>NW_022681455.1:31385963-31427886 GCF_009764315.1 Trachypithecus francoisi | reverse complement strand
AAATAATCTCTCCAAGACAAGCAAATGCTGAAAGACTTCATTACCACTAGGCTGGCCCTACAGGAAATGCTGAAGAGAGTCCTAAACCTAGAAGTGAAAGGACAGCATTTTCAACATATCAACATTATCATCATGAAAATATATACAAGTATACAACTCACTGGTAAAGCAATCACACAAAAGAGGAAGAGAAAGTACTCAAATGGTCCTACTACAGAAATCCACCAAATCACAATGACAAGCAATAAGAGAAAAAGACAGTAACAAAGAACACATAAAACAACCAGAAAACAACAATATGACAGAAACAAAGTCTCACATATTAATAATAATCTGGAATGTTAAACAGATTAAATGATCCACTTATAAGATTTAGAATGGCTGAATGAATAGAAAACATGATCTAACTATATTCTGCTTACAAAAAACTCACCAGTAATACTGCCTCACAACAATCCATAGAGACAGAAAGTAAAAGGGTGGCAAGAGAAAATCTCTGCAAATGGAAACCAAAAGTGAGCAGTAGTAGCTATACTTACAGCAGACAAAATAAACTGTAAGTCAAGAACAATTTTTTTAAAAGATAAGGAAGGCCATCACATCGTCATAAAGAGATCCATCCAGGAAGAGGATGGAACAATTCTAAATATATATGCACTAAACACTGGAGGATCTAGATTCATAAAACAAATATTACAACATCTAACAAGAGAGATAGACTCCAATACAATAAGAGAGGGGGACTCCAACATTCCAACCTCAGCATGAGACAGATCATCTATCTACACAGAAAATCAAGAAAGAAACATTGGATTTAAACTGAATTTTAGACCAAATAAAGCTAACAGATATTTACAGAGTATCATGTGCGTCCGTGTGAAGAGACCACCAAACAGGCTTTGTGCGAGAAACAAGGCTATTTCACCTGCGTGCAGGTGGGCTGAGGCCGAAAAGAGAGTCAGTGAAGGGAGGTGGGGTGGGGCCATTTCAGAGGATTTGGGTAGGTAGTGGAAAATTATAGTCAAAGGGGATTGTTCTCTGGCAGGCAGGGTTGGTGGGGGGAGGTCCCAAGGTGCTCAGTGGGGGAGCTTTTGAGCCAGCATGAGCCAGGAGAAGGAATTTCACAAGGTAATGTCACAGTTAAGGCAGGAACTGACCATTTTCACTTTTTTGTGATTCTTCACTCACTTCAGGCCATCTGGATATATATGTGCAGGCTTGGGCTCAGAGGCCTAACACAGAGCATTCTATCTAACATTACAGAATACACATTATTTTCATGCACACTTGGAACATTTTCCAAGAGAGAACTTATGTTAAGCCACAAAACAAGTCTCAACAAATTTTCAAAAACTGAAATCTTATTAAATATCTTCTCCGGCCACAATGGAATAAAACTAGAAATGTACACCAAGAGAAATGTGGGCAACTGGCCAAAAAAATGGAAATGAAACAACATGCTCCTGAATAACCACTGAGTCAACAGAGAAATTCAAATGGAAATCAAAAAGTTTCTTGGCCACGTGCAGTGGCTCACTCCCATAATCCCAGCACTTTGGGAGGCCGAGGCATGCGATCACCTGAGGTTGGAAGTTCAAGACCAGCCTGACCAACATGGAGAAACCCTGTCTCTACTAAAAATAAAAAAAAATTAGCTGGGTGTGGTGGCCCATGCCTGTAATCCCAGCTACTCAGGAGGCTGAGGCAGGAAAAGCACTTGAACCTGGGAGGCGGAGGTTGCGGTGAGCTGAGATCGTGCCATTGCACTCCAGCCTGGGCAACAAGAGTGAATCTTTGTCTCAAAAAAAAAAAAAAAAAAAGTTTCTTGAAACAAATGAAAATGGAAATGCAACATATTAAATCCTGTGGGATACAGCTAAACAGGGCTAAAAGGGAAGTTTATAACAATAAATGCCTACCTAAGAATACTAGAAACATTACAAACTAACAATATAACAATGAACTTCAAGGAACTAGAAAAGCAACAAATCACATCCAAAATTAGCAGAAAATAAATAATAAAGACCAGAGCAGAACTAAATAAAGACTTTAAAAACCATGTAAATGATCAACAAAGACAAAAGTTTGCTCTTTAAAAACATAAACAAAAGTGATAAACCACTAGCTAGATAAACCTAGAAAAAAAGAGAGAAGACTCAAAATCAGAAAAGAGAAACATTACAAGTGATACCACAAAAACACAAAAGATCATCAGAACCTATTAGAAAACATTCTCTACTGACAAAGTGGAAAATCTGGAGGTTATGGATAAATTCCAGGAAACATACAACCTAGCAAGATTAAATTAGGAAGAATAGAAAACCTAAAGCCCTAACATCCATGAACCATTCTCAGAGTGGGTCCAGAGGGCCCCTGACCACCCTGTCATTATTTCCTCAGCGCTGATTTGCATAATTCAAATAGACCTACTCAGCCATGGGCAGAATCTGCAGATCAGTTCCTTTTTTTAACTTTTGTTTTCAGTTCAGGGGTACAAGTGTAGGCTGTTTTATAGGTCAACCTGTGTGGTGGGAGTTTGGTGCATAGACTATTTAATCACCCAGGTTTTAAGCCTAATACCCATTAGTTATTCTTCCTCATTTTCTCCCTCCTCCCACTCTCCACCTTCTGAAAGGCCGCAGTGTGTGCTGTTCCCCTCTATGTCTCTATGTGTTCTTATCATTTAGCTCCTACTTATAAGTGAGAACATGCAATATTTGGTTTTCTATTCCTGCATTAGTTTGCTAAAGTTAATGGCTTTCAGCTCCATCCATGGCCCTGCAAAGGACATGGTCTCATTCCTTTTTCTGGCTGCATAGTATTCCATGGTATATATCTATCACATTGTCTTTATCCTGTCTATCACTGATGGACATTTAAGTTGATTCCATGTCTTTTCTATTGTGAATGCTGCTGCAATGAACATATGTGCCTATGTCTTTATAACAGAATGACTTATATTCCTTTGAGTATAATGGTATTTCTGTCTTTAGGTCTTTGAGAAATCACCACACTGTCTTCCACAATGGCTGACCTAATTTGCACTCCCACCAACAGTGTATAAGTGTTCCTTTTTCTGCACAACCTTGCCAGCATCTGTTATTTTTTGACTTTTTAGTAATAGCCATTCTGCCTGGTGTGAAATGGTATCTTGCTATGGTTTTGATTTGTATTTCTCTAATGACCAGTGATGTTGGGCTTTTTTTCATATGTCTGTTGGCTGCATGTATGTCTTCTTTTGAGAAGTGTCTGTTCATACGCTTTGCCCACTTTTTAATGGAGTTGTTTTTTCTTGTAAATTTGTTTAAGTTCCTTATAGATGCTAGATATCAGACCTCCTTTGTCAGATGCACAGTTTGCAAAAAATTTTGCCCCATTCTGTAGGTTGCTTATTCTGTTGATAGTTTCTTTTCCTGTGCAGAAGCTCTTTAGTTTAATTAGATTCTATTTGTTGAATTTTGCTTTTGTTTCACTTGCTTTTGGCATCTTTGTCATAAAATCGTTGCCCATGCCTATGTCCTGAATGGTACTGCCTAGGTTGTGTTCCAGAGTTTTTACAGCTTTGGATTTTACATTTAAGTATTTAATCCATCTTGAGGTAATTTTTGTATATGGTGTAAGAAAGGGGTTCAGCCTAATCTTCTGCTTATGGCTAGCCAGTTATCCCAGCACCATCTATAAATAGGGAATCCTTTCCCCATTGCTTGTTTTTGTCAGGTTTGTCAAAGATCATAGTTGTAGGTGTGTGACCTTATTTCTAGGTTCCCTGTTCTGTTCCATTGGTTTATATGTCTGTTTTTGTACCAGTACAATACTGTTTTGGTTACTGTAGCATTGAAGTATAGTTGAAATCTGGTAGCATAGGCCAGATGCAGTGGTTCACACCTGTAATCCTAGTACTTTGGGAGGCAGAGACGGGTGGATCATGAGGTCAGCAGTTTGAGACAAACCTGGCCAACATGGTGAAACCCCGTCTCTACTAAGGAATCAGGTTTCCATTCTTACAACAATAAAAAATTAGTGTAAAGAAATATAGCTAAAAGCCACTAGGAGAATTAAAACCATAAACTAAAAAATGTTTACTTGACACATAAGAAAGTAGCAAAGGAGGAAGAGAAACAAAAAGATATGAGACAAATTGAGAACATATAGCAAAATAGTAGTCCAAAATCCAACCATAGTAAGTGAAGAAATGACAGGACCTTGCTCACATTAGCAGGACTGCTGAGCACTGTGGGGAGAACAGACATGGGCAGGAGGTGAGGGACAGTGTTAGTGCCACAATTCAGGAGTGACAGGGTAGCAGGGACTAAGGGGAAAGGGAGGTGTGAGAGATGAGAGAGGCAAAGAGAAGGACTGGGGAAGCAGGAGTTGAGGAAAAAGAGAGAGAAAAGAATTCTCAAGCAGTGGGAAAGCCTAGCAGGGGTTTCTTTGCATTTGATATTTAATACATTTTCTGGGACTTCCTAAAAACTAATGGTTTCACCTGTGTCCATGTGAAGAGACCATCAAACGGGCTTTATGTGAGCAATAAAGCTTTTTAATCACCTGGGTGCAGGCAGGCTAAGTCTGAAGAGAGTCAGCGAAGGGAGATGGGGTGGGGCTGTTTTATAGGATTTGGGTAGGTAGTGGAAAATTACAGTCAAAGAGGGTTGTTTTCTGGCTGGCAGGGGTGGGGGTCACAAGGTGCTCAGTGGGGGAGCCTTTGAGCCAGGATATGCCAGGAGAAGAACTCCACAAGGCATGTCATCAGTTAAGGCAGGAACCAGCCATTTTCACTTCCCTGTGACTCTTCACTTGCTCCAGACCATCTGGATGAATACATGCAGGCTTGGGCTCAGAGGCCTGACATTCCTGGCTTCTTTTTTTTTTTTTTTTTTTTTTTTTTTTTTTTTTTGAGACGGAGTCTTGCTCTGCCGCCCGGGCTGGAGTGCAGTGGCCGGCTCTCAGCTCACTGCAAGCTCCGCCTCCGGGTTCACGCCATTCTCCTGCCTCAGCCTCCCGAGTAGCTGGGACTACAGGCGCCCGCCTCGTCGCCCGGCTAGTTTTTTGTATTTTTTAGTAGAGACGGGTTCACCGTATTAGCCAGGATGGTCTCGATCTCCTGACCTCGTGATCCGCCCGTCTCGGCCTCCCAAAGTGCTGGGATTACAGGCTTGAGCCACCGCGCCCGGCCTATTCCTGGCTTCTTATATTAATAAGAAAAATATAACAAAGTAGTGTTGAAGTGTTGGGGCAGCGAAAATTTTTGGGGGTGGTATGGAGAGATAATGAGCGATGTTTCTCAGGGCTGCTTCGAGCGGAATTAGGGGCGGCTTGGGAACCTAGTGTGGGAGAGATTAAGCTGAAGGAAGATTTCGTGGTAAGGGGTGATCTTGTGGAGTTGTTAGAAGGAGCATTTGTTGTATAGGATGATTGGTGATGGCCCGGATGTTGTTTTGTATGAACTGAAAAACTAAATGGAAGACACAAGGTCCAAATAAGAGAAGGAGAAAAGCAGGTATTAAAGGACTAAGAATTGGGAGGACCCAGGACATCCAATTAGAGAGTGCCCAAGGGGGTTCAGCATAATTACTTGCTTGGCTGGTGAGTTTTTCACCTCTATCCTTGACAGAGTCCTCCTTTTTAAGTTGGAGTCTGAGCTTGGTGAGGTGCGTTTTTGAAAGACCATTAGTCCGTTCTACCTTTCCTGAAGATTGACAACAGTAAGGGATATTAAAGTTCCACTGAATACCAAGAGCCAGAAAAACTGCTCGGATGATTTGACTAATAAAGGCCGGTCCGTTATTGGACTGTATAGAGGTGGGAAGGCCAAACAGAGGAATTACATCTGACAGAAGGGAAGAAATGACTGTGGTGGCCTTCTCAGACCCTGTGGGAAAGTCCTCTACCCATCCAGTGAAAGTGTCTACCTAGACCAAGAGGTATTTTAGTTTCCTGACTCGGGGCATGTGAGTAAATTCAGTTTACCAGTCCTGGGCAGGGGTGAATCCCCAAGTTTCATCAGGGGAAACCCCACCCCCGATTTTCAATGTGGGTTCTTTTCTATTTCCCTAAGCATCAGCTGGTCTGAGAAATAAAGGGAAAGAGTATAAAATAAAGAAATTTTAAAGCTGGGTGTCCAGGGGAGACATCACATGTTGACAGGTTCCGTGATGCTCCTGAGCCGTAAAACCAGCAAGTTTTTATTAGCAATTTTCAAAAGGGGAGGGAGTATATGAATAGGGTGTGGGTCACAGAGATTACATGCTTCACAAGGTAAATAAATATCACAAAGCAAGTGGAGACAGGGCGAGATCACAGGACCACAGGACGGGGCAAAATTAAAATTGCTAATGAAGTTTTGGGCACGCATTGTCATTAATAACATCTTATCAGGAGACAGGGTTTGAGAGCAGACAACCAGTCTGACCAAAATTTATTAGGTGGGAATTTCCTCGTCCTAATAAGCCTGGGAGCGCTACAGGAGACTGGGGCTTATTTCATCCCTTTGTCTTTGTCCGTAAAAGACAGCCACCCATAAAGCGGCCATTTTAGAGGCCTACCCTCAGGGGCACATTCTCTTTCTCAGGGATATTCTTTCACGAGAAAAGGAATTCAGTGATATTTCTCCTATTTGCTTTTGAAAGAAGAGAAATACGGCTCTGTTCTGTCTGGCTCACCGGCAGTCAGAGTTTAAAGTCTTATCTCCCTTATTCCCTGAACATTGCTGTTATCCTGTTCTTTTTTCAAGGTGCCCAGATTTCATATTGTTCAAGCACACATGCTCTACAATTTGTGCAGTTAACACAATCATGACAGGGTCCTGAGGCAACATACATCCTCCTCAGCTTATGAAGATGATGGAATTAAGAGATTAAAGTAAAGACAGGCATAAGATGAAGCACAAGGGTATTGATTGGGGAAGTGATAAGTGTCCATGAAATCTTCACAATTTATGTTCGGACACTGCAGTAAAGACAGGTGCAAGATATTATAAAAGTGTTAATTTGGGGAACTAATAAATGTCCATAAAATCATCACAAATTATGTTCTTTTGCTGTGGCTTCAGCTGGTCCCTTTGTTTGGGGTCCCTGACTTCCTGCAACAAAGCTTGATGTGTAGGGAAGGGAGGGGGCCTGAACAATCCTTGGGAAGTAGTAGAATAGCAGATGGAACACTGAGAAGTAATTTCCTTGAGCGTAGATTTCCATGATGGAAAGGAAATAAGAGGTTCTAAGAGGCGGGCTAGCGGCTTATAACCTACGTGGAAGAGGTTATGAAATGATGACAGAATAGAATGGACCAGTGAGGCTGGAAGGAGGTATTTTCCTTGATCTAAGAACCACTTGCCTTCTGTGGGAAGAGAGTCATAGGTGGAAGTTTCAGTGGGGGAGTAGGTGGGAGTGACCAATGAGAAGGAGAAAAACTGGCCCTGAGGGACAGAAGTTGGAATGCCACCTGCTTTTTTAGCTACCTTGTCAGCATAAGCATTGCCCTGAGTGATGGAATCTGATGCCTTTCGATGGCCCTTGCAGTGAATGACTCCAGCTTCCTTTGGAAGTAAAGTGACCTTGAGAAGAGTTTCTATTAAAGAGGAATTAATGATGGAGCACCCTTGTGTAGTGAGGAAACCTCTTTTTGCCCATATAACAGCATGGTGGTGCAAGGTATGAAAGGCTTATTTAGAGTCAGTATAAATATTGACGCGTAATCCTTTTGCAAGAGTGGGGACTCGAGTTAAGGCAATGAGTTCAGCTTTCTGAGTGGTAGTGGAGTGCATGAAAGAATATTGTCCAAATTGGCACCAGAGTTGGGGAGTTTTAAGAGGTTTAGAAGCCTGGCCGTCAATGACCACAACAGTTACGGAGGCAAGGGAAACAGGTCCTTGAAAAGAAGGTAATGTGGAGTGGGTAGCCTCTGTATCGATTAAGCAGGAGATGGACTTACCTTTCACTGTGAGAGTTACCTGAAGCTCAGCATCCGTGATGGTCCAGGGTGCTTCCAAGGCATTCGGGCAGCGTCAGTCTTCAGCCACTAAGCCAAGCAGATCCGGGAAGGAGTCAATCAGGGAGCCTTGGGGTAAAGCTTTAGGGGCTCTAGGAGTGGCTGCCAGGCGAGCTGGGCAGTCTGATTTCCAGTGGGTCCCTGCACAGATGGGACATGGCTTGGGAGGAATCCTGGGCTGTGGACATTCCTTGGCCCAGTGGCCATATTTCTGGCACTTGAAGCAAGACCCTGATGAAGAAGGTCCTGTAGGAATGCTTGGCTGCTGCGGCTTAGGAGTGTTCAGCTTAGGCATTTGAAGTTCTTGTGTGCTGGAGGTACGGCTGGGTTTTGTCTCACAGCAGAGGCAAGTAATTGTGACTCAGAAATGCGTTGCTGTCTGGCTGCCTCCTCTCTATTATTGTACACCTTGAAGGTGAGGTTGTGGGGTTTGAAGGCTGGATTCTAATTTTTGAAGCTTTTTTCTAATGTCAGGAGCTGACTGGGTGATAAAAGGCATATTTAGAATGAGACGGCTTTCTGACCCTTCAGGATCTAGGACTGTCAAGCATCTCAGGATTGCTGCCAAATGAGCCATGAACTGGAATGGGTTTTCGTCTTTACGTTGGTTAGTTTCTTTAAGCTTCTCATAATTACCAGCTTTGTAAGCTGCCTTTTTAAGCTCTTCAACTAGGCAATAAAGCATGTAATCTCGCCTAGCTATACTTGGGGAATCTGCCTGATAGTTCCACTGGGGATCGTCTCGGGGAGCTGCTCTAATGCCTTCCTGGAGGTCTGGCTTGTGGAGTCAGCAGTTGTCAGCGTGAGACTGGGCCAGAGAAAAAACTCTTTCCCATTCATCTGGGGAGAGGGTAGAAGTTAAGATGACATTTAAGTCACTCCAGGTTAAATTGTAGAACAGAGTTAGATACAGGAATTCCTATATATATTTAGTGGGTCCTGATGAGAAAAAGCCTAAACGCTGACTGATCTGAGAGAGGTCTGATAGAGAAAAAGGCACATGTACCCTGACTATGCCTTCAGCTCCAGCCGCCTCTCTAAGAGGAAATTTTTGGGCAGGTGGGAAAGAGCTAGTCACGGAACCAAACTGTAAGCTGGACCAAACTGTAAGCTGGCATGAGTTTTCCAGAGTTTCCTCTGAGGGTCCCCTCTGCTCTCTAGGACAATTAAGGCATGAAATCTCTGAGGAAATACCCTTTTGACCCCTGCAGCAGCCTTGGGCCCTGTGACTTTTTCTCTCAGGCCTTGTTCTCTGCCTCACACTCAATGTGTTTGAAGGTCTGATTCCAACTTTTCTGAGTCCCTCGGCCTCCACTCAGGTCAGAACCAGAAGTCGTTGTTCCCCCCTCAGAGACTAGAACTTTCCAAGGAATAGGAGATTATCCCAGGTGCCTGTGTCCAGGCTGGTGTCTGGGTTCTGTGCTCCCTTCCCCACCCCAGGTGTCCTGTCCATTCTCAGGATGATCACATGGGTGCTGCTGGAGTGTCCCATGAGAGATGCAAAGCGCCTGAATTTTCTGACTCTTCCCATCAGACCCCCCAAAGACACACGTGGCCCACCACCCCGTCTCTGACCATGAGGCCACCCTGAGGTGCTGGGCCCTGGGCTTCTACCTTGCGGAGATCACACTGACCTGGCAGCGGGATGGGGAGGACCAAACTCAGGACGCTGAGCTTGTGGACACCAGGCCAGCGGGGGATGGAACCTTCCAGAAGTGGGGAGCTGTGGTGGTGCCTTCTGGAGAAGAGCAGAGATACACGTGCCATGTGCAGCACAAGGGGCTGCTGGAGCCCCTCACCCTGAGATGGGGTAAGGAGGGGGATGAGGAGTCATGTCTCTTCTCAGGGAAAGTAGGAGCCCTTCTGGAGCCCTTCAGCAGGGTCAGGGCCCCTTACCTTCCCCTTCTTTCCCAGAGCCATCTTCCCAATCCACCATCCCCATTGTGACCATTGTTGCTGGCCTGGCTGTACTAGGAGCTGTGGTCACCGGAGCTGTGGTCGCTGCTGTGATGTGGAGAAGGAAGAGCTTAGGTAGGGAAGGGGTGAGTGGTGGGGTCTGGCTTTTCTTGTCCCACTGGGGGTTTCAAGCCCCAGGTAGAAGTGTTTCCTACCTCATTACTGGGAAGCAGCATCCACACATGGGCTGTCCCAGCCTGGGGCCTATGTGCCAGCACCTACTCTTTTGTGAAGCACATGTGACAATGAAGGACAATGTATCACCTTGATCATTATGGTGTTGGGATCCTGATTCCAGCATTCACGAGTCAGGGGAAGGTTCCTGCTAAGGACAGACCTTAGGAGGGCAGTTGGTCCAGGACTCACACCTGCTTTCCTTGTGTTTGCTTATCCTGCCCTGGGTCTGCAGTCATAGTTCTGGAAACTTCTCTTGGGTTTAAGACTAGAAGGTTCCTCTTAAGATCTCATGGCCCTGCCTCCTCCCTGTCCCCTCACAGGACATTTTCTTCCCACAAGAGGAAAAAGAGGCAGCTACTCTCAGGCTGCATGTAAGTGGTGGGGGCGGGAGTGTGGAGGAGCTCATCCACTCTATAATTCCTCCTGTCCCACATCTCCTGTGGGCTCTGACCAGGTCCTCTTTTTGTTCTACCCCAGGGAGCAGCAGTGCCCAGAGCTCTTGTGTGTCTCTCATGAATTCTAAAGGTGAGACCCTGGGGGTCTGAAGTCAGTGGGGGATGGGGCAGAGGGAACATGACTGGGTTATGGGGATTCTTTGATTGGGACGTTTTGAGAGTGTGGTGGGCTCTTCAGAAACTGACTGACTTGAATTTGTTCATGACTTCTGCAGGCTGAGACAGCTGCTTTATATGGGACTGAGATCAGGATTTCTTCACATCTCCCCTTTGTTACTTCAAGAGCCTCTGGCATCTCTTTCTGCGAAGGCATCTGAATGTGCCTGCCTCCCTGTTAGCATAATGTGAGGCGGTGGAGAGACAGCCCACCCCCGTGTCCACCGTGACCCGTGTCCCCACGCTGACCTGTGTTCCCTCCCCAGTCATCCTTCCTGTTCCTGAGAGTTGGGGCTGGATGTCTCCATTTCAGTCTCAACTTCATGGTGCACTGAACTGCAACCTCTTACTTCCCTACTGAAAATGAGAATCTGAATAGAAATTTGTTTTCTCAAATATTTTCCATGAGAGGTTGATGGGTTAATAAAATAAGTCAATTCCTAGAATTTGAGAGAGGAAATAAAGACCTGAGAACCTTTCAGAATCCGTGTATTAGCTGTGCTGAGTTTGTTGCAGGTGGGGGTGGAGAAGGCTGTGAGGAGCCAAGTGTGAATGCGGCCTGTGTCCAGTTGCTGTTCAGTCCATCAGGGGCTTTATGTGGTCAGTCCTCAGCTGGGTGACCTTCAGTGTTCCATTGTTCTTGTCCCTTCAGTGGAAACTTGTCCAGCAGAACTGTGACCACAGAGGCTCACACATCACCCAGGGTGGCCCCTGCCTACGGGAGTCTCTGTGCTTTCCGAGACAAGTTTTCAGACCCATTCAGCTCCTGCCCTCCTTCTAGGGCTCCTCTTCTGCTCTGATCTCCTGCTCTCTCTCCCGGCCCTGGTTCTAGTGATCTTGGTGCTGGCTCCAATATCAACTCATGAATCTAAAGCAGAATCTAATTTAGATTTATATTTGTTTGTGAAATTGGACCCATCATCCAGGACTGTTCTTTCCTGAAGAGAGAACCTGGTTGTGTGCTGCAGTGTGCTGGGGTGGGGAGAGGGGGTTGGTGTGGGAGGAGGGATGGGGGAGGGAGGACACACAAGCAGCACTGTTGAGAAAAGCACAGGTGGCCTCAGTGTCAGTGTGAGGGGACCTTGTGCCATAGCTGCCACAAAACAGCATTTGGCCTGAGGGTATGTTAATAAAGATATTGCCTTTAGAATAGGGAGGTGCTCTACAGTGATCATTCATTCAACTGGTCTTTGTTTCTGACAGACATAGGACAGAGTGGTTCTGCATCTGGGGAACATCACTGAAGTCAAATGAGAAAAATCTCTGACCTTGTGGAGCATGTGTTCCAGTGGGAAGGTGCAGAAGATAGATACCCGATAACCAGAGCAAGGAAAGAAAGTGCTAGAAGGTGGTAAGTGCTGTGAGGTATGTGATCCAGGATGTGGGCAGTGGGGACAGGGAAGGTGGCTGTTGTGCTGGGTGGTCAGTGTGTGCCTTGTTGCAAAGGTGACCTTTGAGGAAAGATTTGAGGGACATGAGGAGTTGTCCACGAGGATGTCTGCGGAAGTTCTTTCCAGGCAGAGGATCCTCTAGTTCAAATGTACTGGGGCAGGGAGGTGTGTGTGTTCCCAGAAGAGCAAGGAGGCCAGGAGGGCTGGACAGAGAGAAACTGGGATGAGGTCAGAGGTGTGGTCAGAGCAGGTGGGCCAGGAGGGAGTGGGGAAGCATCTGACCTCTGCTCTGAGTGAGATAGAGAGGTAGAGGACAGTTTTGAGCAGAGGTGGGACATGATATGACTTCTCTTTTAAAAGGATCTTTGACTGCTGTGTTGAGAACAGAATTGAGAGGCAAGGGACGAGGGAGGCAGAAGGGAAAACAGTAGGAAGCCAGTGCAGTATTGCAGGTTGGAGATATCAGTGACCTTGACTGGGCTGTGACCAGGGGAAATAGCGGGACGTGAGGGGATTCTGGATGCATTTGAAGATGGAGTCACAGCATTCGACCATGGGTTGTATTTGTGGTGTGTGAAAGACAAATCAAGGACACCCGTCATTGTAAAATGAGTGAGTAGAAGGATGGAACTGCTGTCAGTGGAGATGGGAAGACTCTGGCCGGAGCATACTGAGGAGGGGGTATCACAGGCACTCAGTGGAGATGTCTACTAGGAATGCAGGTGAGGGAGCTAGGGTGGAATTTAGACAGACAACTCCAGAGTTTAGGGAAAGGAGAAATAGACTGGGCAGGAGAAATATATCTAGGAGGTCACATCATATAAACGATACAAAAGACCTCAAGCATGGATGAAGCACCAAGGGAGTGGTTGACTGTGGAAAAGAATGAGGGCAAGGACTGAACCCTGAACCTCCAGTTCTAAGGGATGTGATCAGACCACACCCAGAGCAGGCTGCACAGTTCTGACCACGGGTCTAGAGAAGACTTAGATAAGGAATGCCCATGTCCACAGAGATCACCTGGACATGGTGCTGAGATCCAGGAAGTCTGGAGTCGAGCAAGATTCTTGATTTATGACAAGGCTGGAGCTCATGTTGCTGGTCTCCAGATCAAGAACACCAGGATCCCACATGCCTGAGCATCAGTCTCACCTACAGCACTTGTTATATAAGTGATTCCTTGGTCTTGTGCATAAAACTCTGAGACAGACATTCTGGGAAGCGGCCTGAGTATTTTCTAAGCCCCGCCAGCAATGCTGTTGCTCAGCCAGATTGGGAACCACTGAGATCAAAGATCAGAGAGTGACCCGGGTGGGTGGGTGGGGTGGGTTTTCAAACCTTGCTTAAAAGAGGATTTTTCTTGCAAATGAAAAGGGAGGATGTGTATCATCAGTTATGAGATGTGACATTGCCTGTTGTTCTCTCCACCATGGGGTAGACGCCAGGTACACAATTCAGGATGTGGCTCTCGCACAGAGAACACCCCTGAATGCCGCTCTCTGACACTCGCCCACAGACTCATTTCTCACTCACTTCTTCGAGCAAACTATGGAAACCAGTTCTCTAATTTACACATGAAGTAGTATACATGGTATTGGGGGCTAATTTTATTGTGGGGAATGTTAGAGACAAACTGTCCCAAAAAGCTTCTTGGTACTGCGGACACTGCCCCAAAACCTCTCTGAGCTGCCCACCCCTCCCCCTAGTGCTCTGCGACTCTTCTCCTTCCCCCAAGCCTCTTTACATTTCTAAGCCCTTATCTAGGTGCCGCGGTGAAGCCAGCAGACTTCACTTATCACACTTTCCTGCAATAAGCAAACCCCAATTACAAACCATCCAGACTGCACAGGGGGAGGTCGTGCGAAGCATAAACAAACCGTGCCTAAACCCTCCCAAAGACCTCCCTCACACTCCCCTCCTCAATATAAACGCCTCATTCTGTAAGCTTGGTGCTGCCTCCTCTGTCTGTGGTGGAGCAGCCGGCAGGTTAACAAACTTCCGTGCCTGACCTTGGGTTTCCTTCTCCTTCTTTCTCTTGGCTGACCTTACAGGGAAGGGCACAGAACCAGCGTGGAAACTACACATCCAGGAACAGAATCCACAGCCCACCCTGGATCAGGTCCCTCCTAGGAACAACTGTCCCTGCTGCTGAGCACAGATGCCACTGCTCACACCTCTGACACCCTGGGGCTGGACACTGGACCCTGAGGCCAGGAGAGACGTCGCTGCTGCACCTGGAAACTGGACATCACTACTCCCATTCAACCACTTCTACTAAAATACATTCTGCACAGTCCTAGCCTCTCTGTCACCTCTTTCTGGCTCAGAGTCTGGCAGTGATATAGGAGTTGAGAAGAAATTATTTCGGCAGATAGTGAGGGTATGGAAGTCCTCAGTAAGGTTTTTTAAAATGAAATGTAGCCCCCAAATCATTTCCTTTTCTAACAAAGAGCATCCTGTAAAATTACTACATCTAACAAGAGAGATAGACTGCAATACAATTAGAGAGGAGACTTCAACATCCCAACCTCAGCATGAGACTGATCGTCTACACAGAAAATCAAGAAAGAAACATTGGATTTAAACTGAACTTTAGACCAAATAAAGATAACAGATATTTACAGAGCACTTTATTTAACACTACAGAATATACACTCTTTTCACGAACACGTGGAACATTTTCCAGGAGAGAGCCTATGTTAAGCCACAAAACAAGTCTCAACAAATTTTCAAAAATTGAAATCATATCAAATATTTTCTCTGGCCGCAATGGAAAAATACTAGAAATATACACCAAGGGAAAGTTTGGCAACTAGACAAATATATGGAAATTAAACAACATGCTCCTGAATAATCATTGAGTCAACAGAGAAATTCAGATGGAAATCAGAAAGTTTCTTGAAGTAAATGGAAATGGAAACACAACATACCAAAGCCTGTGGGATACAGGTAGACAGGGCTAAAAGGGAGGTTTATAGCAATAAATACCTACCTTAGAAAAGTAGAAACATTACAAATTAACAATATAACACTGAACCTCAAGGAACTAGAAAAGCAACAAAGCACATCCAAAATTAGCAGAAAAAGTAATAAAGACCAGAGCACAACTAAGTAAAGAGTTTTAGAAACCATGTAAATGATCAACAAAGTGAAAAGTTTGTTCTTCAAAAAGACAAACAAAAGTGATAAACTACTAGCTGGACAAACCAAGAAACAGAGAGAGAAGACTCAAAAGAAAAGAGAAATATTACAATTGATACCGCAAAAATACAAAAAGATCATCAGAGACTTTTATGAACAATTGTGTACTGACAAACTGGAAAACCTGGAGGATACGGATAAATTCCTGGAAACATATAACCTAGCAAGACTAAATTAAGAAGAATAGAAAACCTGAAGCCCTAACATCCATGAACTGTTCAGCGGGTCCAGTGGGCCCCTGACCACACTGTGATTATTTCCTCAGCGCTGGTTTGCATAATTGAAATAGACCTACTCAGCCATGGGCAGAATCCGCAGATCAGCTCTTTTTTTTTTAACTTTTATTTTCAGTTCAATGGTACAAGTATAGGCTGTTTTATAGGTGAACTTGTGTTCTTGGAGTTTGTTGCACAGATTATTTAATCACCCAGGTTTTAAGCCTGGTACCCATTGGTTATTTTTCCTGATCCTCTCCCTCCACCTACTTTCCATCTTCTGAAAGGACCCTGTGTGTACTGTTCCTCTCTGAGTCTCTATGCGTTCTCATCATTTAGCTTCCACTTGTAAGTGAGAATATGCAGTATTTGGTTTTCTGTTCCTGCATTAGTTTGCTAAGGATAATGGCTTCCGGCTCCATCCATGTCCGTGCAAAGGACATGATCTTGTTCCTTTTACTGGTTGCATAGTATTCCATGGTATATATCTATCACATTGTCTTTATCCAGTCTATCATTGATGGACATTTAAGTTGATTCCATGTCTTTTCTATTGTGAATGTTGCTGCAATGAACATATGTGCCTATGTTTTTATAATAGAATGATTTATATTCCTTTGGGTATAATGGTATTTCTGTCTTAAGGCCTTTGAGAAATCACCGCACAATGGCTGATCTAATTTACAATCTCACCAACAGTGTGTAAGTGTCCCTTTTTCTGCACAACCTTGCCAGCATCTGTTATTTTTTGACTTTTTAATAATCACCATTCTACCTGGTGTGAAATGGTATCTCATTGTGGTTATGGTTTACATTTCTCTAATGATGACTGATGTTGAGCTTTTTTTCATATTTTTGTTGGCTGCATGTATGTCTTCTTTTCAGAAGTGTCTGTTCATACACTTGCCCACTTTTTAATGGAGTTATTTTGTTTTTTTCTTGTAAATTTGTTTAAGTTTCTTATAGATGCTAGATATTAGATCTTTGTTGGATTCACAGTTTGCAAAAAATTTCCCCTCGTTCTGTAGGCTGTCTGTTTACTGTGTTGATAATTTCTTTTGCTGTGCAGAAGCTCTTTAGTTTAATTAGAACCTATTTGTCAATTTTTGCTTCGGTGCACTTGCTTTTGGCATCTTTGTCATAAAATCATTGCCCATGCCTATGTACTGAGTGGTATTGCCTAGGCTGTCTTCCAGGGTTTTTATAGTTTTGGGTTTTACATTTAAGTCTTTAATCCATCTTGAGGTGATTTCTGTATATGGTGTAAGGAAGGGGTTCAGTTTAAATCTTCTGCATATGGCTAGCCAGTTATCCCAGCACTGTTTATAAATAGGGAATTCTTTCCCTATTGCTTGTTTTTGTCAGGTTTGTCAAACAGTTGTAGGTGTGTGGTCTTATTTCTGGGTTCTCTATTCTGTTCCATTGGTTTATGTGACTGTTTTTGTACCAGTGCCATGCTGTTTTGGTTACTGTAGACCTGAAGTATAGTTGAAATCTGGTACCATAAAACCTCCAGCTTTGTTCCTTTTGCCTAGGATTGCCTTGGCTATTTGGGCTTTTTTTCTGTTCCATGTGAATTTTTAAATTATTTTTTCTATTCTGTGAAGAATGTCAATGATAATTTGATAGTAATATCATTGAATCTGTTGGGAGCCAGCCCTCCAGAATCCAGCCATAAACTGGCCCCAAAACAGGTCATAAACAAAATATCTGCAGCACTGTGACATGTTTATGTTGGCCATAAAGCCCACACTGGAAGGTTATGGGTTTACTGGAATGAGGGCAAGGAACACCTGGCCTGCCCAGGTGGAAACCCACTTAAAGGCATTCTTAAGCCACAAATAATAGCATGAGCAAGTGCCTTAAGAGCATGTTCCTGCTGCAGTTAACTAGCTCAACCTATTCCTTTAATTCGGCCCATCCCTTCATTTCCCATAAGGGATACTTTTAGTTAATTTAATATCTATAGAAACAATGCTAATGACTGGCTTGCTGTTAATAAATCTGTGGGTAAATCTCTGTTTGGGGCTTTCAGCTCTGAAGGCTGTGAGACCCCTGATTTCCCACTTCACACCTCTATCTTTCTGTGTGTGTGTGTCTTTAATTCCTCTAGCACCACTGGGTTAGGGTCTCCCCAACAGACCTGGTCTTGGCAGAATCTATACATTGCTTTGGGCAGTATGGCCATTTCCACGATATTGATTTTTCCTATCCATAAGCATAGGAAATTTTTCCATTTGTTTGCATCATCTCTGATTTCTTTGAACAGTGGACTGTAGTTTCCCTTGTAGAGATCTTTTACGTCCCAAGTTAAGTGCATTCCTACGTATTTTATTCTTTTTGTGGCAGTTGTGAATGGGAGTTCATTCCTGATCTGGCTCTCAGCTTACCTGTTGTTGGTATGTAGAAATGCTAGTAAATTTTGCACTTTGATTTAGTATCCTGAGACTTTGCTGAAGTTGTTTATCAGCTTAAGAAGCTTTTGGGCTGAGACTATGGTTTTTTTTCCAGATATCAAATCAAGTCATCTGCAAACAGGAATAGTTTGAATTCCTCTCTTCCTATTTGAATACCATTTATTTATTTCACTTGCCTGATTGTCCTGTCCAGAACTTCCAATACTATGTTGATTAAGAGTAGTGAGAGAAGGCATCCTTGTTTTGTGTCAGTTTTCAAGGGGAATGCTTTTAGCTTTTGCCCATTCAGTATGATGTTGGCTGTGGGGTTGCCATAGATGGCTTTTACTATTTTGAGATATGTTGCTTCACCACCTAGTTTATTGAGTTTTTTTTTTTTTTTTTTAAATACTGAGTGTCATTGTGTCACCTGGGCTGGAGTGCAGTGGTGCGCTCTTGGCTCACTTCAACTTCTGCCTCCCTGGTTCAAGCAATTCTCCTGCCTGCATCTTTGGAGAAATATAAACTTCTGCCAGAATACCCAGGTTTTCTCTCGGATGTCCAGGAGGAGAAAGGCATTAATTACAAATTTGAAGTATATGAGAAGAATGATTAATATGAAGGGTGTTCTGGTTTATTTTAAGTTGTTCCCCCTCCCTCTGAAAAAAGTATTTTCACATTAGAAAAAAAAGACTTTTGCTGACTTTAGATTTATGGATAAGTACTTCTAAGCAACGTGTTTTTATTCCCCACTAATCTTGACTGTATTAGATATCATTTATGAAACACTCTTGCTATAACTAAGTGCTTCTCCAAGACCTCAACTGAGTCCCCGCACCTGCTACAGTGAGCTGCCATTCCACACCCATCACACATGGGGCTCTGGCCAGTCCTTGACATTGTCGGGCTTTTCAAATGTTGGTAGTATTTATTAAAGATGAAGATGCACATACCCTCCAACTGAGCAGTTTCACTAGTAGGAAATACCGAAAGCTTCCTACGTGTATATCTAGAAGTTTGTAGACAAATGTTGCAGCCTTGTTTGTAAGAGTGAAAAATTGACAACAACCTGGAATTCCAGTGATGGGAAAATGAATATATTTCTATCTTAGACTGGGGAAGCCAAAGCAGATTCCAAGACTGAAATTTCAGTGAAAACAGTTTATTTGCTAGGTCTTACCAGAAAGCATCAATTGAGGTATGGAGAAATGGAACTGAGAAGGTAAGAAAAGCAGTTAAAGTCAGTGAGCAGGTTCTCATCGGTATCAAGCTCCATACTGCTGAGATGCAGGGAAACGGAGGGGAGAAAGCTGGAGTATTGATCCTCCACTCCTTGGTTGTCAGCTCCCTGTCCTGTGTGTGGGTGGAAGGTGCTCCAGCTGCTCTATAGCAAGTCCCAGGTGTTTGCAGTAAGAAGCTGCTGGCATGCACAAGAACAGTGGATGCCAAACACTTAAAGCAATTCCTTGTTTAAGTATGTAAGCTCTTCATACTATTTATTTATTTATTTATTTTTAGACAGAGTTTCGCTCTTGTTGTCCAGACGGAGTGCAATGGCGTGACCTTGGCTCACTGCAACCTCCGCCTTCCTGGGTTCAAGCAATTCTCCTGCCACAGGCTCCCAAATAGCTGGGAGTACAGGCATGCGCCACCATGCCCAGCTAATTTTGTGTTTTTGGTGGAGATCGGGTTTCATCATGTTGGTCAGGCTGGTCTCAAATTCCTGACCTCAAGTGATCCGCCCGCCTTGGCCTCCCAAAGTACTGTAATTACAGGCATGAGCCATCGCACCCGGCAGATCTTCATTCTTTTTATGCAATAAAAGGTATAAAGCCACACATGGTTTATTTGAAATATTTTATGATTTAAAAAAATACAGAAGCAGGGAAACCAATTCAAAGTTCAGGTGAGGGATGATGGTAGCTTGAACCAAAGGGTTGCATGTTGTAAGAAACCGTGATTTAAGGTATATTTTAAAGTTGGAAGTAGCAGGATATTCTGATGGAGTTTGACTTTGGTTTGGGGCCCACTGAGTTTGAGATGTCTTTGAGAAATGAAGGATGTAGAGAGAGAATACAAGAAAAAGTGGCCGGGCACAGTGGCTTAGGCCTGTAATCCCGGCACTTTGGGAGGCCAAGGCAGGCGGACCACTTGAGACCAGCTTGGGCAACATGGTGAGGTCCCATCCCTACACAAAATACAAAAGTTAGCTGGGCACTGTGGCGCCCACCTATAGTCCCATCTGCTCAGGGGCTGAGGTGGATGAATTGAGCCCGCGCGGTCACAGCTGCAGGGAGTTGTGATTGCGCCACTGCACTCCAGCCTGGGTGACAGAAGAGACCCTGCCTCGAAAAAGAAGCTGAAAACAATGGAAGCATGACTTCAGAATTCTAGAAAGAAAGTGATTTTCAACGGCTAAATCTATATTCAGCCAAATAATCAAGGGAGAAGGTAAAATAATACATTTTTAGACAAGCAAAGAATCAGGGGTTACCTCCATGTACCCTTTCTTGGGAAGCTATTGGAGAAAATACTCCAGCAAAATGAAGGAGTAGGCAAACCAGAGAATGACATGGATCCAGCAAATAGGATCCAACATAGGAAATATTCCAGCTATGGAGCTGGCTTTAAAAAGAAACAGTGGAAATATTAATAGGTTAGCTGGGTGGAATGGCCCATGCCTGTAGTTCCAGCTACTCAGGAGTCTAAGCAAGAGGATGGTTTGAGCCCAAGAGTTCCAGACCAGCCTGGCCACCATACTGAGGTCCCTTCTCTTAAAAATAATAATAGGTTATTGCCAGATTTTGGGCATTTGGAAAGAAGTTCATTGAAGATAAAGCAAAAGTAAAAAAGCAAGGGGGAAGGGTGGTTAGGCAATCATTAATTCTAGGGCAGAAAGAAGTACAGGATAGGAAGTAAGAGCATATTACTCTGCTTTTCTCAACAATGAGCAATATGTACATAGTCATAATGATGTGGTGACTGCTTAGCCCCTAACTCTGGTAACTACTTTGGGACAATATGGGAGGAAAAGTGAAGATAGTGATGGTGTAAGAGCTAAATCCTCATCTGTCATTCAAGAAATCACTTAAAATGTGTAAAATAATCAAGAAATGACTAAGTAGTTATGTGAGGAGAAAAATAGAAGACATTGCTAAAAGAGTTGAAAGTCATTGCTCTGGAGGATTAGGAGGGATGGGGCAGGGGACTGTTAGGATGCATTATAGACTGAAGAGGCTTTTTAAAATTACATGTATTAATATATGCACCCACTTGAAAAACTGAAAAAATAATAATTTGGAAAAACCCTTGAAGGCAACTACCAGAAGGAAAAACTAAGAGAATGAAAAGTGCTTGTCTCTGGAAAGAACAACTGGCAGGACTGTTGCTTTCATTGTAAGACGTTTGGAGCCATTTGATCTTATTTAACCATTTTCATATATATCTTCAATAAAAACAATTCTGTCTTAATAAAAAGTTATACTCATTCATAAAAAACAAACAAACAAAAAACAAAGAAAAAAACCCTTCCTGCCCAGCCCATCTCGATCTCCTCAAATCCTCAACGCTAATGAGGACTGTCTCCTTCTCACCTCCCTGGACTGGGCTTATTACCACTGGAAAGTGGATGTGATTTCTAGTTTCTGCATGTCCTGGTTTATTGTGCTGCCAGTAAAATAAAATCAAAACACAAATTGAATAAATAATAAATAAAATAACCCATAGTGAGCAAAGGTTTACAATGTATTTTTTGGAGTCAAGATCTCACTCTGTGGCCTGGGCTGGAGACCAGTGGTGCGATCATAGCTCACTGCAGCCTTGAACCCATAAGCTCAAAGGATCTTCCCATCTCAGCCTTCCCAATACCTGCGAATACAAGTGCCCACCACCATGCCCAGTTAAGTTTACTTATTTTTATTCTGATTTAGAGACAAGGGTCTCACTATGTTGTTCAAGCTGGTCTCTAATTCCTGACCTCTGGCCTTAATGTCCTGAATTGCTGGAATTACAGGGATGAGCTGTCATGCCCGGCTTGTAATGTACTGATGTCATCAAGGTTTCCTTCGCCAAGTGTGGACACAGCAGCAGACGCCCCTTGTCTCTTGGGTCAGGACACTGGGTAGAGTGGTATAGCAAGGCAACAAAGTCACTGCAGAAAGTGCCCATGCGGAAGAGGTCCAGTAGGGAGGGCCAGCTGTCCCAGGGCCACCATATTTAGGGACAACTCCTCTTTCTGGGCAGGACTGTTCTGTGATTACTTTTGTATTCGCAATAGTTCTGAAATTGTAGGATGATGAGACTCAAGACTGGCTAAGGTTTTTTTTTTTTTTTCAAAAAACCATCTCCAAGATTTGTTGATCTCTTGAATATTTTTTTGTGTCTCAATTCCTTTCAGAAATTAACTCATTCTTAACATTTCACAGTCTACTTTCAGTTAATAATGTACTAGTACCCATAAATATAGAAATATTGCAATCATTTATCCTCTGCAAAATGTCCATCTTTTATGGTATAGATATTATATGGAATATATCTATATAGGTTGTAAGTCCCACGATAAAAAACTTTTTCTTATCTTTAAACAGTTCTATGTATATAAAGTAAGAATAAATGAGGGGAGCAAGATAGCCTTTGAACTTAGCTCAATATTTACCATTTTTGATCATCTTCATATTTTCTGATAATCTCATTTTCCACCTGGTATCATTTGTCTCTAGCCTGAAGAATTTTCTTTACCAGTTGTTATTGTACAGATCTGCTGGTGAGAAATTCTCTTAATTTTCTTTTACCTGAAATATCTCCTTATTTGCCTATCCTTGAAGGACATCTATGCTGGATATAGAATTCTTAGTTGACCTTTTTGTCTTCCAGCACTTTAAAGATGTTTTTCTACTTTCTTTTGTTTCTATGGTTTCTAATAAGAAGACATGGGTCAGGACAAGAGGAACAGAGAAACAAAAACTGGGAAAATAACATGGTAGACCTAAAACTTGTCATATCAATAATGACAAAAACCTATATGAATCAACACTCTAATGAAGGGCAGAGATTGTGTGACTTGGTTTAAAAAAACACGGAACCCAACCATATGCTCTTTCCAGACATGCACTTTGTTTGTTTGTTTGTTTTAATTTAACTTTTATTTTTAGTTAAGGGGCACATGTGCAGGTTTGTTATATAGGTAAACTTGTGTCATGGGGTTGTGTTGTACAGATTATTTCTATACCCATTAGTACCCACCCAAGTATTAAGCCTTAGTACCCACTACCTATTTTTCCTGATCCTCTCCCTCCTCCTACCCTCCACCCTCAAGTGGACCCCAGTGTGTGATGTTCCCCTCTGTGTGTCCACGTGCCCTCATAGTTTAGCTCCCACTTATAAGTGAGAACATGTGGTAGTTGGTTTTCTGTTCCTGCCTTAGTTTGTTAAGGATAATGGCCTCCAGCTCCACCATGTTCCTGCAGAGGACATGATCTCATTCTTTTTTATGGCTACATAGTATTCTGTGGTGTATATGTGCCACATTTGATTTATCCAGTCTACCACTGATGGACATTTAGGTTGATTCCAGGTCTTTGCTATTGTGAATCGTGCTGCAATGAACATATGTATACATGTAAGACATGCACTTTCTTTTTTTATTTAACTTATTTTACTTTAAGTTTCAGGATACATGTGCAGAACGTGCAGGTTTATTACATATGCATAATCTACCATGGTGGTTTGCTGCACCTATTGATCCATCCTCTAAGTTCCCTCCCTTCACCACCCACTCCCCAAAGGCCCTGATGTGTATTGCTCCCCTCCTTGTGTCCATGTGTTCTCATTGTTCAACTCCCACTTAGGAGTGAGAACGTGCAGTGTTTGGTTTCTCTTCCTGTATTAGTTTGCTGAGGACGATGACTCCCAGTTTCATCCATGTTTCTGCAAAGGACATGAACTCATTCATTTTTCTGTCTGTGTGGTATTCCATGGTGTATATGCACCACATTTTCTTTATCCAGTCTGTCACTCATGGGCATTTGGGTTGGTTCTTTTTCTTTGCTATTGTAAATAGTGCTGCAATAAACATACGCGTGCATGTGTCTTTACAGTAGAATTATTTACATCCCTTTGGGTATATACCCAGTAATGAGATTGCTTGGTCAAATAGTATTTCTGGTTCTATAACTTTGGGGAATGGCCACACGGTCCTCAACAGTGGTTGAACTAGTTTACATTCCCACCAACAGTGTAAGAGTGTTCCTATTTCTCCACAGCCTTGCCAGCATCTAGTGTTTCTTCACTTTTTCATAATTGCCATTCTGACTGGTGGGAGATGGTATCTCATTGTGGTTTTGATTTGCATTTTTCTAATGATCAGCGATATTGAGCTTTTTTCCATGTGTTTCTTGGCCACATAAATGTCTTCTTCTGAGAAGTGTCTGTTCATATCCTTTGCTCACTTTTTGATGGGGCTGGGGTTTTTTCTTCTTGTAAATTTGTTTAAGTTCCTTGTAAACAAACATGTGAGCTCTCATCATTCTTGTTTAAACGCCTAACAGGCATCCTAACCAGTGTAACAAGGACCGGGCATGGTGCCTCACGCCTTTAATCCCTGCATTTTGGGAGGCTGAGTGGGGAGGATCACTTGAGTTCAGGAGTTTGAGACCAGCCTGATAGTGAGACCTCATGTCTACCAAATAAAAATAATTTTAAAAGAAAAAAGGTCAATAGATAGGAAAGGAAGAAACAAAAGTCTTTCTTTGTCACCAGCTTCATTGCATATGTAGAAAACACTAGGAAATTCTGAAAAAGTCTCTAGAATTAATCATTGAATTTGCAAAATAATTCATAAAATATATGTAATAAGTCACTTAGATGAACATGAAAAGATAGCAAACAATACTAGTCATCTAAGAAGTGCAAGTTAAAACCACAATGAGAAGCCATCACACATCACCTAGAATAGGTAAAGTTAAAAAGACATATGATAAGTCTAAATACTGTCAAGAATATGGAAAAAATAAGAATGTCTGATATTGCTGGTAGGAATGCAAAAAATGTGGCAGTCAATTTGTAAAGCGGTATGGCAATTTCTTATACAGTTACCCATCCATTACCACATGACCCAGCAATTCCACAAATATGTATTTATCCAAAAGAAATAAAAATGTAAGGCCACACTTGTAAGCAGTTATTTCTAGTGGCTTCATTAATAACAAACCCTAGCTGGAGGAATCCACATGTCAATCAACTAGAGAATAGAGAAAGCAATGAATAAACTGGGATTCCAGCAATACTCAGCAGCTGCTCAGCAACAAAAATGAGTGAATGGCATCATCTCAAACATCGTTATGCTAAGGGAGAGACCAAACAAAAGACTGTATAACATATGACTGCATGTCTGTGAAATTCTAGAAATGTCACCATTGCAGCGACAGAAAGCAGAGCAGTGGTTGAATGAGGGGAAGAGGGTGAGGGTGGGAGGCAAGGATTAAATAGAGAGGGGCATAAAGGTTTTTAGGGAAAAGAAACTGTTCTCTACAGTGCCACAGTAACTGGGTGGTGGGAACTAAGGGGAGAGGAGGGTGTGAGGGATGAGGGCAGAGAGAAGAGCTGGGGAAGCAGGAGGTGAGGACAAGGAGCAGGGGAAAGGACTCCAAAGCAGTGGAGGAGCCTGGCAGGGGGTTCTTTGCATTCGGTGTTTCTCTACTGGGGAGTGTGGTACTTACATGACTATAAATAATTACCAATATTCACCAAAAGCACAGCTAAAACTGATGAATTTTATTACACAAAATATCCTACCAAGCAAAAAAAAAAAAAAAAAAAAAGGGGGGGGTGAAGAAGGCAAAAATAAAGATCATCAAAACCATAAAATTCATTTCCTAGGGCTCCTGTACTACATGTAATTTTAAAGGAAGTTCTTCAGGTTGAAGGGAAATGATACTAGATGGTGACCCAGATACACAGAAAGGAACAATTAACAACAGAAATGATGCACACACACATATCACATACACACCAATTTTCTTAATTTCCTGAAGACATATGGCTGCTTGTCTAAAACAAAAAGTATTACACTGTATCATTGAGTTTATAATGTATATAGATGTAATATACACAACAATAATAGCACAATGATAGGTTAAATGAAACTATACAATTTGAAGTGTCCTTTATTTTCTGGATATAGTTTAATATTCCCTGAACTTCACTGTGAAAAGTCAAGGAATCGGGTTCCATTCTTACAACAATAAAAAACTAGTGTAAAGAAATATAGCTAAAAGCCACTAGGTGAATTAAAACCAAAAATAAAAAATGTTCACTTGACACATAAGAAAGTAGCAAAGGAGGAAGAGAAACAAAAGATATGAGACAATTGAAAAATATAGCAAAATGGTGGACCAAAATCCAGCCATAGTAAGTGAAGAAATGACACGACCTTACTCACATTAGCAGGACTGCTGAGCACTGTGGGGAGAACAGACATGGGCAGGAGGTGAGGGACAGTGTTAGTGCCAGGATTCAGGGGTGACAGGGTGGTGGGGACTAAGGGGAGAGGAGGTGTGGAGGGATGAGAGGGACAGAGAGAAGGGCTGGAAGCAGGAGGTGAGGAAAAGGAGAAAGAATTCTAAAGCAGTGGAAGAGCCTAGCAGGGGGTTCTTTGCATTGGTATTCAGTATATTTTGTGGACTGCCTAAAAACTAATGGCCTCCTCATGATAAAAAAACGGTGGGGAGGGGGGAGGTTTACAAAAATACCAAGCCTCCAAATAAAATATGCTCACTGCTTAGATGTGCAGACTTCACGAAAACAGGCAGTGCTTAAGCGTCGGTGAAGAGCATTGGGACTGCATGGAGCACTCTCAACTTTGAGGTGATGACTACAGGCTCCCGGTTGCAACAGACAGTAACAAACCCTGCTTCTTTGTATTCAGGAGATGTTCTGGACTCACACAGGGAAACTAGGGCTAGGGAATGAAGGTAATTTTAAATGCAACAACCCAGAGTCACAGATCCATAGTCTGGCAAAGTGAAACAGGAGCTTTTAGAGTTTAATTATAATCCTGTTTTGACACAAGTCTTTTACAGATTGGAATTCTAATCATTCAGGGATTACCAATATTGTGCTACCTACTGCATAATAAACAAAAAGGAAACTGAGCCGGGTGCGGTGGCTCAAGCCTGTAATCCCAGCACTTTGGGAGGCTGAGACGGGCGGATCACGAGGTCAGGAGATCGAGACCATCCTGGCTAACACGGGTGAAAACGTCTCTACTAAAAATACAAAAACTAGCGGGTGAGGTGGCGGGCGCCTGTAGTCCCAGCTACTCCGAAGGCTGAGGCAGGAGAATGGCGTAAAACCGGGGGCGGAGCTTGCAGTGAGCTGAGATCCGGCCACTGCACTCCAGCCCGGGCGACAGAGCAGGACTCCGTCTCAAAAAAAAAAAAAAAAAAAAAGGAAACTGGTCTCTATGAGACTCTCTATGTGGTGCCTTCAGACAAAACTTCACCAGGTTTAGAAAGAAAACCCCTGTCTTACTCTCTGGCATCAAGTTCCCCGTGTGAGCTTCCCTGTACAAGGTCCAAGGGGAGAGGTAAGAGAGGGAGGCAGGGAGTCCAGTTCAGGTTCAGGGATTCCAGGACGAGCAGTGAAGTGGAAGGATCTGGGCGCAGCCTGGGGGTCTCTCCCTGGTTTCCACAGACAGATCCTTGGCCAGGACTTAGGCAGTCGGTGTGACAAAGAGGCTTGGGGTAGGAGAAGAGGGATCAGGACCAAGTCCCAGGTCCCGGGCGTGGCTCTCAGGGTCTCAGGGTACTGTCTGCACTGGGGAGGTGCTGCGTTGGGGATTCCCCACTCCGCTGAGTTTCACTTCTCCCAACCTGTGTCAGGTCCTTCTTCCAGGGCACTCGGAACGCGGCCCCAATTCCCACTCCCACTGGGTGCTGGGTTCTAGAGAAGCCAATCAGCGTCTCCGCGGTCCAGCTTCTAAAGTTCCCACCCAGAGTCAGATTCTTCCCGGACGCCTAGAATGGGGTCATGGCGCCCCGAACCCTCCTCCTGCTGCTCTCGGGGGTCCTGGCCCTGACCGAGACCTGGGCCGGTGAGTCCGGGGTCGGGAGGGAAATGGCCTCGGCGGGGAGGAGCGAGGGGCCCGCCCGACGGGGGCGCAGGACCCGGGGAGCCGCGCGGGGAGGAGGATCAGGCGGGTCTCAGCCCCTCCTCGCCCCCAGGCTCCCACTCCATGAGGTATTTCCACACCGCCGTGTCTCGGCCCGGCCGCGGGGAGCCCCGCTTCATCGCCGTGGGTTATGTGGATGACACGCAGTTCGTGCGGTTCGACAGCGACGCCGCGAGTCCGAGGATGGAGCCGCGGGCGCCGTGGATGGAACAGGAGGGGCCGGAGTATTGGGACCGGGAGACACAGAAAGCCAAGGCCCACGCACAGGTTTTCCGAGTGAACCTGCGCACCGCGCTTCGCTACTACAACCAGAGCGAGGCCGGTGAGTGACCCCGGCCCGGGGCGCAGGTCACGACCCCTCCCCATGCCCCACGGATGGCCTGGGTCCGAGATCCACCCCGAGGCTGCAGGACCCGCCCAAGACCCTCGACCTGGGAGTGCCGCGGGCGCCTTTGCCGGGTTTCAGTTTCAGTTTAGGCCGAAGTCCCCAAGCGTTGGTCGGGGCGGGGGCGGAGCTCTGTGGGCGGGGCTGACTGCGGGGGCGGGGCCAGGGTCTCACAGATTCCAGAGGATGCATGGCTGCGACCTGGGGCCTGACGGGCGCCTCCTCCGCGGGTATCACCAGTTAGCCTATGATGGCAAGGATTACATCTCCCTGAACGGGGACCTGAGCTCCTGGACCGCCGCGGATATGGCGGCTCAGGTCACACAGCGCAAGTGGGAGGCGGCCCGTGAAGCTGAGCAGTGGAGAGCCTACCTGGAGGGCGAGTGCCTGGAGTCGCTCTGCAGATACCTGGAGAATGGGAAGGAGACGCTGCAGCGCGCGGGTACCAGGGGCAGTGGGGAGCCTTCCCCATCTCCTATAGAACTCCCGGGATGGCCTCCCATGAGGAGGGGAGGAAAATGGGATCAGCGCTAGAATGTCGCCCTCCCTTGAATGGAGAATGGCACGAGTTTTCCTGATTTCCTCTGAGGGCCCCCTCTGCTCTCTAGGACAATTAAGGGATGATGTCTCTGAGGACATGGAGGGGAAGACAGTCCCTAGAATACAGATCAGGGGTCCCTTGATCTTGAGCTTTTTCTCTCAGGCCTTGTTCTCTGCCTCACACTCAACGTGTTTGAAGGTCTGAAACCAGCTTTTCTGAGTCCCTTGGCCTCCACTCAGGTCAGGATCAGCAGTCGTTGTTCCTCCCTTAGAGACTGGAACTTTCCAAGGAATAAGAGATTATCCCAGGTGCCTGTGTCCAGGCTGGTGTCTGGGTTCTGTGCTCCCTTCCCCACCCCAGGTGTCCTGTCCATTCTCGGATGTGGTCACATGGGTGCTGCTGGGCTGTCTCATGAGAGATGCAAAGCCCCTGAATTTTCTGACTCTTCCCATCAGACCCCCAAAGACACACGTGACCCACCACCCCGTCTCTGACCATGAGACCTCCCCGAGGTGCTGGGCCCTGGGCTTCTACCCTGCGGAGATCACACTGACCTGGCAGTGGGATGGGGAGGAGCAAACTCAGGACACTGAGCTTGTGGAGACCAGGCCAGCAGGGGACGGAACCTTCCAGAAGTGGGCGGCTGTGGTGGTGCCTTCTGGAGAAGAGCAGAGATACACGTGCCATGTGCAGCACCAGGAGCTGCTGGAGCCCCTCACCCTGAGATGGGGTAAGGAGGGGGATGAGGGGTCACATTTCCTCAGGGAAAGCAGGAGCCCTCTGGAGCCCTTCAGCAGGATCAGGGCTTAGGCCTTGGGGTCAGGGCCCCTCACCTTCTCCTCCTTCCCAGAGCCATCTTCCCAGCCCACCATCCCCAACGTGGGCATTGTTTCTGGCCTGGCTGTCCTAGGAGCTGTGATCACCGTGGCTGTGGTTGCTGCTATGATGTGGAGGATGAAGAACTCAAGTAGGAACGGGTGAAGGGTAGGGTCTGGATTTTATTGTCCCATTAGGGGTTTCAAGTCCCAGGTAGAAGTGTTCCCTGTCTCATTAATGGGAAGCACCATCCACTCCTCGGCCGTCCCAGCCTGGGCCCTGTGTGCCGGCACGTACTCTTTTGTGTAGCACATGTGACAAGAAGGACAATGTATCACCTTGATGGTTGTGGTGTTGGGGTCCTGATTCCAGCATTCACGAGTCAGGGGAAGGTGCCTGCTAAGGACAGGCTTTAGGAGGGCGGTTGGTCCAGGACCCACACCTGCTTTCCTGGTGTTCCTGAGTCTGCCCTGGGTCTGTAGTCATAGTTCTGGAAACTTCTCTTGGGTCCAAGACTAGGAGGTTCCTCCAAGATCCCATGGCCCTGCCTCCTCCCTGTCCCCTCACAGGACATTTAAGTCCTGCAGGAGGAAAAAGCGGGAGCTACTGTAAGTGGCGGGGGCGGGAGTGTGGAGGAGCTCACCCACTCCATTATTCCTCCTGCACCACATCTCCTGTGGGTTCTGACCAGGTCCTGTTTTTGTTCTACCCCAGGGAGCAGCAGTGCCCAGGGATCTGATCAGGGCTCTGATGAGTCTCTCATGGCCTGTAAAGGTGAGACCCTGGGGATTTGAAGTGGGCATGGGGTGGGGCAGAGGGGAAAGGCCTGGGTAATGGAGATTCTTTGATTGGGATGTTTCGAGTCTGTGGGGGGCTGTTCAGAGTGTCATCACTTACCATGACTGACCTGAATTTGTTCATGACTATGTTTTCTGTAGCCTGAGACAGCTGCCTTGTGAGGACTGAGATGCAGGATTTCTTCACGCCTCCCCTTTGTGACTTCAGGAGCCTCTGGCATCTCTTTCTGCAAAGGCATCTGAATGTGTCTGGGTCCCTGTTAGCCTAATGTGAGGAGGTGGAGAGACAACCCACCCCCGTGTCCACCGTGACCCCTGTTCCCACGCTGGCCTGTGTTCCCTTCCCAGTCATCTTTCCTGTTCCAGAGAGTTGGGGCTGGATGTCTCCAACTCTGTCTGAACTTCATGCTGCACTGAGCTGCAACCTCTTACTTCCCTACTGAAAATAAGAATCTGAATAGAAATTTGTTTTCTCAGTATTTGCCACGAGAAGTTGATGGGTTAATTAAGTCAATTCCTAAAATTTGAGAGAGGAAATAAAGACCTGAGAACCTTCTAGAATCCACATGTTCGCTGTGCTGAGTCTGTTGCAGGTGGGGACTGAAGAAGGCTATGAGGAGCGGAATGTGGATGGGGCCTGTGCCCAGTTGCTGTTCAGTTCTTCATGGGCTTTATGTGGTCAGTCCTCAGCTGGGTCACCTTCACTGCTCCACTGTCCTTGTCCCTTCAGTGGAAACTTGTCCAGCAGGAGCTGTGACCACAGAGGCTCAGACATCGCCCAGGACGACTCCTGCACACGGGATTCTCTGTGCATTCTAAGACAAATTTTCAGAGCCATTCAACTCCTGCCCTCCTTCTAGGGCTCCTCTTCTGCTCTGCTCTCCTGCCCTCTCTCCCTGCCCTGGTTCTAGTGATCTTGGTGCTGAATCCAATCCCAACTCAAATCTAAAGCAGAGTGAAATTTAGGTTTATGTTTGTTTGTGAAATTGGACCCAGCATCAAGGACTGTTCTTTCCTGAAAAGAGAAACCTGATTGTGTGCTGTGGTGTGTGGGGGGGTTGGTGTGGGAGGAAGGATGGGGGAGGGAGGACCACAAGCAGCACTGCTGAGAAAAGCACAGGCAGCCTCGGTGTCAGTGTGAGGAGACCTTGTGCTGTGGTCACCACAAAACAGCATTTGGCCTGAAGCTATGTTAATAAAGATACTGGCTTTAGAATAGGGAGGTGCTCTACACTGATCATTCATTCAACTGACCTTTGTTGTCAGCCAGATAGGGACAGAGTGGTTCTGCATCTGGGGAACATCACTGAAGTAAAATGAGAAAAATCTCTGACCTTGGGTAGCATGTGTTCCAATGCGAAGAGGCAGACGAAAGATACATATAAACCAGAGCAAGGCAGAAAGTGCTAGAAGGTGTAAGTGCTGTGAGACAGGTGATCCAGGGTGTGGGCAGGGGGGACAGGGAAGGTGGCTGTTGTGCTGGGGTGGTCAGTGTGTGCCATGTTGCAAAGGTGCTTTGAGGAAAGATTTGAGGGACATGAGGAGTTGTCCACGAGGATGTCTGGGGAAGTTCTTCCAGGCAGAAGAACTCCAGTTCAGATGTACCAGGGCAGGAGGTGTGTGTGTTCCCAGAAGAATAAGGAGGCCAGGAGGGCTGGCCAGAGAGAAACTGAGGTGAGATCAGAGGTACAGCCAGAGCAAGTGGGCTTGAGGGCAATGGGGAAGCACCTCACCTTTGCTCTGAGTGAGGTAGAAGGTAGAGGACAATTTGGAGCAGAAGAGGGACATGGTAAACTTCTCTTTTATGTATGTATGTATGTATGTATGTATTTATGTATTTGAGATGGAGTCTCACTCTGGCGCCCAGCTAATTTTTGTATTTTTAGTAGAGACAGAGTTTCGCCGTGTTGGCCAGGCTGGTTTCAAAACTTCCGACCTCAAGTGATCTGCCCGTGTCAGCCTCCCAAAGTGCTGGGATACAGGCTTGAGCCACCAAGCCCGGCCACAACTTCTCTTTTAGAAGGATCTCTGACTGCTGTGCTGAGAACAGAACTGAGAGGCGAGGGACGAGGGAGGCAGAAGGGAAAACAGTAGGAAGCGAGTGCAGTATTCCAGGCTGGAGATGTCGGTGACCTTGACTGGGGTGTGAGCAGGGAAAAGAGTGGGACGTCAGAGGATTCTGGATGCATTTGAAGATGGACTGACAGCATTTGCCAATGGATTGTATCTGTGGTGTGAGAAAGATGAATCAAGTACACCATAGTTGTAAAAAGAGTGAGTAGAAAGGTGGAGCTGCTGTCAGTGGAGATGGGGAGACTCTGGCAGGAGCATACTGAGGAGGGGGCATCACAGGCACTCAGTGGAGATGTCTACTAGGAATGCAGGTGGGGGAGCTGGGGTGGAATTTGGACAGACAACTCCAGAGTTTAGAGGAAAGGAGAAATAGAGCGGGCTGGAGAAATAGATTTAGGAGGTCACACTATATTAATGATACTTAAAACCTCAAGCATGGACGAAGCACCAAGGGAGTGGTTGACTATGGAAAAGAATGAGCACAAGGACTGATCCCTGGACCTCCAGTTCTAAGGGATCTGATCAGAGCACACCAGAGCAGACTGCACAGTTCTGACCCACATCTAGGGAACACTTAGACAAGGAACTCCCATATGCACAGGGATCATCTGGACGTGGTGCTGAGATCCAAAAACACCGGAGTCAAACAAGAGATTCTGGATTTATGACAAGGCTGGAGCTCATGTTGCTGGTCTCCAGATCAAAAACACCAGGATCCCACATGTCTGAGCATCAGACTTGCCTATAGGGCTTGTTATATAAGTGATTCCTTGGTCTTCTGCATAATATTCTAAGACTGGGGTTCTGGGGAGTGGCCTGAGTATTTTCTAAGCTCCCACCAGCAATCCTGTTGCTCAGCCAGATTGGGAACCACTGAGATCAAAGATCAGAGAGTGGCCAGGGTGGGTGGATGGGGGGGGGTGGGTTTCAAAATGTTTAAAAGAGGATTTTTCTCACAGAAAGGAAAGGGAGGATGTGTATCATCAGTTATGAGATGTGACATTCCCTGTTGTTCTCTCCACCATGGGGTAGAGGCCAGGTAGACAGTTCAGGATGTGGCTCTCACACAAGGAACACCTCTGAATGCCGCTCTCTGACACCCGCCCACAGACTCATTTCCCACTCACTTCTTGGAGCAAACCATGGAAACCAAATTTCTCTAATTTACACATACAGTAGCATACATGGTATTGGGGGCTAATTTTATCGTGGGGATGGCCACAGAAGCAGGCTGGAAGCTACACATCCAGGAACAGAATCCACAGCCCACCCTGGATCAGGTCCCTCCTAGGAACAACTGCCCCTACTGCTGAGCACAGACGCCACTGCTCACACCTCTGACACCCTGGTGCTGGACACTGGACACTGAGGCCAGGAGAGATGTCACTGCTGTTCCTGGAAACTGGACATCACTACTGTCACTCAGCCATCTTTGCCAAAATGTGTTCTGCACAGTCTCAGCCTCTCTGTGTCACCTCATTCTGGCTCAGAGGCTGGCAGTGATATAGAAGTTAAGAAGAAATTATTTAGGCAGATAGTGAGGGTACGGAAGTCCTCAGTAAGGTTTTCCTTTTAATGAAATGCAGCCCCGAAGTCATTTTCTTTTCTAACAAAGAGCAGCCTGTAAAATTACTACATCTAATAAGAGAGATAGACTCCAGTATAATAACAGTGGAGACTTCAACATCCAACCCTCAGCATTAGACAGATCATCTACATAGAAATCAAGAAGAAACATTGGATTTAAACTTTAGACCTAATAAAGCTAACAGACATTTACAGAGCATTCTATCTAACACTACAGAATATACTACACTCTTTCCATAAACATATGGAACATTTTCCGGGAGAGAGCCTATGTTAAGCCACAAAAAAGTCTCAACAAATTTTCAAAAGTTGAAACCATATCAAATATCTTCTCCAGTCACAATGGAATAAAACTAGAAATATACACTAAGAGAAACTTTGGCAACTAGACAAATACGTGGAAATTAAACAACATGCTCCTGAATAACCATTGAGTCAGTAGAGAAATTAAAATGGAAATCAGAAAGTTTCTTGAAGCAAATGAAAATGGAAACACAACATACCAAAACCTGTGGGATACATTTAGACAGAGCTAAAAGGGACATTTATAGCAATAAATACCTACCTTAGAAAAGTAAAAACACTACAAATTAACAATATAACAATGAACCTCAAGGAACTAGAAAAGCAACAACAAACCACATCCAAAATTAGCAGAAAAAATAATAAAAATCAGAACAGAAGTAAATAAAGACTTCTAAAAACCATGTAAATGATCAACAAAGTGAAAAGATCGTTCTACAAAAAGATAAACAAAAGTGATAAACCACTAACTAGACAAACCAAGAAACAAAGAGACAAGACTCAGACAAAATCAGAAAAAAAAAGAGAAACATTACAACTGATACTGCAAAAATACAAAAGATTATCCGAGACTATTATGAATAATTCTGTACTGACAAACTCGAAAACGTGGAGTATGTGGATAAATTCCTGGAAACATACAACCTAGCAAGACTAAATTAGGAAGAATAGAAAACCTGAAGCCCTAATATCCGTGAACTGTTCTCATAGCAGGTCCAGAGGGCCCCTGACCACCCTGTGATTATTTCCTTAGCACTGGTTGGCATAATTGAAATAGACCTGCTCAGCAACGGGCAGAATCCGCAGTTCACTTCCTTTTGTGACTTTTATTTTCAGTTCAGGGGTACAGGTACAGGCTGTTATATAGGTAAACTTGTGTTGTAGGAGTTTGTTGCACAGATTAATCACCCAGTTTTTTTTTTTTTTTTTTTTTTTTTTTTTTTTTTTTTTTGAGGCGGAGTCTCGCTCTGTCGCCCGGACTGGAGTGCAGTGGCCGGATCTCAGCTCACTGCAAGCTCCGCCTCCCGGGTTTACGCCATTCTCCTGCCTCAGCCTCCCGAGTAGCTGGACTACAGGCGCCCGCCATCTCGCCCGGCTAGTTTTTGTATTTTTAGTAGAGACGGGGTTTCACCGTGTTAGCCAGGATGGTCTCGATCTCCTGACCTCGCGATCCGCCCGTCTCGGCCTCCCAAAGTGCTGGGATTACAGCTTGAGCCACCGCGCCCGGCCTAATCACCCAGTTTTTAAGCCTAATACCCATTAATTATTTTTCCTGATCCTCTCTCTCCTTCCACCCTCCACCTTCTGAAAGGCCCCAGCGTGTGTTGTTCTCCTGTCTGTCTCCATGCGTTCTCATCGTTTAGCTCCCACTTATAAGTAAGAACATGCAGTGTTTGCTTCTCTGTCCCTGCATTAGTTTGCTAAGGATAGTGACTTTCAGCTCCATCCATGTCCCTGCAAAGGAAATGACCTCATTCCTTTTTCTGCTGCTTAGTATTCCATGGTATATGTGTACCACATTGTCTTTATTCGGTCTATCATTGACGGGCATTTAAGTTGAGTCCACGTCTTTGCTATTGTGAATGTCGCTGCAATGAGCATATGTGTGCATATGTCTTCATAATAGAATGATTTGTATTCCTTTGGGTATAATGGTATTTCTGTCTTTAGGTCTTTGAGAAATCACCACACAGCCTTCCACAATGGCTGACCTAATTTGCACTCTCACCAATAGTGTATAAATATTCCTTTTTCTCCAAAACCTTGCCAGCATCTTGAATTTTTTGACTTTTTAATAATCACCATTCTGCCTGGTGTGAGATGTTATCTCATTGTGGTTTTGGTTTGCATTTCTCTAATGATCAGTGATGTTGAGCTTTTTTTCATATGTTTGTTGGCTGCATGTATGTCTTCTTTTGAGAAGCATCTGTTTATATGCTTTGCCCACTTTTTAAAGGGGTTGTTTTGTTTTTTCTTGTAAATTTGTTTGAGTTCCTTATAGATGCTAGATATTAGACCTTTGTCCGATGCATAGCTCGCAAAAAATTTTCCTCATTCTGTAAGTTGTCTATTTACTCTGTTGATAATTTCTTTTGCTGTGCAGAAGCTCTTTAGTTTAATTAGATCCCATTTGTCAATTTTTGTTTTTGTTACACTTGCTTTTGTCACCTTCGTCATAAAATCGTTGCCCATGCCTATGTCCTGAATGGTATTGCCTATGTTGTCTTCAAGGGTTTTTATAGTTTCGGGTTTTACATTTAAGTCTTTAACCCATGTTGAGGTAATTTTTGTATATGTTGTAAGGAAGGGGTTCAGTTTAAATCTTCTGCATATGGCTAGCCAGTTATCCCAGCACCATTTATAAATAGGGAATCCTTTCCCCATTGCTTGTTTTTGTCAGGTTTGTCCAAGATCATAGTTGTAGGTGTGTGGTCTTATTTCTGGATTCTCTATTCTGTTCCATTGGTCTATGTGTCTGTTTTTGTACCAGTACCATGCTGTTTTGGTTACAGTAGTTCTGAAGTATAGTTGAAATCAGGTACCGGGTACCTCCAGTTTTGCTCCTTTTGCCTAGGATTGCCTTGGCTATTGGGGATCTTTTTTCGTCCCATGTGCATTTAAAAATATTTTTTTTCGAGTTTTGTGAAGAATGTCAATGGTAGTTTGATAGGAATAGCATTGAATCTGTACTTTACATTGGGAAGTATGGCCATTTTTACTATACTGATTTTTCCTATCCATAAGCACAGGAAATTTTTTCATTTGTTTGCATCATCTCTGATTTCTCTGAACAGTGGTTTGTAGTTCTCCTTGTAGAGATTTTTTACCTCCTAAGTTAGCTGTATTCCTAGGTATTTTATTCTTTTTGTGGCAGTTGTGAATGGGAGTTCATTCCTGATTTGGCTCTTGGCTTATCTGTTGTTGGTGTATAGAAATGCTAGTAATTTTTGCACATTGATTTTGTATCCTGAGACTTTGTTGATGTTGTTTATCAGGTTAAGAAGCTTTTGGGCTGAGCCTATTCACCTGTCAATCATCTGGTCCTGGGCTTTTTTGTGGTTTGTAGGCTGTTCATTACTGCCTTAAGTTCAGAACTCGTTATTTGTTCAGGGATTGAATTTCTTCTTGGTTCAGTCTTGGGGGCAGTATATATGTCCAGGTATTGATCCATTTCTTCTAGATTTTCTCATTTACGTGCATGGAAGTATTCATAACATTTTCTGGTAGTTGCTTATATTTCTGTGGGGTCAGTGGTAATGTTTTTATTGTTTCTGATTGCATTTATTTGAATTTTCTTCCTTTTCTTCTTTATTCGTCTAGCTAGTGGTCTATATATTTTCGTAATTTTTTTAGAAACCTCCTGACTTCATTGATCTTTTGAATGCTTTTGCGTGTTTCTGTCTCCTTCAGGAGACAATACCTTTGTTAAATTTTTTTGGTTGTTGTTATTTCTTGTCCTCTGCTAGCTTAGGGATGTGTTTGCTCTTTGTTCTCAAGTTCTCTTAGTTGTGATTTTAGGTTGTTAACTTGAGATCTTTCTAACTTTTTGATGTGGGCATTTACAGCTATAAATTTCCCTCTTAACACTGCCTTAGCCATTTCCCAGAGATTCTGGTACATTGTATCTTTGTTCTTATTAGTTGCAAAGAACTTCTTGATCTCTGCCTTAATTTCATTATTTACCCAAACGTCATTCAAGAAGAGGTTATTCAATTTCTCTTTAATTGTATGGTTAGGTGAATTTCTTATTCTTGATTTTGAATTTGATTGCACTATGGTCCAAGAGACTATTACGATTTCAGTTCTTTTGCATTTGCTGAGGAGTGTTTTACTTCCAATCGTGTGATTGATTTTAGAGTAAGTGCCATGTGGCAATGCGAAAAATGTATATTCTGTTGTTTTGGGGTAGAGAGTTCTGTAGATATCTATCAGGTCCATTTGATCCAGGGCTGAGTTCAGGTCCTGAATACCTTTGTTAATTTTCTGTCTTGATGATCTGTCTAATATTGTCAGTGGGGAATTCAAGTCTTCCATTATTATTGTGTGAGATTCTAAGTCTCTTTGGAGGTCTCTAAGAACCTGCTTATGAATCTGTGTGCTCCTGTATTGGGTGCATATATATTTAGGATAGTTAGATCTCCTTGTTGAATTAAACCCTTTACCCATACATAATGCCCCTTTTTAAAAATCTTTTTTCATCTTTGTTGGTTTAAAGTCTGTTTTGTCAGAAACTAAGATTACAACTTTGATTTTTTTCTGCTTTCTATTTGCTTGGTAAATTTTCCTTCATCCCTTTATTTTGAGCCTATGTGTGTCATTGCATGTGAGATGAGTGTATTGGAGACAGCATACTGATAGGTCTTGGTTCTTTATCCAGCTTGCCACTCTGTGTCTTTTAAATGGGGCATTTAGCTTATTTACATTAAAGTTAGTCTTGATATGTATGGATTAGATCCTGTCATCATGATGTTAGCTGGTTACTTTGCAGACTTGCTTATGTGGTTACTTTATTGTGTCACCAGTCTGTGTATTTCAGTGTTTTTGTAGTGGCTGGTAACTGTCTTTCCTTTCCATGTTTAGTGCTTCTTTTAGGAATTCTTGTAATGCAAGTCTGGTGGTAATGAATTCCCATGGCATTTGTTTGTCTGAAAACAATCTTATTTCTCCTTTGCTTATGAAGCTTAGTTTGGCCGGATATGAAATTTTGGGTTGGAAATTCTTTTCTTTAAGAATATTGAATATTGGCCCTCAATCTCTTCAGGCTTGTAGGGTTTCCACTGAGAAGTCCACTGTTAGTCTAATTGGCTTCCCTTTGTAGGTGACCTGGACTTTGTCTCTTGCTGCCCTTAACATTTTTTCTTTCATATCAATCTTGGAGAATCTGATGATTACGTGTCTTGGGGATGATCCTCTCATGGAGTAACTTACTTGCCACCTCTGCATTTCTGAATTTGAATGTTGGCCTGTCTAACTAGATTGGGGAAGTTGTCATGGATATCCTGAAATGTTTTCCAGATCGGTTCCATTCTCCCCATGACAGGTATACCAATTATTTGTAGATTCAGTTTCTTCACATAATCCCATGTTTCTGGGAGGTTTTGTTCATTCCTTTTAATTCTTTTTTCTCTATTCTTATCTTCCTGTCTTATTTCAAAAAGTCAGTCTTCAAGCACTGAGATTCTTTCCTCCACTTGCGGTATTCTGCTATTAATACTTGTGACTACACTATGAAATTCCTGTATTGTGTTTTTTGGCACTATCTGATTGGTTACGTTCTTCTTTATACTGGCTATTTTGTCATTCACTCCAGCAATGTTTTATCTGGATTTTTAGCTTCCTTGCATTGGATTATAGTGTGCTCCTTTAGCACAGTGAACTTTATTCCTATCCGTATTCTGAATTCTGCTTCTGTTGTTTCAGGCATCTTAGCCTTAGCCTGGTTCCAAACCCCTGCTGGCTTTTTGAGTTTTCAGCATTCTTGCACTGATTCCGTCTCATGTTTGTGGGCGTATCTACCTTCAATCTTTGAGGTTGCTGACCTTCGAATGGGTTTTGTTTTTCTCTTCTTTTGTTTACTCTTTTAACAATCTGGCCACTTTTCTGTAGGGCTGCTGCAGTTTGCTGGGGGTCTGCTCCAGTCCCTAGTTGCCTCTGATTTTCCAGTACCTGGAAGTACCACCAGTGAAGGCTATGTAACAGCCAAGATGGCAGTCTGCCCCTTCCGCTGGGAGCTCTGTCTCAGGGAGGTACAGACCTGTTGCAGGCCAAACCCACCTGTAGGAGGTGCTAGAGACCTTGGTTGGGAGGTCTTGCCCCATCAGGAGGAACAAGATCAGGATCTAGAGGTTTACTAAAGGGAAGAATATGCCCTCAGGAGACACAGAAATGATTCCATTGAACTGGAAGCTAAGACAGCCACCCGGCCCCTTCAGCTCCTTACGCTTCTGAATCAACAGAAAAGGAAGGAGTGACTGCACTGTCTGGGGTGATTGGTCCTGGTCATCACGGGGAATTGGTCTGCTACTACACAATGGCAGCAAATAAGACTATGTCTGGAACACAGAAGATCTTTTAGAGCATCTCTTACTAATACTCTGCCATAATTAAAGTCAATAAAAACTAAAACAACCCAAGTCAGGTAGGACTACTAATGACACATACCCTTTAGGAATGAAGGTTTAAGTCATCCAAGCAGGAAAAGAAACCTAATCAGCTGAGGAACTTGCTGAAGGCCATGGGAATATGGGATGCTTAGTAAAAAAAGAAAAAAGTATTTATAAATATTAGTTTTGGCCGGCACAGTGGCTTATGCCTGAATCCCAGCACTTTGGGAGGCTGAGGTGGGTGGATTGCTTAAATTAGGAATGTGAGACCAACCTGGGCAACATGCTGAAACTCCATCTCTACTGAAAATAAATACAAAAAATTAGTCAGGCTTGGTGATGTGCTTGTAGTCCCAGCTACTTAGGAGGTTGAGGTAGGAGGATCACTTGTGCTCAGGAGGTGGAGATTGCAGTGAGCCAAGGTAATGCCACTGCACTCCAGCCTGGGCAACAGAACAAGACCCTGTCTCAAATAAATAAGTAAGTAAATAAATAATCAGCTGTAACCATGTGACCTGTTATAGAAATAAAGATGGCAAACGTTATTAGTATTACCTTCTTATATTTTATAAAGATATTTATGTCTGTGTGTATGTATCTGTACATGTATTAAGCAAAAACCTTTGTTTTCATCTTTTCCTGATCATCTTATAATAAAACGTAAGATGTGCTAATAGTTCCCTTTATTAATGATTTTCAAACTTTTTTTAAACATGGTATTGAGGTTATAGTATATCAAAGAGAAGAGTGTATATCATGCATGCATTCGGTTTGATTCTTTTTCTGAGGAAAGGGTTAGTGTGTTTTTAGTTGGATGCAAACTAGTTGTATCATCTTTGGCAAATGTGTGACTTTATAGTTGTTTTTATTTGGAGACTAAGTATGGTTTAAGAAAACGTTAATGGGTGCCAAGTTCACAAGCATGGGCTGGGATGGTGGGTCTTATGTGTCAATTGACTAATCCATAGCACCTAGTTATTTAATCAAACACTAATTTATATGTTGATATGATGGTGTTTTGCGGTTGTGCTAAAATCTGATGTCAGTTGATTTTATGAAAAGGAAATTACTCTCAAAAATCTGGGGGGGACTTTTTGAGTCAGTTGAAAGCCTTTGGGCAAAATATGAGGCTTCCCAGAGAAGAAAAAATTCTGCCTGAGGTTGACAATAGCAACTACAGTTTAGGCTTCCAGTCTGCCAGCCTGGTCTACAAATT
>NW_022681455.1:31369127-31385863 GCF_009764315.1 Trachypithecus francoisi | reverse complement strand
TGAATTAATTTTTGTATAAGCAGTAAGGACAGGATCCAGTTTCAGCTTTCTACTTATGGCTAGCCAATTTTCCCAGCACATTTATTAAATAGGGAATCCTTTCCCCATTTCTTGTTTTTGTCAGGTTTTTCAAAGATCAGATGGCTGTAGATGTGTGGTATTATTTCTGAGGGCTCTGTTCTGTTCCATTGGTCTATATCTCTGTTTTGATACTAGTACCATGCTGTTTTGGTTACTGTAGCCTTGTAGTATAGTTTGAAGTCAGGTAGCGTGATGCCTCCAGCTTTGTTCTTTTGACTTAGGATTGTCTTGGCAATGCAGGCTCTTTTTTGGTTCCATATGAACTTTAAAGCAGTTTTTTCCAATTCTGTGAAGAAACTCACTGGTAGCTTGATGGGGATGGCATTGAATCTATAAATTACTTGGGCAGTATGGCCATTTTCATGATATTGATTCTTCCTATCCATGAGCATGGTATGTTCTTCCATTTGTTTGTGTTCTCTTTTATTTCACTGAGCAGTGGTTTGTAATTCTCTTTGAAGAGGTCCTTTACATCCCTTATAAGTTGGATTCCTAGGTATTTTATTCTCTTTGAAGCAATTGTGAATGGAAGTTCATTCATGATTTGGCTCTCTGTTTGACTGTTACTGGTGTATAATGCTTGTGATTTTTGCACATTAATTTTGTATCCTGAGACTTTGCTGAAGTTGCTTATCAGCTTAAGGAGATTTTGGGCTGAGACAATGGGGTTTTCTAAATATACAATCATGTCATCTGCAAACAGGGACAATTTGACTTCTTCTTTTCCTAATTGAATACCCTTTATTTCTTTCTCTTGCCTGATTGCCCTGGCCAGAACTTCCAACACTATGTTGAATAGGAGTGTGAGAGAGGGCATCCCTGTCTTGTGCCAGTTTTCAAGGGAATTTTTCCAGTTTTTGCCCATTCAGTATGATATTGGCTGTGGGTTTGTCACAAATAACTCTTATTATTTTGAGATACTTCCATCAATACCGAATTTATTGAGCGTTTTTAGCATGAAGAGCTGTTGAATTTTGTCAAAGGCCTTTTCTGCATCTGTTGAGATAATCATGTGGTTTTTGTCTTTGGTTCTGTTTATATGCTGGATTACGTTTATTGATTTGCGAATGTTGAACCAGCCTTGCATCCCAGGGATGAAGCCCACTTAATGATGATGGATAAGCATTTTGATGTGCTGCTGGATCTGGTTTGCCAGTATTTTATTGAGGATTTTTGCATCAATGTTCATCAGGGATATTGGTCTAAAATTCTCTTTTTTTGTTGTGTCTCTGCCAGGCTTTGGTATCAGGATGATGTTGGCCTCATAAAATGAGTTAGGGAGAATTCCTTCTTTTTCTATAGATTGGAATAGTTTCAGAAGGGATGGTACCAGCTCCTCCTTGTACCTCTGGTAGAATTCAGCTGTGAATCCATCTGGTCCTGATCTTTTTTTGGTTGGTAGGCTATTAATTATTGCCTCAATTTCAGAGCCTGCTATTGGTCTATTCGGGGATTCAGCTTCTTCCTGGTGTAGTCTTGGGAGAGTGTAAGTGTCCAGAAAATTACCCATTGCTTCTAGATTTTCTAGTTTATTTGCGTAGAGGTGTTTATAGTATTCTCTGATGGTTGTTTGTATTTCTGTGGGGTCGGTGGTAATATCCCCTTTATCATTTTTTATTGCATCTATTTGATTCTTCTCTCTTTTCTTCTTTATTAGTCTTCCTAGTGGTCTATCAATTTTGTTGATCTTTTCAAAAACCAACTCCTGGATTCATTGATTTTTTGGAGGGTTTTTGGTGTCTCTATCTCCTTCAGTTCTGCTCTGATCTCAGTTATTCTTGCCTTCTGCTAGCTTTTGAATGTGTTTGCTCTTGCTTCTCTAGTTCTTTTAATTGTGATGTTAGAGCGTCATTTTAGATCTTTCCAGCTTTCTCTTTTGGCATTTAGTGCTATAAATTTCCTCTACACACTGCTTTGAATGTGTCCCAGAGATTCTGGTATGTTGTATCTTGTTCTCATTGGTTTCAAAGAACATCTTTATTTCTGCCTTTACTTCGTTATGTACCCAGTAGTCATTCATGAGCAGGTTATTCAGTTTCCATGTAGTTGAGCGGTTTTGATTGAGTTTCTTATCCTGAGTTCTAGTTTGATTGCACTGTGGTCTGATAGACAGTTTGTTATAATTTCTGTTCTTGTACATTTGCTGAGGAGTGCTTTACTTCCAATTATGTGGTCAATTTTGGAATAAGTGTGATGTGGTGCTGAGAAGAATGTATATTCTGTTGATTTGGGGTGCAGAGTTCTGTAGATGTCTATTAGGTCTGCTTGCTGCAGAGCTGAGTTCAATTCCTGGATATCCTTGTTAACTTTCTGTCTCGTTGATCTGTTTAATGTTGACAGTGGGGTGTTGAAGTCTCCCATTATTATTTTATGGGAGTCTAACTCTCTTTGTAAGTCTCTAAGTACTTGCTTTATGAATCTCGGTGCTCCTGTATTGGGTGCATATATATTTAGGATAGTTAACTCTTCCTGTTGAATTGATCCCTTTACCATTATGTAATGGCCTTCTTTGTCTCTTTTGATCTTTGATGGTTTAAAGTCTGTTTTATCAGAGACTAGGATTGCAACCCCTGCTTTTTTTTGTTCTCCATTTGCTTGGTAGATCTTCCTCCATCCCTTTATTTTGAGCCTATGTATGTCTCTGCATGTGAGATAGATCTCCTGAATACAGCAGACTGATGGGTCTTGACTCTTTATTCAGTTTGCCAGTCTGTGTCTTTTAATTTGACCATTTAGTCCATTTACATTTAAGGTTAATATTGTTATGTGTGAACTTGATCCTGCCATTATGATATTAACTGGTTATTTTGCTCGTTAGATGATGCAGTTTCTTCCTAGCCTCAATGGTCTTTACATTTTGGCATGTTTTTGCAATGGCTGGCACCAGTTGTTCCTTTCCATGTTTAGTGCTTCCTTCAGGGTCTCTTGTAAGGCAGGCCTGGTGGTGACAAAATCTCTAAGCATTTGCTTATCTGTAAAGGATTTTATATCTCCTTCACTTATGAAACTTAGTTTGGCTGGATATGAAATTCTGGGTTGAAAATTCTTTTCTTTAAGAATGTTGAATGTTGGCCCCCACTCTCTTCTGGCTTGTAGAGTTTCTGCCAAGAGATCTGCTGTTAGTCTGATGGGCTTCCCTTTGTGGGTAACCCAACCTTTCTCTCTGGCTGCCCTTAAGATTTTTCCTTCATTTCAACTTTGGTGAATCTGGCAATTATGTGTCTTGGAGTTGCTCTTCTGGAGGAGTATCTTTGTGGCGTTCTCTGTATTTCCTGAATTTGAATGTTGGCCTGCCCTACTAGGTTGGGGAAGTTCTCCTGGATGATATCCTGAAGAGTGTTTTCCAACTTGGTTCCATTTTCCCCCTCACTTTCAGGCATCCCAATCAGACGTAGATTTGGTCTTTTTACATAATCCCATACTTCGTGCAGGCTTTGTTCATTTCTTTTTCTTCTTTTTTCTTTGGTTTCTCTTCTTGCTTCATTTCATTCATTTGATCCTCAATCGCTGATACTCTTTCTTCCAGTTGATTGAGTCAGTTACTGAAGCTTGTGCATTTGTCACGTATTTCTCGTGTCATGGTTTTCATCTCTGTCATTTCATTTATGGCCTTCTCTGCATTAATTATTCTAGTTATCAATTCTTCCACTCCTTTTTCAAGCTTTTTAGTTTCTTTGCGCTGGGTACGTAATTCCTCCTTTAGCTCTGAGAAGTTTGATGGACTGAAGACTTCTTCTCTCATCTTGTCAAAGTCATTCTCCGTCCAGCTTTGATCCGTTGCTGGCAATGAGCTGTGTTCCTTTGGAGGGGGAGATGCGCTCTTATTTTTTGAATTTCCAGCTTTTCTGCCCTGCTTTTTCCCCATCTTTGTGGTTTTATCTACCTCTGGTCTTTGATGATGGTGATGTACTGATGGGGTTTTGGTGTGGGTGTCCTTCCTGTTTGTTAGTTTTCCTTCTAACAGTCAGGACCCTCAGCTGTAGGTCTGTTGGAGATTGTTTGAGGTCCACTCCAGACCCTGTTTGCCTGGGTGTCAGCAACAGAGGCTGCAGAAGATAGAATATTGCTGAACAGCGAGTGTACCTGTCTGATTCTTGCTTTGGAAGCTTCCTCTCAGGGGTGTACTCCACCGTGTGAGGTGTGGGGTGTCGGTCTGCCCCTAGTGGAGGATGTCTCCCAGTTAGACTACTCAGGGATCAGGGACCCACTTGAGCAGGCAGTCTGTCCGTTCTCAGATCTCAACCTCAGTGTTGGGAGATCCACTGCTCTCTTCAAAGCTGTCAGACAGAGTCGTTTGCGTCTGCAGAGGTTTCTGCTGCTTTGTTGTTGTTGTTGTTGTTAGCTGTGCCCTGTCCCCAGAGGTGGAGTCCACAGAGACAGGCAGGCCTCTTTGAGCTGCTGTGAGCTCCACCCAGTTCGAGCTTCCCAGTGGCTTTGTTTACCTACTTAAGCCTCAGCAATGGCAGGCACCCCTCCCCCAGCCTCGCCGCTGCCTTGTGGTTAGATTGCAGACTGCTGTGCTAGCAATGAGGGAGGCTCTGTGGACATGGGACCCTCCTGGCCAGGTGTGGTATAAAATCTCCTGGTGTGCCCGTTTGCTAAGACCCTTGGTAAAGCGCAGTATTGGGGTGGGAGTTACCCGATTTTCCAGGTGTTTTGTGTCTCAGTTCCCCTGGCTAGGAAAAGGGATTCCCTTCCCCCTTGCGCTTCCCAGGTGAGGCGATGCCTCGCCCTGCTTCAGCTCTCGCTGGACGGGCTGCAGCAGCTGACCAGCACCGATTGTCCGGCACTCCCTAGTGAGATGTACCCAGTACCTCACTTGAAAATGCAGAAATCACCTGTCTTCTGTGTCGCTCGTGCTGGGAGCTGGAGACTGGAGCTGTTCCTATTCGGCCATCTTCTAAACTAGTTTTCTTACCTTCTCAGTTCCATTTCGCCATACCTCAATTGATGATTTCTGGTAAGACCTAGAAAATAAACTGTTTTCACTGAAATTTCAGTCTTGGAATCTTCTTTGGCTTCCCCAATCTAAGACAGAAATATATTCATTTTCCCATCACTGGACTTCCAGGTTGTTTTAAATTTTTCACTGCTACAAACAAGGCTGCAACATATGTCTACAAACTTCTAGATATACACGTAGGAAGATTTTGGTATTTCCTACTGGTGAAACTGCTCAGTTGGAGGGTATGTGCAACTTCATCTTTAATAAATATTACCAACATTTGAAAAGCCCGACAATGTCAAGGACTGGCCAGAGTGCCACATGCGATGGGTGTGGAATGGCAGCTCACTGTAGCAGGTGCGGGGACTCAGTTGGGGTCTTGGAGAGGCACTTAGTTATAGCAAGAATGTTTCATAAATGGTATCTGATATATTCAAGATTAGTGTGGAATAAAAACACGTTGCTTAGAAATAATTATTGATAGATCTAAAGTCAACAAGTCTTTTTCTTCTCATGTAAAAATATATAATTTTTTTTCCAGAGGGAGGGGAACAACTTAAAATAAACCAGAAAACATCTTCATATTAACCATTCTTCTCATATACTTCAAATTTGAACTTAATGTCTTTCTCCTCCTGGACATCAGAAAGAACACCTGGGTATTCTGGCAGAAGTTTATATTTTTCCAAATAAATTTCTGGCAAAAACGTGTCACTTTCAAAGTCCTGCATGATTCTTGTCACAAATAGTTTAAGATGGCCTGGTTGATTCATGGCTTCCTTATAAACAGAACTGCCACCAACTATCCAAATCATCTCTACTTTATTTGCTAATTCTGGTTGTTCAGTAAGTTTTAAGACATCATCCAGACTTCTGCCAAGAGAATGAGCTCCTTGTGGAGGTCCCTTGGGTTCTCTGCTGAGAACTAAATTAATTCTATCCTTTAAAGGTCGATTCTTCTCAGGAATGGAGAACCGGATCTTCCTACACATAACACCAGATTCTGTTTACCTTCTAGTGAAGAGTTTGTGTCATTCTCTGGAAATACCTAAATTCATTCCTGAGTGGTGACCAGGGCAGGTGCCCGTTCTTGCCAATGCCCATGTTCTGGGGCATAGCGACGATGCAGTTTAGCAAATGAACCATGACAGCAGCGGTGAGCACCTCCGAGCCCGCTCGCTACAGCAGAACGTGCGGCCAAGATTGCCCGGAAGGTTTTTTTGAAAACGGAGTCTCTCTCTGTCGCCCAGGCTGGAGTGCAGTGGCCGGATCTCAGCTCACTGCAAGCTCCGCCTCCCGGGTTTACGCCATTCTCCTGCCTCAGCCTCCCGAGTAGCTGGGACTGCAGGCACCCACCACCTCACCCGGCTAGTTTTTTGTATTTTTTAGTAGAGACGGGGTTTCACCGTGTTCGCCAGGATGGTCTCGATCTGCTGACCTCGTGATCCGCCCGTCTCGGCCTCCCAAAGTGCTGGGATTACAGGCTTGAGCCACCGCGCCCGGCCGACCGAAAGGTTTTTACTTTGAACCTGGAGGATGAGCAATGACATCTCTCTCTCCACCTCAAAGCTCGTCCTGAGCATTCACCTCCTGGGAGCAGGAGCAGCGCGGCAGCGCCACCTGGTGGTCCATGCGCTTCCTTTTGCAGATCACTCACAGCCCTGAGACACTCCTCTCCTTTCCATGCACCTGGGATTTCTTCACTGGACACCAGCCTGCGTCAACTTCCCTGTAAATCAAAAGAAGCGCACAGGGCTTGCTCATGGAGTTCCTGCACAAAGTGGCCGTGGGGGCTGCGATGGACACTGCATGGGCACAGCAATTGAGTTGCCACTCACCAAGGCTGACCTGGCAGCTGAACACTGCTGAGGGCTCAGCAAACAAAAGCAGGCCAATTGAAATTGCCCATTTGACGAGCAGAAGGGAAAAAGTATGAAGGAAAACGAACAGAAGAGATCTGAGAGACAGCATCAAGTATATGCATTTTGGGAATCCCCAAAAGAGAGAAGGAAGAAGAGGGGAGAAAGAGTATTTGAAGAAGTCAGGACCCCAAACTTCTGAAATTTTATTAAAAACATGAATCTGGGTATCCAACACACTGAAACATTTAAAGTAGCAGTAATTCAAAGATGTCCACACTGAGAGATATTATAATGAAGTTGTCAAAAGTCAAAGACAAACAGAGCATCTTGAAAACAACAAGAGAAGGGACTCATACAGTACAAGGATCCTCCATGAGATTAACCGCCAAATCTTCTTCAGAAACTATGGAGTTCAGAAGACATTGGCATGACAAACTTAAAGTTCAGAAAGAAAAAAACAACGTGTCTCAACTGACAGTTGCATATTTGGCAGAACTTTCTGTCAGAAATAATGGAGAAATTCAGACATGCACAGGTAAATAAAAACAGATGGCATTTGTCTCTGGTAAACCTATTCTACAGTTAATGCTAAAAGGAATGCTTCACACTGAAATAAAAGGACATTAGATAGCAACTTGAAGCCATATGCAGCAAAGAAGTACACAGCTAAAAGTAACTTCATAGGTAAATAGAAAAGCAAGTATTTTGGGGGGTGATAATTTGTAACTCCTCTTTTTTGTTTCTCTGTTTAATTTAAAAGAAAATGCCCATCAACTGATAAATGGATAAACAACATGTAATCTATTCTGCAATGGAATATTATTTGACCATAAAAGGAATAATGTACTCATACATGCTACAACTTGGATGAACCTTGAAAACATGTCAAATGAAAGAAGCCAGTTACAAAAAGCCATATATTGTATAATTCCATTTTAATAAAATATTCAGAAGAAGCAAATCTAGAGAGACAGAAACTGGGTTAATGGTGCCAGGGGCTGGTGGCAGGGGAGAGTGGAAGGTAACTGCTTAGCAGGTACAGAGTTTCCTTCTAGGGTGGTGAAAATGCTCTGGAACTTGATAGTGATGATGGCTGCATAACGTTGTGCACCTACTAAATGTTACTGCATTGTACACTTAAATGGTTACAATGGCAAATTTTGTGTTGATGTGTATTTTATCACAACTGAAAAGAGACTGGCAAATATATTCCAAGTTTGCTTGGGAATCTGCCCATCTGTCTTTCCCCCTCATGATTTCATCTCCTATTCAGAGCTCACCCTTGCTCTTCTGCAAGTAGAAAGCTTCCTTTTCAGAACACGGTCCAAGGTCAGCCAGGTCCAAACCCCAAAATGACTTTCTGTCTTGGATCCAAATGCTCAGATGCAACTCTGGGGCTAACTTCAGGGGAAGTTAGGAGATTATCCAAATAAGATGATTCACTGGGAGAAAGTATGTTTGGCTTTAATGTTAGGGAAGTTATGTTTGCATTTCTAAAAAGTATCCTGCTTACCAGTGAATATATGGTTTTTGTCTGTGCAGGATGGAGTTCTCAGCAGAGGAATGAAAGACAGCCCTAGGAATATGATACGCCTCGTGGGTAGCTGACTGACTCACACATCTGCCACCCCCAGTTGAAGGAAACAGCTAGACTCTACCCTCCACCCATCCTTCAGTTGTATTCCACTGGACATGGACCCTCTACAAGTGTGGACATTCCTGGATCTCAGTTGCTCTTCCTGCTGTTGAGGAGTCTCCACTGGTGTGGCTCATGCCTAGGTGGGCTCTGCAGGAGGCTGAATGTCTCCCAATTCTCAAGGCTGACATTCAGTGAACCCAGAAAAAGCCTTGAAGTTCACAGGGGCTCACATTTTCATCTATGAAATGGAAGAATCCATCTCCCTCTTTCAGGTGTAGTGGTAATTATATATATATATATAGACACACACATTTATACACAAACACATACACGACAATCAGTAATCTATGTATTGATGGTGTTCTTAGTTTTGCCTTTATTGCTCAGCTGAACTCTGTAACCAAAAATTGGATCATGGATTGTGAAGGAAGAACTCATTTCTTTTCTCTGGTGGAGCACTCAGTAGGCATTTCTGCCCTTTGGGTTCAAATGAGAAAGTAGTTTTAGCTTGAGGCAGAAAGAAGATTGTGAATATTACTATTATTATAGAGATAAGGTCTTGATATGTTGCCCAGGCTGGAGTGCAGTGACTATTCACAGCTGTGATCATAGTGTCCTACATCCTTGAACTTCTGGGCTCTATCAATGTTCCTGCCTCAGCCTCCTGAGTAGCTGGGACTACAGGTGCATGCCACCATGTCTGGCCTCATTTCATTGTTGTTTTACTTCAAATGCTTTATTTTAAATGTTAAAATATATGTTTTTATATTGGAAAAGTGAAACCCTATTTGATCACAGAAGACTTTAAAATGCACAGACAGAAACATCACCTAGGCCTTTCTTTAAAAAATCACTGCTATCATATTGTTGAAACTTTGTAGACTGCAGTGCAAATGGTGGTCCCTGGAGCTGTCTTGTGCAGTGGTGCTCATTTTCATTTTGTTATTTTATATATATATATATTTATATATGCTGTCATTTTACAAAGTTGCATTCATATGTTATGGGTTATCTTGGATGTTGCTTTTTGAATGTATTAGTATACAAGTAGTTTTCCATGTTATAAACTTTGCATAAAGTTTACACACTTTTACAAGCCGCATCCCACTTCAGCTAAGATGTAACCCAACTTCTTTTGGATCCATCTGCTTTCATTTTGTCTTGTTGTAAATAATGTTTTGACAAGCATCTTTATATAGAGAGATTCTTCTATGTTTAGAATTTAGGAAATTCATAAGCTACTCAAAGGATAAATATTAAGACACAGACTTTTAAACATTTTTAATTATTTTCATCCATTGTCACATTGCTTCTCTAAATCATCTTACTGACACATTCCACCACACCTTTCAGGACATGCTAGGACTCAAGGCTATTTATGGATCTGGAATCACAGAGGGGTGTTGGGGGTAAATGCTGAGTGGAATCACAGGGTCTTGAGGGCGACTGCCTCAAAGAAGACCATTCATTACCTTTTCGTTAGGGAAAACTGGATTAACTTCGCCAAATGTGGTTGAATGTAACTGGCAAATAATTTTCAGAGGAATTTAGGAGTTCAATGTCTTTAATTTCATCAGGATCTGCCCAGATGTCCCCATTCTGATTTTCAGGATCCCATTTATTCCCAATCAATGACTTCACTTAAATAACAGATATTCTTTGAGTCTGGGATTTGTTTTGTGTTGTAATTTAGCCACCCACAGAATGAGACTCTGTGGTTATTTTTCAGAAAGTTCAGCCCTGCAGCTACAGGAGATTAGGATTTCATTCAAAGGAAATAAACTTTTAGGTGACTTACGTGGCTCATGAGCTAGAAGTTTGCAGCCTTGAGTTCATCCTCTTTTCCCCCATTTTGTCCAGCACAACTGGCAAAAATCAGCCAATCACCTTATACTTGCTAGTTTAAGAAAGTCTTCTAAGGTGTCAAATACATGGTCACCCAGATCTTATAACTATTTGATTAGGTCTATGCAATGGTGATATTCTGAGTATTCACACTCTCTGTACTACTGGAAATAGAGTCATTTGTGCCTTTAAATCCAAATAGATTAGAGAAACAATTCAAGAAATCCCCCCACCAAATTCAGTGAACTCATTCTTAAAATTCTGTTCCAGTGTCCCTGTGCCCCAGCAAGCTGGGCTGGTCATGGTCTGAGGCCTGGTGGGTCAAGGACAGCTGGCTCAGCTGGGGTGCACTGTGCCTTGGTGGGTCAGCAGCCCACAATGGTGCTGGGTTTATGGGCACCAAGCCCATTTGGGAGTTGCACACACTGAGTCGGGCTCCAGTGGCCCCCAGGCTTCTAAGGGACACTCTCCTCCTGCTAGTGCCAAGCTAAGCTGTGGGGAGCAGCATGCCTGTGCACGCTGCCTGACAAACTGCAGCCCCAGGCCCTGCCACAGACACCCTGGCCTGTGCCCTAGTGCTTTGCATGGCTGTGGCCATTCAGGCGCTACTTCAGATCCCCTAGGACTGGGAGCAGCCTGTCTCGGGGAGACCAGCAGGATGTCTGTGGAAGGCTGCTTCATGCTACAAGGGCAGAGTTAAGTCTTTGGTACAGAGACTGGTTGGCAAAGTTGAAAATGTTGCCCCAGGCCCTTTTGGGGATTATTTACCAGCCCCTGGTTTGAGTGTTGTCTGGCAGGACCCCAGGCTCTGGGAGCCGATCCTCCCTCACTCAAGGCCTGCTGCAGCCTCCCGCTGAGGTCTTGAAACCAGCAGGAGCAATTGTTCTTTGGCGTCAGGGACACCGCAGGGCTGAGTTGCTCCCTGCCTGGAGGTGATCCCATGGGGCCCGCTGTCTGGGCCAAGGTTGGTGCAGAGCTGGTGTCCTCAAAATGCATCCTGGTGGAGCCCCAGCAGCTGCAGGTGCTGACTGCCTCTCACGACGACCTTGGGGGCCTGCAGCTGCAGCGACTCACCCAGCAGGAGCGGTGCCACTCAGTGTGCACATGACAGATGCTCCATCCTCAGGAGATGACAAAGATGGGGAGGACAAGGCTGAAGACACAGGTGCATAATCTCCTACTCACCTCATCTGGCACATTAGAAATCTGTCCTCGGCTCATGTGCAAATCCCCCTTTGGGTGGCCACAGGCTCCAGCTTACTACAAAGGCCATGTGTACTGCATGTAATCAACACACCCCAGCTTCTTCCCACCTCCAGTCATCTCACTGTATGTGACATGGTGCCAGCAGTGAGGGCCTGAGCCCTTGAGCAGACTGTCTCAGCTCAAATTCCAGCTCCACTACTTACTGCTGTGTGACCTTGACCAAGTCACTTAACCTCTCTGTGCTTCACGAGCTTCCATTGTAAATGTGTGTGTTCACTTATGCCAAGTACCCAGAAAGATGCCTGGCACATGGCAGCACCCACCACAGAAGTGGTAGCTGCGATTATTGCCTTATTAAAACAGTGGAGATGTCACCCATCAGGGCTAGAGACAATTTGGGAAATCCTGATCTGCTTCTGGTTTCAGGTGGCGAATCCTGTAGGACCAGCAGGCACACGGCTGCCTCAGTGCAGCTGGCACAGGGCACCGCCAGCCCAGAGCAACTCAGAGCTCAGAACACTCTGGGGTCCGAAGTCCAAGCTGCTGGGGCTCAACTGTGGCGTCAGTCATAGAGTGTGGACCCCTCCCTGTGGAGTCTCCCAGGCTCAGAGTCTTCCCTCAACTCCAGAAATGCAAATCCAATATGGACCTCACGGAGAGGTTCTGAAGGTTAAGGAAGAGACACGTGAAAAGTGCCCGGTGGACACCAGGGATGCCAGTGTGGCTGGGGGACAATGGTGAGGCAGAGTGGAGGGGCAGGTGCCCCCTCCTCAGTATGTCTCCCCCAGGCCCTGTGAGGACAGGTGGAGGCTCTCTCCAGGCTCTCACCCGGCCCCACCCCAGCATGTCTCCAGGTTCCTCTCAGCCCTGGTTACCACCAGCCCTGCAGTCAATCCCTGAGCTGGGAAGGGGCCCTTGAATCCACCCTGTCCTGCATCACAGTGTCGTCCACTCAGGCTCACTTTGCCACTAGGCCGCTTGGCAGCCACTTGGCAGCCAAGGGATGGGGCCACGTTTTGTACTTTCTGAAACACGGCTTCCCCTTCAAGTGCGGGTGATGACAGTGCCACACAGAACCAATGTTACTGCCTATCCTCAGCGAGCGTCATTTTCCAGTTTTCCAACCATCAATGAGCAAGAGAGCATGGCTTCCACCAGAGGGCGTGAGGTCAGCAGTCACAGGCGCAACCAACAGGCAAAGACACCAGAAAATAGACCCAGCAGGGAAGCGCAGGTCTTCGCTGAGGGTGGGAACCCCACAGATCTTCAAGCACATTAGAGAGATTGCCATGAGTAGCAGCTGAGCCAGAGAGACTTAATTGCCTCTTCAAAAAGCGTAAAATTATGTCGCATAATATTTTAATATTTTCTATCAACACAAAACTAATCTGGGCCCTGTGGCTTCTGGTGAGCCACTGGGACAGACGGCATTGTCAGGAAGGCTGGCTCTGTGGTGCCCCAACCTGCCAGAGCCCAGGATGGTGGTGGCCTCCCCAGAAGCACCTGGCAACTCTCCTGCAGGGCCAGGGTCCCAGCTCCCCACACCCCAGACACCACACCTTCTCCTGCTTTTCTTTCTCTCTCTTTCTTTCTTTCCTTCTTTCTTTCTTTCTTTCTTTCTTTCTTTCTTTCTTTCTCTCTCTCTCTCTCTCTCTCTCTTCTCTCTCTCTCTCTCTCTCTCTCTCTCATTCTCTCTCTTTTTTTCCATGTCAACTTGCCAGAGGGTGAAAGGTCCTGCTCATTCGCATTGAAAAGCTCAGGTATTTCTATGAGAATCACATGTTTTACTTTAGGATGCTGACTCCTGTGTCCATCTCAGCCTGGGCATTGTGCTGCCACCTTCCAGAAGAGAAAAACTAGGTAGTGCCTTGTGAAGGGGCAGCGTTTCTCATTTCCAACAATGTCGGCCCCAGAGCCATCCAGATGAGAGATGGGGGACACAGGTGAGGACCCAGACCTGGTCTCCTCCCACAAGACTCAAGAATGTCTTGATCTTGGAAAGGGTTGTGAAAATGCCACAGGTACAAACACCTGCGGGCCACTCTCACAGGGACAGCTCCATGAGGCACTGCCGCTCATTCCCAGAACCTCCTGCCACGGGCAGCACTTAGACAGTGACCCAAGGCCGACCAGGGAGGATGCCAGCCAGGATGTGTCATCCTCAGCTCTTCAGGACATAACGCCAGCAGGGGCAAAGTTATCCCCAGCAACAAGACAGAGGAAGAAAGGAAAACGGAAGAAAGGACAATGTCACAGTAGCCACCATGACCAAGAGAGACGGTTCCAGAAGTGCAGGACAGCTTCACATGCAGATGCTGTGGCTGTGCGATTACACTCCGAGAGGGGAGTCCACGTCACTCTCAGGGTGCTCGCTGCCCTCAGCTGGGGGCCGGCAGGGCATCAAGTCCTGAGAACGCCGTGTTCTAGTGGAGTAGAATGAACTGACAGATACACAGCAAAGCTCCACCTACTTTTCCTTTTCTTTGTGCCTACAAAGTTCTTCTTCAGTGTCCTCTCTCTTTTCAGCTACTACCGCTGTGTTGGTTTAAAAAAACAGGACAATAGTAAAAATTGGAGACAAGTGTTTGGCCATGAAGAGAAATACTGGCTACCTCCCGTATTTTCAAGCGTGGGTGATGGTTGCAGTTTTCCAGCTCACCTTGTAGGTGATGAATCCATAAAAAGCTTCTGTTGTAAAACAAAATGGACATGGCAGAAGTATTAGCTCAAATCAACCTTGTCCTGTCAAACCACCTAGTGACTCAAAAGACCACCTGGACTGTTAATTTCAGTGGCCAGAGAGTGGAGCTGGAGAAGGAGTTGTTAGATCAGGGACAAATAACCATGTTATAGTGACAACAGAAAATGGAACAAATGGTTGTTTGTTCATAACCATTTGAATCACAGCAAGGTGTATAAACACATTATTGAGTGATAGTTTCAGTTCTACGCCCAAGAAAATGATCAGTGGAGTGAAGTAACTGAAGTATCACAGAAGATATGTTTGTATTTTTTCTTTTTTCAACTTTCAGTTTCAGGGGGTGTGTATATATATAATATTTGTGTATATAAAATAAATATATATATAATTAAAGAAAGCCTTTGCACAGTTTGCTGGAGCCACAGAAGCACTGCTGCAGAACAGAACAATGCCTTACATCTTCAGTGTTCATTTGTACAACATTCACTAGCAGCTACAAAAGTGACTTAATTTTCCTCTGGAAATAATGCTTGCCTGGTGTGAGATGTTGGAATATATATGAACCATCATCACATGTTAACACGCCATAAGGCGTTTTTGATACCTGATTCACATTATTAGAGTTGCTTCTTAGTATTCAGGTGACTTTTCACTCCAAAAACACAAGCCAGAAACTTAAGCGAAGGACACCTAGGGCAAACGGTGGCTGAAAGTGAGGAAGGTCCGGATTACTGTTGCTTGTCCTGTATAAGGAAAAGAAAACAATTCTTTTCTTATTTGCCAATTTAATTCTTAATTTGCTAATTATAATTATGGTTATATACATTTCAACATTTTAATAAAGTATTTTTTATGGTTAGCTATAAAATTTTTAAAAGGATTCTGTTCCTCTAGAACCACTCTTCATACCACAGTCTCTATCAGTCTGGATTCTTCAGAGAAGCAGAACCAATAGGGTGTGTGTGTGTGTGTGTGTGTGTGTGTGTGTGTGTGTATTTGTATTCATATGATGCTATTTATTCATGTGATTATTAGGGAGGTAAGTCTGAAAATCTGCAGGATAAGCTAGCAGGCTGAAAACGCAGAAAGAAGATGTTCTAATTCTGAGGCAGAATTTCTTCTTCTCTGGGAAACCTCAGTTTCTGCTCACAGAGGCTTCCACTGATTGGATGAGTCCCGTTCACATTATTGATGGTCATTTTCTTTTTGCAAAGTCAGCTAATTCAGCATGGGGAAGGGAGTCATGGTGGACACGGGGGAGGGCTGGTCTCCCCACCTCCTCACGTTAGGCTAACAGGGACGCATTCAGATGCCTTTGCAGAAAGAGAAGCCAGAGGCTCTTGAAGTCACAAAGGGGAAGTGTGAAGAAATCCTGAATCTCAGTCCCTCACAAGGCAGCTGTCTCACGCTGCAGAAAACAACAGTCATGAACAAATTGAGGTCAGTGGCTATAAAGGGTAATGCTCTGAACTCCCCACTACACACCCAACATGTCCCAAAGAATCACCATAATCCAGTCTTGTCCCCTCTACCCCGTCCCCCTTCCACATAAGGCCCTCCAGGACATCACCTTTACAAGCTGTGAGAGACACATCACAGCCCTGGGCACTGTCAGGGCTGCCTGGGGTAGAACGAAAACAGGACCTGGTCAGAGCCTGAGGAGATGTGGGAGAGGAGGAGTTATGGCATAGGTGAGCTCCTCCACACCTGTCTCCCACACTTAACACAGCCTGAGCACCTCCTTCTCTACCCCTGGGAAGAAATCATCCTGTGCGGGGCCAGGGAAGAGACAGGACCATGAGGTCCTAGAGGAACCCCCTAGTCTTGGACCCCAGAGAAGTTTCCAAAACTGTGACTGCAGACCCAGGGCAGGAAACATGAGGAAAGCAGGCGTGGGAACTGAACCAACTGCACAGTATATAAAGACATACTTGGTATAGAATAGACACAGAGTTAGGTTTGGTCCTTGGTGAATTCATGAATATGATTGTATTAAAATGTAATTGCATTGCATAAAAATTATAAAATGAAGAATACCAAAAAAATTAGGAAAGATTTTATTTTATGCAAGGAGTGTACATTTCAATTCATTAATTTATTGCAATAGAGAAAATGTTATATGCTTATCTGTTAAGCTTATGTATTAATTTTCTGTTACTGCATAACATATGACCACTAACTCGGTGACTTTACACAGCACCCATTTATTTCTCTACATTTCCTTAATAAGAAATCCAGACCTGGCGTGAACGATTCTCAGTTCAGGATTTCACAAAGCTGTGTTCCCATCTTGAGGTTGGGGTCATCCTTCAAGTTTACATGGAGCTTGGTGGCAGAATTCAGTTTCCGGCAGTTGTAGGATTGTAGTCCTGGTTGCTTGGCAGCTGTCGGGTGAAGGTGGGTTGGGGCTGCTCTCAGTTTCTGGAGCCCACCAGCATCCTTTGCCACATGGCCCCT
>NW_022681455.1:31263548-31369027 GCF_009764315.1 Trachypithecus francoisi | reverse complement strand
CATTCAACTAGAACTGGCAGAACTCATCTGTGTTAGAAATCAAGAGTGGCTACTCTAGGGTGGGGAGGGTGGTTTATGACTGAGGAGGACCCAAAGGTATTTCCGGCAGGCTGTGATTGGTGTACTTTGATGTGGATGTTGTTTACCCAAGTGTTCACTTTGTGAAACTCCACTGCCCACTTGTGGATTGTCCTCCTTTCTCCATGCATGCTGTGCTTCCCTCAAATATACATTGCTGGTGTTTTGAAGCAATTCTATGTACACTAAGAAGAATCACTCCTACTGCATATCCTTGGAAATGCTGAATTGAAAAAATTAGTGCAATTGTTTTTAATTCCAGGAAATAAATACATATAAAGAGGAAAATCTACAACAACAGCAGTAGGCTTGGGAGCTGACACCAGAACAGCTTTGGAAATGACTCTCAAGCCAGGAACTAGGAATCAAACCCAAACAAGCCCATGGGAGGTGGGGGGTGTGAAATGATGCCCAGTAGTGCATGAATGAATGAGTCATGGGCAGTGGCTCATGCCTTGGCTGGCCAGTCAAGAACTTGAGGAAAATAGAGTTGGAAAATTGGGAGGTAGAGGAGAGAGGTACGCATAGACCTCTTGCTATAGGCCGAGTGTGTGACGATAGTGGTTGTGTGTGGATGCCTACCAGAGGGTCTTTAAGGTGCTGGGGCTCCCTGTGACCAGGTGAGTGAGGTGGCTTGATGGACGATGCTGCTCAGCCTCACAGGGCTTGCTCATGGAGTCCCTGCACAAAGTGGCCGTGGTGGCTGCGATGGACACTGTATGGGCACAGCAATTGAGTCACCACTCACCAGGGCTGACCTGGCAGCTGCCACTGCTGAGGGCCCAGCCCACCAAAAGCAGCTGTTTTTTTTTGGATGGAGAAATAAAACAGGCAATGGCAATTAAGAATAAAATAACATTATGATAGATAAACATGCCACTAAAAATATAGTAGAGGTTTAAATAATTTTGAGACTATGAACAAGATTATGTCAATGGGGAGAACTTATTACAAGTAAAGAAGTTAAAACGGTTGTAAAACTTTATTTCCCTTCAGGAATATCCAGACTGTTTTACAGATAAGTTCTACCAAAACTTTGAAGAAGGCTACTGAATTTATACATAATATTCAAGAGAATGAGGAAACAGAGAGAAAGCCAGTAAACTCATTATTGTTTATGTATAAATAACATTGATTCTAAAGTCAGCTAGCGAATACATAAGAGAAAACATGACAGGATAATCACTTCGAAGCAATTAGAGGTAAAAATACTGAGAAAAACCGTACTAGACAGTGTCCACCAATGAGCTATAAATAAATTAAATATCCTGCCCAGGTTACTCATCCCCAGGATACAAGAATATTTAAACTTTAAATCTGTAATGCTTTTTATCACTTAATTAAAGAATAAAAGACAGAGATAATCACATTTTGTTAGATGCAGAAATTACTGCAGATGAAATTCAACACTCCATCTCACCCACAGTTCTTCACTTATCTCCACTTCTAAGAACTTGTGGTCAGTACTCGCTTTGGCAGCACATATATTAAAATTGGAAAGATACAGAGAAGATCAGCATGGCCCCTGCACAAGGGTGACATGCAAATTCATGAAGCATTCCACATTTTTAAACTCTCAGTAAACTAGGTATTGAAGGAACATACCTCAAGATAATAAAAGTCATCTATGACAAACTCACAACCAGTATCATACTGAATGGGCAAAAGCTGAAAACATTCCCTTTTAACACCAGCACAAGACAAGGATGCCCTCTCTCACCAGTACTACTCAACACAGTATTGGAAGTTCTGGTCAGGGCAATCAGGTAAGAGAAAGAAAAGATATTCAAACAGGAAGACAGGAAGTCAAATTGTCTTTGTTGGCAAATCACATGATCCTATATCTAGAAAACCCCATTGTTTAAGCTGAAAAGCTTCTTAAGCTGATAAGCAACTTAAGTAAAGTCTCAGGATACAAAATCAATGGCAGAAGTCACAAGCATTCCTATACAACAATAGACAAGCAGAGAGTCAAATCGTGAATAAACTTCTATTCACAATTGCTACAAACAGAATAAGATGCCTAGGAATACAGATCACAAAGGAATTGAAGAATCTCTTCAAGGAGAACTACAAACTGCTGCTCAAGTAAATCAGAGAGGACACAAACAAATGGAAAAACACTCCATGCTCATGGATAGAAAGAATCAATATCATGAAAGTGGTCATATTGCCCAAAATAATTTATAGATCCAATGCTATTCTCATTCAACTACCATTGATAGTTTTCACAGAATTAGAAGAAATGATTTCAAAATTCATACAGTACCAAAAAGAGCTTTATGGTCAAGACAATCTTAAGCAAAAAAAGAACAAAGCTTGAGGCATCATGCTACTTGACTTCAAACTACACTACAAGGCTACAGTAACCAAAACAGCATGGTACTGGTACAAAACAGATGCATAGACCAATGGAATAGAATAGAGAACTCAGAAATAAGGCCACACATCTACAACTATGAGACTTCAGTGATCACATACAATAAAGAATACAATCTATACAAAAATAGTTTAGAAAATGTAATTTTCACAGTTACCACATCATAATATTGAAAATGTCTAGTTTTCAACTTCAAAAAACATGAGTTATGCATGTATGAAAGTATGACTCATTCACAGGAAAAACAATGGAAAGAAATTTTTCCTGAAGAAGAATGGACTGACTTACTAGACAAAGACTTTGAATCAACTGTCTTAAACATAGTCAAAGAGCTAAAGGAAACTATGGACAAATAACTAAAGAAAATCAGGAGAACTACGTTTCACTAAATAGCAGAAATTAATAAATAATTGTGAAAAGGAAGCAAATGGAAATCTGAAGCTGAAATGTACAGGAAGTAAAATGGAAAATTCACTGGAGGGCTTCAAGAGCAGATTTTATTTTGCAGAATGAAGAATCAGTAAACTTAAACATAGGCCAATTGAAATTGCCCATTGAGGAGCAGAAGGGAAAAAGTATGAAGAAAAATGAACAGAAGAGATCTGAGAGACAACATCAAGTATATGCATTTTGGGAGTCCCCAAAAGAGAGAAGAAAGAAGAGGGAAGAAAGAGTATTTAAAGCAATAATGATCCCAAACTTCGGAAATTTTATTAAAAACATGAATCTGGGTATCCAACACACTGAAACATTTAAAGTAGCAGCAATTCAAAGATGTCCACACTGACAGACATTATAATGAAACTGTCAAAAGTCAAAGACAAACAGAGTATCTTGAAAACAACAAGAGAAGGGACTCATCGAGTACAAGGATCCTCCATGAGATTAACCGCCAAATCTTCTTCAGAAACTATGGAGTTCAGGCCGGGCGCAGTGGCTCAAGACTGTAATCCCAGCACTTTGGGAGGCCGAGACGGGTGGATCACGAGGTCAGGAGATTAAGACCATCCTGGCTAACATGGTGAAACCCCGTCGCTACTAAAAAATACAAAAAACTAGCCGGGCGAGGTGGCGGGCGCCTGTAGTCCCAGCTACTCGGGAGGCTGAGGCAGGAGAATGGCGTAAACCTGGGAGGCGGAGCTTGCAGTGAGCTGAGATCCGGCCACTGCACTCCAGCCCGGGCAACCGAGCGAGACTCCGTCTCAAAAAAAAAAAAAAGAAACTATGGAGTTCAGAAGACATTGGCATGACAAACTTAAAGTTCAGAAAGAAAAAAACAACCTGTCTCAACGGACAGTTGCATATTTGGCAAAACTCTCTGTCAGAAATAATGGAGAAATTCAGACATGCACAGGTAAATAAAAGCTGATGGCACTTGTCTCTGGTAAACCTATTCTACAATTAATGCTAAAAGGAATGCTTCACACTGAAATAAAAGGACATTAGATAGCAACTTGAAGCCATATGAAGCAAAGAAGTACACAGCTAAAAGTAACTTCATAGGTAAATAGAAAAGCAAGTATTTTGTGGGGGGTGGTAATTTGTAACTCCTCTTTTGTTTTCTCTACTTAATTTAAAAGAAAATGCCCATCAACCGATGAATGGATAAACAACATGTAATCTATTGTGCAATGGAATGTTATATTACCATAAAAGGAATAATGTACTCATACATGCTACAACTTGGATGAACCTTGAAAACATGTTAAATGAAAGAAGCCAGTCACAAAAGGCCATGTATTGTATGATTCCATTTTGATACAATATTCAGAAGAAGCAAATCTAGAGAGACAGAAACTGGGTTAATGGTGCCAGGGGCTGGTGGCAGGGGAGAGTGGAAGGTAACTGCTTAACAGGTACAGAGTTTCCTTCTAGGGTGATGAAAATGCTCTGGAACTTGATAGTGATAATGGCTGCATAACGTTGTGCACCTACTAAATGTTACTGCATTGTACACTTAAATGGTTACAATGGCAAATTTTGTGTTGATGTGTATTTTATCACAGCTGAAAAGAGGCTGGCAAATATATTCCAAGTTTGCTTGGGAATCTGCCCATCTGTCTTTCCCCCTCATGATTTCCTCTCCTATTCAGAGCTCACCCTTGCTCTTCTGCAAGTAGAAAGCTTCCTTTTCAGAACATGGTCCAAGATCAGCCAGGTCCAAACCCCAAAATGACTTTCTGTCTTGGATCCAAATGCTCAGATGCAACTCTGGGGCGAACTTCAGGGGAAGTTAGGAGATTATCCAAATAAGATGATTCACTGGGAGAAAGAATGTTTGGCTTTAATGTTAGGGAAATTATGTTTGCATTTCTAAAAAGGATCCTGCTTACCAGTGAATATATGGTTTTTGTCTGTGCAGGATGGAGTTCTCAGCAGAGGAATGAAAGACAGCCCTAGGAATATGATACACCTCGTGGGTAGCCGACTGACCCACACATCTGCCACCCCCAGCTGAAGGAAGCAGCTAGACTCTACCCTCCGCCCATCCTTCACTTGTATTCCACTGGACATGGACCCTCTACAAGTGTGGACATTCCTGGATCTCAGTTACTCTTCCTGCTGTTGAGGAGTCTCCACTGGTGTGGCTCATGCCTAGATGAGCTCTGCAGGAGGCTGAGTGTCTCCCAATTCTCAAGGCTTACATTCGGTGAACCCAGAACAAGCCTCAAAGTTCACAGGGACTCAGATTTTCATCTATGAAATGGAAGAATCCATCTCCCTCTTTTAGCGGTTCACCTTTATACATGAACACATACATGACAATCAGTAATCTTTATATTGATGGTGTTCTTAGTGTTGCCTTTATTGCCCAGCTGAACTCTATAACCAAAAATTGGATCATGGATTATAAAGGAAGAACTCATTTCTTTTCGCTGGTGGAGCACTCACTAGGCATTTCTGTCCTTTGGGTTCAAATGAGAAAGTAGCTTTAGCTTGAGGCAGAAAGAAGATTGTGAATATTATTATTACTATTATTATAGAGATAAGGTCTTGATATGTTGCCCAGGCTGGAGTGCAGTGACTATTCACAGCTGTGATCATAGTGTCCTACATCCTTGAACTTCTGGGCTCTATCAATGTTCCTGCCTCAGCCTCCTGAGTAGCTGGGACTACAGGTGCATGCCACCATGTCTGGCCTCATTTCATTGTTTTTTTACTTCAAATGCTCCATTGTAAATGTTAAAATATATGTTTTTGTGTTGGAAACGTGAAACCCTATTTGATCACAGAAGACTTTAAAATGCACAGACAGAAACATCACCTAGGCCTTTCTTTAAAAAATCACTGCTATTATATTGTTGAAACTTTGTAGACTGCAGTGCAAATGGTGGTCCCTGGAGCTGTCTTGTGCAGTGGTGCTCATTTTCATTTTGTTATTTTCTATATATGTATATTTATATATGCTGTCATTTTACAAAGTTGCATTCATATGTTACGGGTTATCTTGGATGTTGCTTTTTGAATGTATTATTACACAAGCAGTTTTCCTTGTTATAAACTTTGCATAAAGTTTATAACAAACTTTTACAAGCCACATCCCACTTCACACAAGAAGATGAAATCCGGAGGGGGCTCCTAAGATGGCCGAATAGGAACAGCTCCAGTCTCCAGCTCCCAGCATGAGCGACACAGAAGATGGGTGATTTCTGCATTTTCAACTGAGGTGCAGACCAACACCTCACACCTCACACGGCTGGGTACACCCCTGAGATGAAGCTTCCAGAGCAAGAATCAGACAGCAACACTTGCTGTTCAGCAATATTCTATCTTCTGCAGCCTCCACTGCTGATACCCAGGCCTACAGGGTCTGGAGTGGACCTCAAGCAAACTCCAACAGAACTGCAGCTGAGGGTCCTGACTGTTAGAAGGAAAACTAACAAACAGAAAGCACACCCACACCAAAATCCCATCAGTACATCACCATCATCAAAGACCAAAGGAAAAGAAAACCACAAAGATGGGGAAAAAGCAGTGCAGAAAAACTGGAAATTCAAAAAATCAGAGTGCATCTCCCCCTCCAAAGGAATGCAGCTCATCATCAACAACAGAACAAAGCTGGACAGAGAATGACTTTGATGAGTTGAGAGAAGAAGGCTTCAGTCAATCAAACTTCTCAGAGCTAAAGGAGGAACTACGTAACCAGCGCAAAGAAACTAAAAATCTCGAAAAAAGAATGGATGAATGGATAACTAGAATAAACAATGCAGAGAAGACCTTAAAAGAACAAATAGAGATGATAACCATGACACAAGAACTACGTGACAAATGCACAAGCTTCAGTAACCGACTCGATCAACCGAAAGAAAGAGTATCAGTGATTGAAGATCAAATGAATGAAATGAAGCGAGAAGTGCAGAGAAAAGAGAGTAAAAAGAAATGAACAAAGCCTCCAAGAAATATGGGATTATGTGAAAACACCAAATCTACATCTGATTAGTGTGCCTGGTGATGGGGAAAATGGAACTAAGTTGGAAAACACTCTTCAGGATGTCATTCAGGAGAACTTCCCCAAACTAGGAAGGCAGGCCAACATGCAAATTCAGGAAATACAGAGAACACCACAAAGATACTCCTTGAGAAGAGCAACTCCAAGACACATAATTGCCAGATTCACCAAAGTTGAATGAAGGAAAAAATGTTAAGGGCAGCCAGAGAGAAAGGTCGGGTTACCCACAAAGGGAAGCCCATCAGACTAACAGCAGATCTCTCAGCAGAAACTCTACAAGCCAGAAGTGAGTGGGGGCCAATATTCAACATTCTTTTTTTTTTTTTTTTTTTGAGGCGGAGTCTCGCTCTGTCGCCCAGGCTGGAGTGCAGTGGCCGGTTCTCAGCTCACTGCAAGCTCCGCCTCCGGGTTTACGCCATTCTCCTGCCTCAGCCTCCCGAGTAGCTGGGACTACAGGCGCCCGCCACGTCGCCCGGCTATTTTTTGTATTTTTAGTAGAGACGGGGTTTCACCGTGTTAGCCAGGATGGTCTCGATCTCCTGACCTCGTGATCCGCCCGTCTCGGCCTCCAAAGTGCTGGGATTACAGGCTTGAGCCACCGCGCCGGCCTCAACATTCTTAAAGAAAAGAATTTTCAACCCAGAACTTCATATCCAGCCAAACTAAGTTCATAAGTGAAGGAGAAATAAAATCCTTTACAGACAAGCAAATGCTTAGAGATTTTGTCACCACCAGGCCTGCCCTACAAGAGATCCTGAAGGAAGCACTAAACATGGAGAGGAGCAACAGGTACCAGCCACTGCAAAAACATGCCAAAATGTAAAGTCCATCGATGCTAGGAAGAAACTGCATCAACTAACGAGCAAAATAACCAGCTAATATCATAATGACAGGATCAAGTTCACACATAACAATATTAACCTTAAATGTAAGTGGACTAAATGGTCCAATTAAAAGACACAGACTGGCAAATTGGATAAAGAGTCAAGACCCATCAGTTTGCTGTATTCAGGAGACCTGTCTCACATACAGAGACACACATAGACTCAAAATAAAGGGATGGAGGAAGATCTACCAAGCAAATGGAAAACAAAAAAAAAGGGGTTGCAATCCTAGTCTCTGATAAAACAGACTTTGAACCATCAAAGATCAAAAGAGACAAAGAAGGCCATTACATAATGGTAAAGGGATCAATTCATCAGGAAGAGCTAACTATCCTAAAATTATATGCACCCAATACAGGAGCACCCAGATTCATAAAGCATGTCTTTAGAGACTTACAAAGAGACTTAGACTCCCATACAATAATAATGGGAGACTTTAACACCCCACTGTCAACATTAGACAGATCAACGAGACAGAAAGTTAACAAGGATATTCAAGAATTGAACTCAGCTCTGCACCATGCGGACCTAATAGACATCTACGGAACTCTCCACCCCAAATCAACAGAATATACATTCTTCTCAGCGCCACATCACACTTATTCCAAAATTGACCACATAGTTGGAAATAAAGTACTCCTCAGCAAATGTAAAAGAACAGAAATTATAACAAACTGTCTCTCAGATCACAGTGCAATCAAACTAGAACTCAGGACTAAGAAACTCAATTGAAACCACTCAACTACATGGAAACTGAACAATCTGCTCCTGAATGACTACTGGGTACATAATGAAATGAAAATAGAAATAAAGATGTTCTTTGAAACCAATGAGAACAAAGATACAACATACCAGAATCTCTGGGACACATTTAAAGCAGTGTGTAGAGGGAAATTTGTAGCACTAAATGCCCACAAGGGAAAGCAGGAAAGATCAAAAATTGACACCCTAACATCATAATTAAAAGAACTAGAGAAACAAGGGCAAACACATTCAAAAGTTAGCAGAAGGCAAGAACTAACTAAGATCAGAGAAGAACTTAAGGAGATAGAGGCACAAAAAACCCTCCAAAAAATCAATGAATCCAGGAGCTGGTTTTTTTTCAAAGATCAACAAAATTGATAGACAACTAGCAAGACTAATAAAGAAGAAAAGAGAGAAGAATCAAATAGAAAAAGAGAGAAGAATCAAATAGATGCAATAAAAAATGATAAAGGGGATATCACCACCAACCCCACAGAAATACAAACTACCATCAGAGAATACTATAAACACCTCTATGAAATAAACTAGAAAACCTAGAAGAAATGGATCATTTCCTGGACACTTACACTCTCCCAAGACTAAACCAGGAAGAAGTTGAATCCCTGAATAGACCAATAGCAGGCTCTGAAATTCAGGCAATAATTAATAGCCTACCAACCAAAAAAAGTCCAGGACCAGACGGATTCACAGCCAAATTCTGCCAGAGGTACAAGGAGGAGCTGTATTCATTCCTTCTGAAACTATTCCAATCAATAGAAAAAGAGGGAATCCTCCCTAACTCATTTTATGAGGCCAACATCATCCTGATACCAAAGCCTGGCAGAGACACAACAAAAAAGGAGAATTTTAGACCAATAGCCCTGATGAACATCGATGCAAAAATCCTCAGTAAAATACTGACAAACGAAATCCAGCAGCACATCAAAAAGCTTATCCACCATGATCAAGCAGGCTTCATCCCTGGGATGCAAGACTGGTTCAACATATGCAAATCAATAAACATAATCCAGCATATAAACAGAACCGAAGAAAAATCACGTGATTATCTCAATAGATGCAGAAAAGGCCTTTGACAAAGTTCAACAGCCCTTCATGCTAAAAACTCTCAAAAAATTCGGTATTGATGGAACATATCTCAAAATAATAAGAGCTATTTATGGCAAACCACAGCCAATATCAGACGGAATGGGCAAAAACTGGCAGCATTCCCTTTGAAAACTGGCATAAGACAGGGATGGCTGGGTGCGGTGGCTCACGCCTGTAATCCCAGCACTTTGGGAGGCCGAGGCGGGCGGATCACGAGGTCAGGAGATCAAGACCATCCTGGCTAACACGGTGAAACCCCGTCTCTACTAAAAATACAAAAAACTAGCTGGGCGAGGTGGTGGGCGCCTGTAGTCCCAGCTACTCAGGAGGCTGAGGCAGGAGAATGGCATGAACCCGGGAGGCAGAGCTTGCAGTGAGCCGAGATCGCGCCACTGCACTGCAGCCTGGGCGACAGAGAGAGACTCCATCTCAAAAAAAAAAAAAAAAAAAAAGACAGGGATGCCCTCTCTCACCACTCCTATTCAACATAGTGTTGGAAGTTCTGGCTAGGGCAATCAGGCAAGAGAAAGAACTCAAGGATATTCAGTTAGGAAAAGAAGAAGTCAAATTGTCCCTGTTTGCAGATGACATGATTGTATATTTAGAAAACCCCATCGTCTCAGCCCAAAATCTCCTTAAGCTGATGAGAAACTTCAGCAAAATCTCAGGATACAAAATCAATGCGCAAAAATCACAAACATTCTTATATACTAGTAACAGACAAACAGAGAGCCAAACCATGAATGAACTTCCATTCACAATTGCTTCAAAGAGAATAAAATACCTAGAAATCCAACTTACAAGGGATGTAAAGGACCTCTTCAAGGAGAACTACAAACCACTGCTCAGTGAAATAAAAGAGGACACAAACAAATGGAAGAACATACCATGTTCATGGATAGGAAGAATCAATATCGTGAAAATGGCCATACTGCCCAAAGTAATTTATAGATTCAATGCCATCCCCATTAAGCTACCAATGACTTTCTTCACAGATCTGGAAAAAACTGCTTCAAAGTTCATATGGAACCAAAAAAGAGCCCACATTGCCAAGACAATCCTAAGCCAAAAGAACAAAGCTGGAGGCATCACACTACCTGAGTTGAAACTATACTACAATGCTACAGTAACCAAAACAGCATGGTACTGGTACCAAAACAGAGATACAGACCAATGGAACAGAACAGAGCCCTCAGAAATAATACCACACATCTACAGCCATCTCATCTTTGACAAACCTGACAAAAACAAGAAATGGGGAAAGGATTCCCTATTTAATAAATGGTGTTGGGAAAATTGGCTAGCCACAAGTAGAAAGCTGAAACTGGATCCTTTCCTTACTCCTTAAACGAAAATTAATTCAAGATGGATTAGAGACTTAAATGTTAGACCTAAAACCATAAAAACCCTAGAAGAAAACCTAGGTAATACCATTCAGGACATAGGCATGGGCAAGGACTTCATGGCTAAAACACCAAAAGCAATGGCAGCAAAAACCAAAATTGACAAATGGAATCTAATTAAAGAGCTTCTGCACAGCAAAAGAAACTACCATCAGAGTGAACAGGCAACCTACAGAATGGGAGAAAATTTTTGCAATCTACTCATCTGACAAAGGGCTAATATCCAGAACCTACAAAGAATTCAAACAAATTTACAAAAAACAAAAACAAAAACAAAACAACCCCATCAAAAAGCGGGCAAAGGATATGAACAGACACTTCTCAAAAGAAGACATTCATACAGCCAACAGACACATGAAAAAATGCTCATCATCACTCGCCATCAGAGAAATGCACATCAAAACCACAATGAGATACCATCTCACACCAGTTAGAATGGCAATCATTAAAAAATCAGGAAACAACAAGTATTGGAGAGGATGTGGAGAAATAGGAACACTTTTACACTGTTGGTGGGACTGTAAACTAGTTCAACCATTGTGGAAAACAGTATGGCGATTCCTCAAGGATCTAGAACTAGAAATATCATTTGACCCAGCCATCCCATTACTGTGTATATACCCAAAGGATTATAAATCATGCTGCTATAAAGACACATACACACATATGTTTATTGCAGCACTATTTACAATAGCAAAGACTTGGAATCAACCCAAATGTCCATCAGTGACAGATTGGATTAAGAAAATGTGGCACATATACACTATGGAATACTATGCAGCCATTAAAAAGGATGAGTTCATGTCCTTTGTAGGGACATGGATGCAGCTGGAAACCATCATTCTCAGCAAACTATCCCAAGAATACAAAACCAAACACTGCATGTTCTCACTCATAGGTGGGAATTGAACAATGAGATCACTTGGACACAGGAAGGGGAATATCACACACTGGGGCCTATTGTGGGGAGTGGGGAGAGGTGAGGGATAGCATTAGGAGATATACCTAATGTAAATGATGATTAATGGGTGCAGCACACCAACATGGCACATGTATACATATGTAACAAACCTGCACATTGGGCACATGTACCCTATAACTTCAAATATAATTTTAAAAAAGAAAAAAAAAAAAAAGAAGATGTAACCCAACTTCTTTTGGATCCATCTGCTTTCATTTTGTCTTGTTGTAAATAATATTTTGACAAGCATCTTTATATAGAGAGATTCTTCTATGTTTAGAATTTTAGAAAATTCATAGACTACTTGAATGATAAATATTAGGACACAGACTTTTAAAGATTTTTAATTATTTTCATCACATTGTCATATTGCTTCTCTAAATCATCTTACTGATGTATTCCACCACATCTTTCAGGACATGCTAGGACTCAAGGCTATTTATGCATCTGGAATCACAGAGGGGTGTTGGGGGTAAATGTTGAGTGGAATCACAGGGTCTTGAGGGCAACTACCTCAAAGAAGACCATTACCTTTTTGGTAGGGAAAACTGGATTAACTTCGCCAAATGTGGTTGAATGTAACTGGCAAATAGTTTTCAGAGGAATTTAGGAGTTCAGTGTCTTTAGTTTCATCAGGATCTGCCCAGATGTCCCCATTCTGATTTTCAGGATCCTATTTATTCCCAGTCAATGACTTCACTTAAATAACAGACATTCTTTGAGTTTGGGATTTGTTTTGTGTTGCAATTTAGCCACCCACAGAATGAGATTCTGCATTTATTTTTCAGAAATTTCAGCCCTGCAGCTACAGGAGATTAGGATTTCATTCAAAGGAAACAGAAACTTTTAGGTGACTTATGTGGCTCATGAGCTAGAAGTTTGCAGTCCTGAGTTCATCTTTTTTTCCCCATTTTGTCCAGCACAATTGGCAAAAATCAGCCAATCACCTTATACTTGCTAGTTTAACAAAGTCTTCTAAGGTGTCAAATACATGGTCACCAAGATCTTATAAGTATTTGATCAGGTCTATCCAATGGTGAAATTCTGAGTATTCACACTCTCTGTACTACTGGAAATAGAGTCATTTGTGCCTTTAAATCCAAATAAATTAGAGAAATAATTCAAGAAATCCCCCCACCAAATTCAGTGAACTCATTCTTAAAATTCTGTTCCAGTGTCCCTGTCCCCCAGCAAGCTGGTCTGGGCATGGTCTGAGGCCTGGTGGGTCAAGGACAGCTGGCTCAGCTGGGGTGCACACCCTGGTGGGTCAGCAGCCCACAGTGGTGCTGGGTTTATGGGCACCAAGCCCATTTGGGAGCTGCACACACTGAGTCGGGCTCCAGTGGCTCCCAGGCTTCTAAGGGACACTCTCCTCCTGCTAGTGCCAAGCTAAGCTGTGGGGAGCAGCATGCCTGTGCACGCTGCCTGACAAACTGCAGCCCCAGGCCCTGCCACAGACACCCTGACCTGTGCCCTAGTGCTTTGCATGGCTGTGGCCATTCAGGCGCTACTTCAGATCCCCTAGGACTGGGAGCAGCCTGTCTCAGGGAGACCAGCAGGATGTCTATGGAAGGCTGCTTCATGCTGCAAGGGCAGAGTTAAGTCTTTGGCACAGAGACTGGTTGGTAAAGTTGAAAATGTTGCCCCAGGCCCTTTTGGGGATTATTTACCAGCTGCTGGTTTGAGTGTTGTCTGGCAGGACCCCAGGCTCTGGGAGCCGATCCTCCCTCACTCAAGGCCTGCTGCAGCCTCCTGCTGAGGTCTTGAAACCAGCAGGAGCAGTTGTTCTTTGGCGTCAGGGACACCGCAGGGCTGAGTTGCTCCCTGCCTGGAGGTGGTCCCATGGGGCCCGCTGTCTGGGTCAAGGATGGTGCAGAGCTGGTGTCCTCAAAATGCATCCTGGTGGAGTCCCAGCAGCTGCAGGTGCTGACTGCCTCTCACGACGACCCTGGGGGCCTGCAGCTGCAGCGACTCACCCAGCAGGAGTGGTGCCACTCAGTGTGCACATGACAGATGCTCCATCCTCAGGAGATGACAAAGATGGGGAGGACAAGGCTGAAGACACAGGTGCATAATCTCCTACTCACCTCATCTGGCACATTAGAAATCTGTCCTCGGCTCATGTGCAAATCCCCCTTTGGGTGGCCACAGGCTCCAGCTTACTACAAAGGCCATGTGTACTGCATGTAATCAACACACCCCAGCTTCTTCCCACCTCCAGTCATCTCACTGTATGTGACATGGTGCCAGCAGTGAGGGCCTGAGCCTTTGAGCAGACTGTCTCAGCTCAAATTCCAGCTCCACTACTTACTGCTGTGTGACCTTGACCAAGTCACTTAATCTCTCTGTGCTTCACGAGCTTCCATTGTAAATGTGTGTGTTCACATATGCCAAGTACCCAGAAAGATGCCTGGCACATGGCAGCACCCACCACAGAAGTGGTAGCTGCGATTATTGCCTTATTAAAACAGTGGAGATGTCACCCATTAGGGCTAGAGACAATTTGGGAAATCCTGATCTGCTTCTGGTTTCAGGCGGCAAATCCTGTAGGACCAGCAGGCACACGGCTGCCTCAGTGCAGCTGGCACAGAGCACCGCCAGCCCAGAGCAACTCAGAGCTCAGAACACTCTGGGGTCCGAAGTCCAAGCTGCTGTGACTCAACTGTGGCGTCAGTCATAGAGTGTGGACCCCTCCCTATGGAGTCTCCCAGGTTCAGAGTCTTCCCTCAACTCCGGAAATGCAAATCCAACACGGACCTCAAGGAGAGGTTCTGAAGGTTAAGGAAGAGACACGTGAAAAGTGCCCGGTGGACACCAGGGATGCCAGTGTGGCTGGGGGACAGTGGTGAGGCAGAGTGGAGGGGCAGGTGCCCCCTCCTCAGTATGTCTCCCCCAGGCCCTGTGAGGACAGGTGGAGGCTCTCTCCAGGCTCTCACCCGGCCCCGCCCCAGCATGTCTCCAGGTTCCTCTCAGCCCTGGTTACCACCAGCCCTGCAGTCAATCCCTGAGCTGGGAAGGGGCCCTTGAATCCACCCTGTCCTGCATCACAGTGTCGTCCACTCGGGCTCACATTGCCACTAGGCCGCCTGGCAGCCACTTGGCAGCCAAGGGATGGGGCCACGTTTTGTACTTTCTGAAACACGGCTTCCCCTTCAAGTGCGGGTGATGACAGTGCCACACAGCACCAATGTTACTGCCTATCCTCAGCGAGCGTCATTTTCCAGTTTTCCAACCCTCAATGAGCAAGAGAGCATGGCTTCCACCAGAGGGCATGAGGTCACCAGTCACAGGCGCAACCAACAGGCAAAGACACCAGAAAATAGACCCAGCAGGGAAGCGCAGGTCTTCGCTGAGGGTGGAACCCCACAGATCTTCAAGCACATTAGAGAGATGCCATGAGTAGCAGCTGAGCCAGAGAGACTTATTTGCCTCCTCAAAAAGCGTAAAATTATGTAGCATAATACTTTAAAATTTTCTATCAACACAAAACTAATCTGGGCGCTGTGGCTTCTGGTGAGCCACTGGGACAGACGGCATTGTCAGGAAGGCTGGCTCTGTGGTGCCCCAACCTGCCAGAGCCCAGGATGGTGGCGGCCTCCCCAGGAGCACCTGGCAACTCACCTACGCAAGGCCAGAGTCCCAGCTCCCCACACCCCAGACACCACTCCTTCTAACCTTCTCCTGCTTTTCTTTCTCTCTCTTTCTTTCTTTCTTTCTTTCTTTCTTTCTTTCTTTCTTTCTTTCTTTCTTTCTCTCTCTCTCTCTCTCTCTCTCTCCTCTTCTTCTCTCTCTCTCTCTCTCTCTCATTCTCTCTCTTTTTTTCCTTGTCAACTTACCAGACGGTGAAAGGTCCTGCTCATTCGCATTGAAAAGCTCAGGTATTTCTATGAGAATCACATGTTTTACTTTAGGATGCTGACTCCTGTGTCCATCTCAACCTGGGCATTGTGCTGCCACCTTCCAGAAGAGAAAAACTAGGTAGTGCCTTGTGAAGGGGCAGCGTTTCTCATTTCCGACAATGTCGGCCCCATAGCCATCCAGATGAGAGATGGGGGACACAGGTGAGGACCCAGACCTGGTCTCCTCCCACAAGACTCCTTGGAAAGGGTTGTGAAAATGCCACAGGTACAAACACCTGCGGGCCACTCTCACAGGGACAGCTCCATGAGGCACTGCCGCTCATTCCCAGAACCTCCTGCCACGGGCAGCACTTAGACAGTGACCCAAGGCCGACCAGGGAGGATGCCAGCCAGGATGTGTCATCCTCAGCTCTTCAGGACATAATGCCAGCAGGGGCAAAGTTATCCCCAGCAACAAGACAGAGGAAGAGAGGAAAACGGAAGAAAGGACAATGTCACAGTAGCCACCATGACCAAGAGAGACGGTTCCAGAAGTGCAGGACAGCTTCACATGCAGATGCTGTGGCTGTGCGATTATACTCCGAGAGGGGAGTCCAGGCCACTCTCAGGGTGCTCGCTGCTCTCAGCTGGGGGCCCGCAGGGCATCAAGGCCTGAGAACGCCGTGTTCTAGTGGAGTAGAATGAACTGACAGATACACAGCAAAGCTCCACATACTTTTCCTTTTCTTTGTGCCTACAAAGTTCTTCTTCAGTGTCCTCTCTCTTTTCAGCTACTACCGCTGAGTTGGTTTAAAAACACAGGACAATAGTAAAAATTGGAGACAAGTGTTTGGCCATGAAGAGAAATACTGGCTACCTCCCGTATTTTCAAGCGTGGGTGATGGTTGCAGTTTTCCAGCTCACCTTGTAGGTGAGCTGGAAAAAGCTTCTGTTGTAAAACAAAATGGACATGGCAGAAGTATTAGCTCAAATCAACCTTGTTCTGTCAAACCACCCAGTGACTCAAAAGACCACCTGGACTGTTAATTTCAGTGGCCAGAGAATGGAGCTGGAGAAGGAGTTGTTAGATCAGGGGCAAATAACCATGTTATAGTGACAACAGAAAATGGAACAAATGGTTATTTGTTCATAACAATTTGAATCACAGCAAGGTGTATAAACACATTATTGAAAAAAAATGAAAAAAAAAAAAACACATTATTGAGTGATAGTTTCAGTTCTACGCCCAAGAAGATGATCAGTGGAGTGAAGTAACTGAAGTATCACGAAGATATGTTTGTATTTTTTCTTTTTTCAACTTTCAGTTTCAGGGGGTGTGTATATATATAATATTTGTGTATATAAAATAAATATATATATAATTAAAGAAAGCCTTTGCACCGTTTGCTGGAGCCACAGAAGCACTGCTGCAGAGCAGAACAATGCCTTACATCTTCAGTGTTCATTTGTACAACATTCACTAGCAGCTACAAAAGTGACTTAATTTTCCTCTGGAAATAATGCTTGCCTGGTGTGAGATGTTGGAATATATATGAACCATCATCACATGTTAACACGCCATAAGGCGTTTTTGATACCTGATTCACATTGTTAGAGTTGCTTCTTAGTATCCACGTGACTTTTCACTCCAAAAACACAAGCCAGAAACTTAAGCGAAGGACACCTAGGGCAAACGGTGGCTGAAAGTGAGGAAGGTCCGAATTACTGTTGCTTGTCCTGTATAAGGAAAAGAAAACAATTCTTTTCTTATTTGCCAATTTAATTCTTAATTTGCTAATTATAATTATGCTTACATACATTTCAACATTTTAATAAAGTATTTTTTATGGTTAGCTATAAAATTTTTAAAAGGATTCTGTTCCTCTAGAACCACCCTTCATACCACAGTCTCTATCAGTCTGGATTCTTCAGAGAAGCAGAACCAGGGAACCAGGTTCTGTGTGTGTGTGTGTGTGTGTGTGTGTGTATTTGTATTCATATGATGCTATTTATTCATGTGATTATTAGGGAGGTAAGTCTGAAAATCTGCAGGATAAGCTAGCAGACTGAAAACGCAGAAAGAAGATGTTCTAATTCTGAGGCAGAATTTCTTCTTCTCTGGGAAACCTCAGTCTCTGCTCACAGAGGCTTCCACTGATTGGATGAGTCCCGTTTACATTATTGATGGTCATTTTCTTTTTGCAAAGTCAGCTAATTCAGCATGGGGAAGGGAGTCATGGTGGACACGGGGGAGGGCTGGTCTCCCCACCTCCTCACGTTAGGCTAACAGGGACGCATTCAGATGCCTTTGCAGAAAGAGAAGCCAGAGGCTCTTGAAGTCACAAAGGGGAAGCGTGAAGAAATCCTGAATCTCAGTCCCTCACAAGGCAGCTGTCTCACGCTGCAGAAAACAACAGTCATGAACAAATTGAGGTCAGTGGCTATAAAGGGTAATGCTCTGAACTCCCCACTACACACTCAACATGTCCCAAAGAATCACCATAATCCAGTCTTGTCCCTCTACCCCGTCCCCCTTCCACATAAGGCCCTCCAGGACATCACCTTTACAAGCTGTGAGAGACACATCACAGCCCTGGGCACTGTCAGGGCTGCCTGGGGTAGAAAGAAAACAGGACCTGGTCAGAGCCTGAGGAGATGTGGGAGAGGAGGAGTTATGGCATAGGTGAGCTCCTGCACACCTGTCTCCCACACTTAACACAGCCTGAGCACCTCCTTCTCTACCCCTGGGAAGAAATCATCCTGTGCGGGGCCAGGGAAGAGACAGGACCATGAGGTCCTAGAGGAACCCCCTAGTCTTGGACCCCAGAGAAGTTTCCAAAACTGTGACTGCAGACCCAGGGCAGGAAACATGAGGAAAGCAGGCGTGGGAACTGAACCAACTGCACAGTATATAAAGACATACTTGGTATAGAATAGACACGAAATTAGGTTTGGTCTTTGGTGAATTCATGAATATGATTGTATTAAAATGTAATTGCATTGCATAAAAATTATAAAATGAAGAATACCAAAAAAATTAGGAAAGATTTTATTTTATGCAAGGAGTGTACATTTTATTAATTATTTCATTAATTATTTCATTAATTTATTCTAATAGAGAAAATGTTGTATGCTTATCTGTTAAGCCTATGTATTAATTTTCTGTTACTGCATAACATATGACCACTAACTCGGTGACTTTACACAGCACCCATTTATTTCTCTACATTTCCTTAATGAGAAATCCAGACCTGGCGTGAACGATTCTCAGTTCAGGATTTCACAAAGCTGTGTTCTCATCTTGAGGTTGGGGTCGTCCTTCAAGTTTACATGGAGCTTGGTGGCAGAATTCAGTTTCCGGCAGTTGTAGGATTGTAGTCCTGGTTGCTTGGCAGCTGTCGGGTGAAGGTGGGGTGGGGCTGCTCTCAGTTCCTGGAGCCCACCAGCATCCTTTGCCACATGGCCCCTCCATTTTCAAAGCTCGCAGTGGAGGAAGCCCCTCACATGGAATCTCGCTCACACTGAATCTCTGCTGAGGAAGAAACAAGTTGTTTTAAGACCTCACCTGATTAGGACAGTGCAAGGCAGGATAATCATGACCTTAAAGTCAACTGATTTGGGACCTTCCTTATATCTGCAGAACCCTTCACAGTAGCACCTACAGTAGTGCTGATTGAGCAACTGGGGGAAGGTGAATAACCAGGGGTGGTTATTTGGAGGCCATCACTGAATCATCCTCGCATAGCCAGGATCTTCCTTTTGTGTTTAATTGGGTCACAGTAGGAAACTGAAGTTCAAATAAATAGATTGCTGTGAATGTTAATAAAATACATCCTATTGATACATGGAAATACTGAAATCTTAAAACCAAATGACAGTGAATATCTTTTAGTTAATTTAGAGTAAATAAAAATTAAAGTGTAGTAATTCTTTCTCTCTTTTGAAGCTCTTTTGGTTGTCTATTGCTGTGTAATAAATAACATAAAGTTTGACAGCCCAAAACAACAAATACTTGTCATCTCCCACAGTTTCCAGTGGTCAGGAATCTGGGAGAGATTTCCTTGAGTGCTTCTGGCTCAGGGCCTCTCACAAAGTTTATTGGGGGACACACCTTTCATAGAAAATGGGGAGGGAGCCAGAGAACCCTGATAAAAGTGGCAGGCCCAGATGCAAGGCTGACATCAGTGCTGGACAAAAGGAGAGAAGGTTTGTTGGATGAATCCTAGACCACAGGCAATCTAAGGAGAGTTGAGCAAGGCCATGGAGGAGTCCTCTGGTCACTGATGGCCAATAGAGGAGTCCCTTGTTGCCCAGGAATGGCCTGCCTTAGTGTCCGTGCTGTTACCTGTCAGTGGCTGAGCACAGCCTATGAGAAGCAGGGTCTCTGCACCAATGTCGCTGAGGATGTCAGAGCACAAGAGCGAGTCCTTGGGAAATTACCTGGGAGAGTGGCTCAAACCTTCCTCCTGAGGGGTCTGGGCCTTTGGAAATGAAACTCTCTCAGACTGGGTTGTTGGACGATTCTGTTCACATTTGCAATGGGACAAGGGGAACAAGGAGGCCCCCAAGTGAATCTGTGGATTCCACATAAACTCCTCCTGCCCCATGTTGTGTAACAGCAACCCTGCCTCGTCCTGGGAATCCGGGTCCGTCACCTCTGCCTGGAGAGGAGAGGGGTGCTCTTCTCCTCTGCTTCTCTCTGGGTCCATACTGTCCAGACTTCCCTGGAAGCAACTGCAATGTGTAGCTCAATGGGCTGTTGTTTATGCCCTTGTCCGAGTGCCTCCCTGTGGAAAACCAGGACCTCCTATACTACAAAGCCCAGACTTGGGAGATGAGAAGTGCAAATTCCACAGTGGGTGAATATAAGAGATGGGACATGGAGCCACGCCCTCTTCCATTCCTTGGTTTCTGAACCCAAGTTTCTTCCTACTGAGAATACAGCACCATAGTGATGTCTCTGATTCAATAAATGCACTGTGTCCTGAAAGATGGCACCCATTCCTCAGTGTTTCCTCCAAGCTGGTTCTGAGTTGTGCCTGTTGAAGGCCTGTCCATGGTTCTGTGTGGCCTGCAGCCCCTGCATGGTGCAGATGGTGATAGGATCAGTGGATCCCCTGGTCATGGCCCATGCTGCACCTACTTCCATTTCCCTGTGAGGTGGGTCCCCCAGGAAGACACTGTGCTGACAGTAATTCCAAACCTGTGGATCAGGAATGTCAGCAGCTCCTGGATAGTGGTGCTGGCGGAGAGTCTGAGAATAGGGGAAAACAAGCCTACCCATGGAGGAAGTGTCTATCCCTGTGAGGATGAACCCCTGGCCCTTCCATGATGAGGCTCAATGTGGTCAATGTGTCACTTAGTGGCTATTTGATCACCTAAAGAAATAGCGCCCTAGCAGGGCTCATCAGGGCCTATCATGGCCCTCTAATCCTGACAAGCTGCATATTCAGAGGCAGCAGCAGCTGGATCAGCCTTGGTTGGTGGGAGTCAGTGCTGTGCTGGGCCCATTGTAGCCTCCAAATATGAGGCTACCTATGGGTCCAGCAGCACTGACTTGCACCTGCCAAGGCAGTCGAATGACCTGGCAGGATGGGCAAGTGAAGGGAGCTAGTGTGGTTCCTGGAGGCACATACCCATCCTGCCAGGTCTGAGCTGACCCACAGTGAAGGCTGGCTAATTTGCATTTGTCCGCTTGGTTGTTCACTGACACCTCATGGGCAGGTATTTTCTGCATGGATGGGGTGTTAACTTGGGGTTCAGGGTCAATCCACATGGACCATTTCCATCTCATGATGGACACTGTTGGGCCCATCCAATCTACGACTCTGTAGATCACACAGAAGCCAATTCATATAAGCAGTTGGAATCACATGGTTCTCGGTGTCCCATGGTCAAGAATTCTATCTGATCAGGGCCAGTAACACTAATGTGTTTCTGGAAGGAGGCATATGTCTCTGCTGTGGATGACATGATCTTACTCCAGAATCCAAGGTCCTCCACTGTGACTTTCCCCTGATGCTTGGTTCAGCTCCATCCTGCATCTTTCCCCACCCCTGCCACCTCCAGCACCAGCGGGACTGAGGGATGGTGGCTGCCTGCGCCACAGCCTGGATCTGCTGCAGGGTCCTTTCCTGTGTGGGCCCTACTTGAAGCTGGCATCCTCGTATGTCACCAAAAATGTGGCCAAAATGATATACCTAGATATGGAATGTAGTGTTGTCAGAACCCGAAGAGATTCACCAGGCAGTGTGCTTCTCTCTCTCTTTTTTTTTTTTTTCAGTGAAGATGAAAGGTGCAACAGGTTTTTTTTTTTTTTCTGTTTTGTTTTCACTTGGAAGAAATATCCCTGCATGCCCCTAGCCACCACACCCATAAAATTTCACTGTAGTGGCCACTCCTGAAGTTCTGTAAGATTTGTCCTCCTCTTTCTGGGGTGCATGTGTTTTACCAAGGCCTCCAGCATACTTTCCACCTTCTTTCTCATCCATCCCAATCTATGATGTTGCCAATGAAATGAACAGATTGAATATTCTGTAGAATGTTCGGAATCTCTGAAGACTCTGTTATAGATGGCGGGAGAGTTCTAATAGCTCTCAGGGAAACTGTAAATAAATATGATATGAATGTGAATAACTCCATACCCACTTTCTAATTGGAAAGGAATGCACTCAGCAAATCCCCGGCTGCACACCATTGGCCTGCAGCCTTGTTAACCTCCGCTAGCAGTGATATCCGGCCAGCATGGCAGCTGCAATCAAGACTGCTACTAGGTCAAGTCTGAAGTAATCCTGTTCATTCTTTAGGCCCCATCAGGCTTCAGCAAGGACAGAATACACAGAGATAACAGGCAACCCCAACACCACCCCACTTCCTACAGCTCTCTAATGGTGGTGCTACCCCCACAATACCTGCAGTAACCTCCACAAGACCTGCCCTGGGATGTGATATCACTTCCGATTCAGTTGAGAAGGGGGCAGTTTCAGAGGCTTCTCTTTGGCCTTCAGCCCAATAAGAGTCCTTACTCCACAGGCGAGGGACCCAGTGTGTGTCCTGACCTGCAGGACAGTCGACACGGACCCTGGAAGGGGGAGTGGAATGGAGGAGACAAGAAAACACGAGAAATGGAGACAAGACAAATAGCCTGATCAAGTCTCGTTTAATGGTGGTGGTGCAATGCCTTATATAGGCTGGCAGGGGAAGAGGTTGGGCCAGGGCGGTGACGGGGGACCAGGTTTTGTCAATTACAATCGCGCCTGCGCTGTTGATTGGTAATTTTCCCGGGCGTGGAATCGCGCCTGCGCTGTAGGCTGTATATCTTCCTGGGCGCGACAAATGTTTGCGCGCGCCCGGGAAAAGTTTGCGCGCGCGGGGGAAAAGTTAGTAATGAAGAACCTGGAAATGTGCCATCTTTTCTCCGCTTTAGGGAGATTAACAACAGAGGTCGGCTAATTCCAGGCCTCATGGCTCTGGACAGGTCCCCCGTTTTTATATATAATTGTGGCTAGAAGATTGTCTCTCGGGAACTGCGCCTGTCTTAGGTTGGAGTAATGCATCTCATCACTGGTACCCGTCATGGGATTAGGCAGTAGCTTATGACGGTCCTCCTGTCTTAGGTTAGTGAGAGATGACACTCTCTTACCCATCATTGGCTGTCCAGTTCAGCGCATAGGGAAGGTGGTCATAATGGGTGTGAGTATGAACCACCGCGATCTTCTTGTTCTGGGCGATGATAATGGACCTGTATAGGTTTCGCCTGGATAGCCTCGACTTGTTGCTTAATGAATGTCATGAGCTTATTGAAGACCAAAGGTCCTACGAGAGTAAGAGCAATAGGCAAAGCAGGGGGCCCAGGAATGGCATAAGATAGGGAAGGAGTCCATGGAACCCAGTCCAAAACGGGTTATCGGTTATTTCTTTTCATCGTTTTTCTAGGTCTTCTTGTAGACGCCTGATTTTATCTCTGACGATCCCGGATTTGTTGGCATAGAAACAGCACTTCTCCTGTAAAGCCAAGCAGATGCCTCCCTGTTCTGCAGTTAGTAAATCTAGGCCTCTTCTATTTTGGAGCACTACTTCTGCCAGAGAATCTACCTGATCTTGTAAATCTTGTATAGTACTTGAAATGGCCTGCATATCTGAGATCAATTGGCGAGACAATTTGGTGTATTGAGTGACAGAGACCCCTAGGCCTGTAGCCCCAGTTGCTACGGCAGTAGTTATGCCTAATCCTACAGTAAGGGGATAAATTGTATTGCCCTTTTGTTTCTTCCTAAAAAGTGATCTATAGCTGGGATAGGTACAGGTTCATCTCCAGGGATAATGTCTATGTCTGGCAAAAGTGTGACTAAGACACAGCGTCCTGTCCAGTGAGTAGGTAAATAGGTATAAGCCGTATTATTGCCACATATAAAAACTGAGCTGTTTGGGGCACACAACGATTGGGAAATATTTGCTATGGTGGAACAATTATTGAATTCATTGAATCCTACATCGAGGTCGTAAGTGTTATTAAGGGGAGGGGAGTAGATGCAAGAGGAACTAGGAAATTCTAAAGGCTGTACTTTAAGGGGAGGAATTATGGTGCAAGGGGTATTGGATGTATAATTTAAGTCATTGCTGGGTATGGCAAGAGGAACGGGATCTCCTGATTGCAGACACAGCCAGCAGTCATTAGCTAGACTAGAGTTGGCATTGTTAAGCAGGTTATGAGTAGCAGTGAGGAGGTCAAAGGTCTGGGCATCAATTTTCTCTTTCCCTCGGGCTTTGGGCAAAGCCAAGGGGTGGTAGTGAATTTCCGGGTACAGGGACCTTTGCAACTCTTCAAGTTTTTTGTATACCATAATTTCTCGGACCTTGTCTTGTGGTCCTCCTCTGTCAGAGATATGAAGAGGGGGGCGAGTATTCCAGCAGACAGGCTGTCCTACAATTCCAGTACAGCCAGCTGATATAAGGTTATTGGTATTTCCTAAAACTGTAGGGACATTACTGGCCCCTATGGTAGGAGTTCTAGATCTTGTTAAGATAGCAGTATAGTATGTTTTACCGCCAGAGGTACATTCTAAATAAGTAGTGTAGCAGGAACTATGCATAGTAGCCTTAAATGTGTCACAAGGGCAGGTTGTGGTACCCCCTCCACTAGATATTCTTGGGGTTGACACACACCTCCACTTAAGGGAGTCACTAGGCAGGTATGCTGTGTAAGCGGAGCAGGACACAATTGAGAGGTACTTATTTGGAGGGGAGGTCACATATCCCCCATAATAATCACAGGGCTTACCGTATCGTTGCTGTATATATGTACGGGCCTCATGGGGATTACCGAAGCCGGCATAAACCTGGAATGCTTGGCAAATCAGCACCATGGTCCAGAGGGGCTTATAGTTGGAGTTCATCTCTGCAATAGAGGAAAAGAGTACTCTCAGGGAGAAAATTACTCCCTGGATTGGCTATTGTTAGGTACCTGTCTTACCAGTCGCCCTGGTAGCCATCTGGCTGCATCATGAGTTTGAGAAAAAACACAAACTGAGCCTCTTCCCCAGATTAACACTGGGTCTGGACCATGCCATGTGTTGTCTAAGGGGTCTTTCCACTTAACCATGGCAAATTGTTTTTTGGACTCGGAATGCCAAAATCGATCGGCTGCTGATCTGTTCAGGTTATCCAAATTTTAAAAATTTAAAATAAAAAGTGTGTGATTAAGGATATTCTAGGGGTGCCCTTAGTAGGGTACCATTCTCCCTTTTTTATTTTGTCAATGGTGGTTTTTAAGGATAGGTGTGCTCTTTCAACTATTCCTTGTCCTTGAGGGTTATATGGAATTCCAGTAATGTGTTTTATTTGTAATTTAAGACAGAAGGCTTGAAAGGCTTTGGATGTATAGCCAGGACCATTGTCTGTTTTTAGTTGTTTAGGCTTTCCAACTATGGAAAAACAGTGTAGTAAATGAGCTATGACATGTTTGGTAGCTTCTCCTGTTTGTAAGGTGGCTAGTATAAATCCACTAAATGTATCTGTACATACATGGACGTATTTTAAATCACTGAATTCTGAATAATGAGTGACATCCATTTGCCAGATCATGTTGGGAACTAGTCCTCTTGGGTTAATTCCTAAGTGAGGGACTGGCAGGTATGTTATACAGGTCTGACATTGTTTAACTATTTGTCTGCTTGTTCTCTAGTTATTTAAAACATCAGTCTCAAAGTTTGAGCATTAAGATGGTGTAGGGCATGAATAGCCTGTGCTTGTGCTTGGGCTAGGTTTGCATTTGTAGCTATGGCTACCGTCTTGGTTGCCATATCAGCCAGTTGGTTGCCCTGGGATAGAGGTCCTGGTAACCCTGAATGAGCTCTAATGTGTCCAAGAAAGAAGGGTGTTGTTCTATTATGTATTAATTGTTGGCATTGTAAAAATAACTTGGCTGTATGTGACACATGCTTAATTTGTGCTACTGTCTCTAAGAGGGGTACAGAGTGAGCAAATAGGTGCTATCTGTATAAATATTGAGTGCTTAACAGGGAAAGCTGTTAAAACTGCAATTATGGCTTGTAATTCTACTAATTGAGCCGACGTCTGGTTGGTTTTAAACTTAATGACTGTGTCAGCAAAAGTGTATGCAGCAATTCCTGTGGAGGATCCATCAGTAAACACTAATAATGCATTAGTGAGAGGTTCGTGACTGGTAATATGAGGGAACACAAAGGCATGTAATTTGCAAAATTGGATGAGCTTATTTGGCGGATAATGATTGTCTAACTCACCAGTGTGAGAGGCACAGGCAATTGGCCAAGTTTCAGTATTTTGTAACAGCCAGTAAATTTGAGATTGGGAATAGGGCTGTATAACCTTAGAGGGTTCTATTCCAAAATATTTTTTGCTATTGTCTCTACCTAAGATGATTAAATCGGCTACGGCATCATAGTAAGGCATTAAAACCTTTTTGGGGGAGGAGGGCAAATGGATTCACATAATGGGATTGTTTTGCCAGAATAGACCAGTAGGTGTCACCGTTGTGTTAAAAATGAGAAACACTAGTGGTTGAGCATAATCTGTATTAGTGACAAATTGAGTTGCTATGGCATTTTCTACCTTTTGGAGTGCGGCTAGTGCCCCTTTAGAAAAAGATCTAGGGGACTTGGGATTAGGATCTCCTTTTAATATGTCAAAGAGAGGCTTTAACTCCCCTGTGGTTAGCTTTAAGTATGGTCGAAGCCAATTTATGTCTCCTAGTAGTTTTTGGAAATCATTTAATGTTTTTAACTGATCTCGGCGTATGACGGCCTTTTGGTTAACAATTTTAGGCCCATTTATTTGGAAACCAAGGTAAGTATATGGGTCTTGTAATTGTATTTTTTCTGGGGCAATTTGTAGTCCAACCATAGTCAACTCGTTTGAGTTGAGCATAAGACTTGTTCTCCTACTTGTCCTGCTATAAGAATGTCATCCATATAGTGTATAATATACATTTGTTTCCACCTTTCTCTGACTGGCTGTATAGCGGCAGCTACATATTTTTGACATAGTGTAGGACTGTTGGCCATTCCTTGAGGTAAAACCTTCCATTGATAACATTTCATTGGTTGTTTGAAATTTGTGGATGGAATGCTGAAGGCAAATCTTTTTTGATCACTAGGATGTAAAGGTATTGTAAAGAAACAGTCTTTAAGATCTATAATGATTTTTAAATCTTTGAGGGATTGCAACTGGAGAGGTAGCCCTGGCTGTAAGGTGCCCATAAGGCCCATAGTAGTGTTTACTGCTCTTACATTGTAAGAGTCTCCACTTTCCGGATTTCTTTTTCATGACAAATATGGGGGTGTTCCAAGGAGAGTTGCTTTCTGTAATGTGTCCTGCCTCTAATTGTTCCTGCACTAACTGTTGGGCAGCGGCAAGCTTCTCATTGGTTAGTGGCCATTGATCAACCCAAACGGGCTCATCTGACTTCCAAGTGATTGGGTCAGCAGTTTTTTGGGGTGCAGGCATGTCAATGGCCACAGTTAAAAATTTCCAAGCCCCCTTTTATCCAATTTTCCTATGGCTGGGATTGGCTGTAAAATGCCATCTTCTCTTTTTCCTAACCCTTTCCCAGGGTGGTAGCCCTGAGCCAACATTTGTGCAGTGACTATATCATTTGGGCTACACATCATGACCCTCATTTGGAGAGAGAAGATCTCTACCCCAAAGGTTAACAGGCAAATCAGGGATAACAAATGGCTTAATGAGACTGGAATTACTTTCTTGATCTCTCCAGGTGAGATATTTGGAACTTTGTCTAGGGTTATTACTTTGCCCGATTCCTCGTAAATTTGTTAAGGTCTCTGAAGTGGGCCAACTGGCGGGCCAATCTTGTTGTTTAATAATTGTTCCATCGGCCCCTGTGTCTATCAGTCCTGTAAATAACTTTCTGTCTAGCCATAAGGTGAGAGAGGGTTTTTGATTAGTAATGGGCTGTACCCAGTAGATGTCTGAGGATCCGAATCCTCCCTTTCTCCTTAGGGGCGATTGGACTTTATTAGCTGTTTTTAGCAATGGTAACAGGAGTAATTGTGCTATTCTATCCCCTTGAGGAATGATAATGATGTTGTCAATAGCCTTGGCCATGATTTTGATTTCTCCTATATAATCACTATCAACTATTCCCGGAAAGACCTGTAGGCCTTTCATGGTGACGCTGCTTCTCCATAGGATTAATACAAACATGTTTGAGGGTAGGGATCCATATACCAGTACCCAAGGCTTGGGGTCCCATTTCAGGGGTTAATACTGTGTGGGAGGCGGAACAGAGGTCCAATCTTGCACTTCCTGGGGTTGCTCTACTAAGCTGTGAAACGGATTGCTGTTGGTTGGTACAAAACTGACCGCCCCATAAGCTTGTTTCGGGGCCTGGGGCCGACCCCTCAATCCGTTTCCCTGTTGAGGTGTTAGGGGATTTCCTTGATTGCCAGTTTTAGATTTACATTCGTTAGCCCAATGTTTTCCTCTTTTACACCTAGGGCAGAGGCCTGGGGCTTTTGCCTCTAAGGTCTTAGCTAGCTCTCCCTTACAATCCCTAGCAAAGTGTCCCATTTTTCCACATTTGAAGCACCCCTTGCTATTCTTATTTTTACTAGCGAGGAAGTCTTTTACGGTTTGTCCACTAAAGGCAGCAGCCATACCCAAGCCCTGTTGATATGAGGGCCCTATGTCTGAACAGAGGCGGATGTAGCCTGTTAAGTCTGTTTTCTTTCTATAAGGTCTGATTGCTGCCTGACAAGCCGGGTTAGCGTTTTCGTAAGCTAGCTGTTTTACATAATCACCCCTGCCTCGGCATTTCCAAATATTCTGCTGGCCGTGGTTGAAAGTCTATGTACAAAGTCTGCAAAAGGCTCATCAGGCCCCTGTTTGACCCCCGTGAGCGAGGCTCCTGGATCCCCTTAACAGGGAGTTTTCTCCAGGCTTTGGTAGCCGCTGCTTGGATTGAGAAAACAGTCCAGGATCGCACTGCATCTGAGCATCAGTTTCTGTGTAGTTACCCGAGCCAGTTAGCATATCAAAATCCCAACCATTTCCGGCTTGTTGGTTTCTCTTGGCCGTATCTCTACAATTTTCATAAAATTCTGACTTCCAAATCAGATGGTCGCCTCTGGAAAGAACTGCTCTAACTAAGGTACTCCAATCTATGGGAGTGAGCCATTTTCGGCCACAGATTTGACTATGGCCAGGGTGTACGGGGCAGTAGCTCCGTATTGCGAGACAGTGGTTTTTAGTTCTTTTATTACAGTAAATTCAAACCCATTGTGGTGTCTCCAGGCCCGGCCCTGCGCATCTGTAGTTTCCGTTACTGGAAAAACGTCTCGAGGAGAGGAATCCTCCCTATCCCTACTACCAAGCGACCTTCTTTTGGGACATGCTGTCCGGGCCTCTGAGGGTGAGAGTGTTTCTCTATTCCTTTAGGGTATTGAACGCTCTCACTTCCTGTCCTTAATTTCTGCAATCTAGTGATGAAAGACTGATGTAGTTCTTCGAGCTTTATTTGCTCTTCAAGTTGTGCAATCTTTTCTCTAAGCTCCTCTTTTGGGTCTATTACTGCCATAACTGGGGGGGCAGAAGCCTTATTATAGGGAGGGGGATAAGTAAGAGTTTGCGGCCAGTCAGAATTACGATATTTTGCTGCCCCTTCCTTTAAATTATCCCAGTCTACTTCTGAAGGTTAAGGTTATTTTTACTTTTGTTTTCATTAGTTGTAGGTAAAACTGGATTTTTTTTGGGCTTTTCCTTATTTGATGTTTCTATATTTGTTATTGAGGGGACCCCAGCCTCCTCTTCATCGCTTTGTAGTGATATAAGGTCTTTTCTTTGCTAGGTGTGGATTTTTCGAGGTCGGTTTGGGAGCTGCCTCTTAATATTTCCTCAGTCTGAGTACCACCACCATTACCTCAGGATCTTTTTCTTTTTCCTTTTTATCTATTATATCTTTAATCAGATTCCAATAAGAAAAGGCTGTTATTGGAACATTTTCTGGTCCAAAAGTACTATAGTAATCTTGAAAACAGTCTCCCACCCTACGCCACCTCTTTATGTCAATGGTTCCCTCTGCGGAAACCAAGGGCAGGTATCTTTTACAAAATCAAAAAATTTAAACAAATCATTACTTTAAACCATTACTCCTCGTGTTTTTAAGGCCTCTTTTAACTGCCCTACATAAATCTGATGTTGGCTCAATTCTTGTCCCATGATCAGACACTGTTACTGACCTCTGGTTCCAACGCGCAGGCTCCCGCGACGTCCGGAGGAATTTCTTCCACTTTTACTTTCGGCGCCGACTTTAGTGCCTTCTTCCTCACTGTTTCCCCTGTGTCCAGGTCCCTGTTACGGGCACCACGTGTCCCGACCTGCAGGACAGTCCACACGGACCCTGGAAGGGGGAGTGGGAATGCAGGAGACAAGAAAACACGAGAAATGGAGACAAGACAAATAGCCTGATCAAGTCTTGTTTAATGGTGGTGGTGCAATGCCTTATATAGGCTGGCAGGGGAAGAGGTTGGGCCAGGGCGGTGACGGGGGGCCGGGTTTTCTCAATTACAATCGCGCCTGCGCCATTGATTGGTAATTTTCCGGGTGCGGAATCGCGCCTACGCTGTAGGCTGTATATTTCCTGGGCGCCAAAAATGTTTGCGCGCACGCGGGAAAAGTTAGTAATGAAGAACCCGGAAATGTGCCATCTTTTCTCCGCTTTACGGAGATTAACAACAGAGTCAGCTAATTCCGGGCCTCATGGCTCCGGACAAGTGTGGGCTCCAGCTGCCAGTGCATCAAGACCAATTATGCACTCAGGAAATAAGGAAATAAACAGGGCTGGGACTACGGGATTATGAGCTATAATGTGTCCCGGCCTCTGGAAGCCCCTCTGTGATGGGACATGATGGTGCTGTGGGAATCTGGGCATCAATGTCAGCTCACACCCAATGTCAATCCTCCCCCAAATTCTGCCTATTTCCCTTGCCCAGTGTACAGTCTCCTGAGTAAATGGCTGTAGGTTCCTTTGCAGAAGAGCTCAGGGAATTGAGCCAGCATACACTTCCATGCTGTTCCAGGGTCTTCCTCCTACGGATATGGACTCCTCCTCTGTCACTGGGATGTGAATCTGAAAGTTGGCTGAGGTCTGGGCATTGAGAATGGATTATGATTTTGTATTGTGTCAACCACCCTCGGCCTCCTGCTCCTCAATTCTTGCTTTCTTTCCATAGATATCAAGCAGCGCCCTTGCTGGCTGTCCTTCTGTTCTGAACCTGAGACACTGCCCTCTATTAACCTTCCCCACACTCCCTGCAGGTCAAGCACAACCTTGGCTGCTCTGTTGGGGTTGTCATGGTAACTGTGCCTTCTGACTTTTGCAGGTCACTGCCACCACTTGATCTCTATCTTTTCAGGGCCACATCCTCAAACAGATAGTAATTAGCCCAACTCAGGGACCACGTTTCCTATCATCATCCCCATCCTACAGAGGACAGAATCCCAATGCTTCTTAGTGATGCAGATCTCTCTCACCAGCACGTTCATGAGGGCTCTGGTACAAGGTGTGCCCTCTGGGCCTTCTGGTGGGACATGACCCTGATGGGCCTCTGGCCTCACATAATGGCTTCATCCACACCTCGACTTTCCTCAGGCTTCTTATTTCATCCACTGCATGTTCCAGGGCAACTAAGTCATGGCTAACTTGTTGAGAGTTGGGCATTACTTTTTCCAGTCTACATAGAGCCACCCAGCAGTGAGTGTGCCTCATGCCCTGGAGTCCCTGATAAACCCATGTCCTGAGAAACTGCCCTCAAGTCAAAGGATTTTTATTCATCCAGCCTGACATTCTGATGCTTTGATCAAACACCCTCAAATTCCAATCCCGGAAGTGCTCCGTGGGCTCCTACAAGGACATGCCGGCTGGTTCCTGCAAAGCTCCTGAGAGGGATTCCCGCAGCATCATAGGGGTGAGGCTTCTGCAGCATCTTCCAGTATAGGAAGTGGGAACTATTACCAGAGAAAGGCGAGCCTCCCCTGCATGCCCAGAAGGTCCTGGAGGGCACCTATCGGGTAACTCTGTTCCAGTTTGCAGGATCTCAGGTTTCCCCAGCAGGGCCCTGATTTCCCACAACAGGCGTGCCTTGGCTGAGTGTCAAACATCTCTGGAGTGCTGTGACCCTCACAATGATGTCTTCAGCTGCTATTCCATGCTACCTGCCCTTCCTCTAGAGGAGATAAAGGACTGTCCATGAGACACTGCAGAGGCACTCACACATAGCCACCGACTGCTGTTAACAATCCTCAGATTCTCATTCTCCTTTTATAGGACACCAACACAGCCGAGTAGTATTCAGCCAACTCCACTGTCTCTGTAGGTTTCCCTCTCACCCTGTCATTATTGTGCAGAGGCTTCTATCATCACACCCGCCAGAGCTTCCCCTGACCAGGGCATCTTCTCAGGTCAGCACTGGGCAGATCCACAGTTGCTCGGCGGCACCTTGTGCTATGCACTTTCTGTGTCCTCCATCAACCCAGATGGCATCCTCTTGGCCAGCCAGGCAGTGGGTGAGCTCATCCCAAATCCCCATGCTTTTGCCTGTGTTCTTGGAACACTCCTGATACCACTCTTGTTAGCATCCCCGGAGAAGACCCTAATATAGTATTAGATGTGCAAGAATTTATTAGGGGAAATGCTTGTGACAGAAATTAGGGAGGAAGATAGAAAACGCTGGGAGAGCCATCAGAGGGTGATGCAAGTCTAAACTCCAGTGAAGGAGAGAGGGAGGGAGAGTCAGCTGGAAGCGCCCTAGACCCACTGCAGGCTAAGGGAAGTTCAGTAAGGGGATCAGGGAGTCCTGGAACTCAGTCGGCCTTCAGTGGAGGAAAGGTCCTGCCTTAATTTCCCTGCTGTTCTCAACCTTGTCTGGAGGAAGCCTATGGGAACATGGTTTCAGAGCAAATGTGGCAATAGGCTTCAGGCTAGAATAGCTGGGACCATCATCAGTTACACTTCCTCTAGCTGAGGGCCTCAGATGTGCATTCTTGCCACAGTGGTCCAGTAGAGAGAGAAAAAATGATGATGATGAAAGAGAAAAAAAGAATGGACTGATGAATTATTATCTTTAAGTAGATGAAATAGGATGCGGTTTGGACACCGGCAGAGGAACTGGCTGTGGCTGGGACTAGGTTAACCTACAACAACTGTCTACGTGGTGGAAGGCCCATCAAGTGGCACAGCTGCAAATGCATGAGCTGATGGTGGTGGAATCTGTGAAATTGTCTTCTAATGTGTTCAGTTTTCTCAGTGAGGTAGGAAGCAAGGTCATCAGCGGAAGTAAGAATGGGGAAGGAGGGTTGGATGTGTGAGCACAGAGAGAAGGTGTGTAAGAGTCACCCAGGCCAGGAGGAGGCTGAGGGTGAGCTATGCAGGGAGAGGGTGATTGCTGAACGTGGTGGGGGCTCCCCAAAAGGTTTGGGTAGTGAAGGTAGAGAGAACAGTCAGTGTGCTGTGTGCTGCTCTCCAGCCTCCTGCATCTCATGGGGGCAGGTGAGCATAGGCAGAGGTGGAACCCACCAGCTGTGTAGTTTTGCCAAGCAAATGTAACAATGCAAGGGAGAGACAAGGGAGGGATGGAAATTATTTACCATAGAATTCAAAATGGGTGAGGAGGGAGGAGAGGACACCCAAGGCTCAGGGACAATGGGTAGATGGCAGGATCACTAGATTAAGAATCCCGGGGTGGGGGGTGCAGGGGAGTCAAAGGGTTGCTGGAATTGATGTACTACAGGGTGGACACCAAGCCTGAAAAACGGGTACATATAGAAGAAATTATTTGCTAATATCAAATTACAACATATGATAAAATGATAGTATCTGTGTCCTCAGAGCCTGTGGCTACCCTGCAAGGGGATGAGTGGGAAGATGGTCAGAGAGTGGGAAGTGTGAGACTGAGAGTATTTAAGTGCTGGCATTCTTGACAATGACGAGGCCTAGATGACAAGGACACAGGGCCCAGGCACAGCAGAGGAGAAGGTCATGGAGGAGAGGAGGTTTAGGATCTCAGATGCCAGGGAGTGAGGGCATCCTCTCTGCTGTATGGGTGTCTATTGCTGTCATAAAATTACCACAAGCCGAGTGGCTTTAAGCAGCGCCTCTTTGTCACGTCACAGATGTGTGGGTTGCAAGTCCAGTCTCATAGGGCTAAGATCAAGGTATGGGCAGGTCTGTGTTCCTTCCTGGAGACTCTGGGGAAAAATCCACTCCCAAGTTTATTCAGGCTGTTATCTGAATTCAGTTCCTTGCAGATAGGACTGAGGTCACTGCTTCTTTTCTGACTGTCATTTGAGAGCAACACTTAGCTCCTAGCGCCTTGTCTCTCGTCCTTACGCGTGGCCCCTGTGGCACATCCAACGCCCCTGCTTGGAACCTCTGGCTTCCTCTCCTGTGTCTCCTCTTCCTCCCTCTTCTGCGACATCTCTGACTCCAGCCAGAGCAGACTCTCTGCTTTTAATGGCCCATGTGACTTGATTGGGCCCATGCAAACAGTCCAGGAGAATCTCCCTATTTTAAGGTCCTCAATCTTCATTACATGAGTAATGTCCCTTTTGCCATATATTGCAACCTGTTCACAGGTTCTAAGGATTGAGACTGGACTTTTTTGGGGACCATTACTCAGTCCCCCATATCTACATTTGTTGAAGTCATCAAGATCAAGGAGACAGCACTGCTGGAGAGGGAGCCAGGGAACCAGGAGCTACAAGTCAGGATTGAGAGGAACGGCCTGGGGCCCACAGGGAATGGCTACAATGAGGGGAGTGGGGCCCTAATCTGATGACAGTTTAGGGAGGTTTGGGAGGAGGGAGGCAGCAAGGTCTCAAAACCACAATGAGAAATGAGTCCAAAGGTACAAGTCCCTGGGGAAAGTCCCCATGTGGGAGGACTTCTGAAGGGTCTGTGTCCTCCGGGAAACCCAGGTTCCTGCTGGAACTGTGAGGCGCAGAAACATCCTGAGAGAGGATGTGGAGGATTTCCTGATCAAGGGCTGAGAATTCCAGAGGGCACAGTGGGAAGATTTCTGGAGTTGGGGTGATAGGATGAGAGGAACAGAAGAGGGGTGTGCAGAGCTTTTTGAGGATGCGAGTGCAGGGTGTTTGGGGGACCCAGAGTGACTGACACAAACAGGGAAAGGGCATGAGGAGCTCAGTTCAGGTGGACTCGAGGTAGACGATGGTGCTGAGACTGTGGGAGACGAGGGAGGAGGAGCAGGGGTTCCTCTCACCTGGGCTCTGTCCATGGAGGTGAGGACGGTGGAGTGGTTGGGTCTTAGTGCTGTCTGGACCTTTCTTGACCCCTTGATGAAAGAATGGAGTACCTGAGACAGGGGTATTCCTAGAGGATTGACCCTTGAACGTGAGGAAGGGAAGTGAGCTCATTCCAGGTCTCAGGTCTACCCTGACACCTTCTGCCAGTGGTGCCACTTCTGGGTCCCATGTGTGACCCCAGCACAGGGGCCCTCTTCTTCCCTGCTGAGGAGATGGAGGCCCAGGGGAGCTGTGCTCAGATTTGATAATGCCAATATGCATGTTTACATCTTAGAATACTCTGTGGACATGGAGGTGTTGTTTCCAAATAAAAGAAAACTGAGTAAATGGGAGTTTTAAGAAACTTGAGCAATGGAGAGTAGAAGAAAATGTTTCTACTTTTCAGTTTCCCCAAATGTTGCTGTCAAGGGGCTGGAGAGAGAAGTTGCAGGGAAAACAGAAACCTCAGAGAGGGTTGGAGCTCCTGAGCTCTGCTCACCTCCACAAGAAAGACGGTTGGGAAATTATTAAGACAATTTGACATTACTTGGAAATTTCATAATATGAGGGAATTGTAGTAACTCTCTTCAGTGTAATAATATTATTGTTGGAAAAATGTTATTTTTGAAGAGATGCATACTGAAGTATTTAGGAATGAGGGTCATGATGTCGTTAAGTGATTGTCAAACATTTTAGTAAAAATTATAGAAACATAATTTATTATATACACAAAGGAAATAATTAGATCTATGGTGACCATTGCATTCTTTCAAACTTTAGGACTCTTTGCAATTTTGTGTAATATTTGGAGAAAAATTAGAGTGAATAATAAATAATCACATGAGAAATGTTCACCACATCATGTGGATTGGAAATTAAGCTTCGAGACCAGATGAGGTGGCTCATGCCCGTAATCCCACAGCTTCGAGAGGCTGAGGTGGGAGGATCACTTTAGGCCAGGAGTTCAAGAGCAGCCTGGGAGAGAGGGCGGAGCAAGATGGCCGAATAGGAACAGCTCCAGTCTCCAACTCCCAGCGCGAGCCACACAGAAGACCGGTGATTTCTGCATTTTCAACTGAGGTATTGGGGTCATCTCACCGGGTAGTGCCAGACAATTGGTGCTGGTCAGCTGCTGCAGCCCGACCAGTGAGAGCTGAAGCAGGGCGAGGCATTGCCTCACCTGGGAAGTGCAAGGGGGAAGGGAATCCCTTTTCCTAGCCAGGGGAACTGAGACACACAACACCTGGAAAATCGGGTAATTCCCACCCCAATACTGTGCTTTAAGCAAACGGGCACACCAGGAGATTATACCCACACCTGGCCGGGAGGGTCCCACGGCCACGGAGCCTCCCTCATTGCTAGCACAGCAGTCTGCGATCTAACCGAAATGGCAGCAGTGAGGCTGGGGGAGGGGCACCCGCCATTGCTGAGGCTTAAGTAGGTAAACAAAGCCCCTGGGAAGCTCGAACTGGGTGGAGCTCACAGCAGCTCAAGGAAACCTGCCTGTCTCTGTAGGCTCCTCCTCTGGGGACAGGGCACAGCTAAACAACAAAAGGGGAAGCAGCAGAGGCCTGTGCAGACACAAACGACTCTGTCTGACAGCTTTGAAGAGAGCAGTGGATCTCCCAACACGGAGGTTGAGATCTGAGAACGGACAGACTGCCTGCTCAAGTGGGTCCCTGACCCCTGAGTAGCCTAACTAGGAGACATCCCCCACTAGGGGCAGTCTGACACCCCACATCTCACAGGGTGGAGTACACCCCTGAGAGGAAGTTTCCAAAGTAAGAATCAGACAGGTACACGCTGTTCAGCAATATTCTATCTTCTGCAACCTCTGCTGCTGATATCCAGGCAAACAGGGTCTGGAGTGGACCTCAAGCAATCTCCAACAGACCTACAGCTGAGGGTCCTGACTATTAGAAGGAAAATTACCAAACAGGAAGAACACCTATACCAAAACCCATCAGTACGTCACCATCATCAAAGACCAGAGGCAGATAAAACCACGAAGATGGGGAAGAAGCAGGGCAGAAAAGCTGGAAATTCAAGAAATAAGAGCACATCTCCCCCTGCAAAGGAGCGAGGCTCATCGCCAGCAACGGATCAAAGCTGGTCAGAGAATGACTTTGACGAAATGACAGAAGAAGCCTTCAGTCCATCAAACTTCTCAGAGCTAAAGGAGGAATTACGTACCCAGCGCAAAGAAACTAAAAATCTTGAAAAAAGAGTGGAAGAATTGATAGCTAGAATAATATCAATGCAGAGAAGGTCATAAATGAAATGACAGAGATGAAAACCATGACACAAGAAATACATGACAAATCCACAAGCTTCAGTAACCGACTCGATCAACTGGAAGAAAGAGTATCAGCGATTGAGGATCAAATGAATGAAATGAAGCGAGAAGAGAAACCAAAAGAAAAAAGAAGAAAAAGAAATGAACAAAGCCTGCAAGAAGTATGGGATTATGTAAAAAGACCAAATCTACGTCTGATTGGGGTGCCTGAAAGTGAGGGGGAAAATGGAACCAAGTTGGAAAACACTCTTCAGCATATCATACAGGAGAACTTCCCCAACCTAGTAGGGCAGGCCAACATTCAAATTCAGGAAATACAGAGAACACCACAAAGATACTCCTTGAGAAGAGCAACTCCAAGACACATAATTGCCAGATTCACTAAACTTGAAATGAAGGAAAAAATCTTAAGGGCAGCCAGAGAGAAGGTTGGGTTACCCACAAAGGGAAGCCCATCAGACTAACAGCAGACCTCTCGGCAGAAACTCTCCAAGCCAGAAGAGAGTGGGGGCCAATATTCAACGTTCTTAAAGAAAAGAATTTTAAACCCAGAATTTCATATCCAGCCAAACTAGTTTCATAAGTGAAGGAGAAATAAAATCCTTTACAGATAAGCAAATGCTTAGAGATTTTGTCACCACCAGGCCTGCCTTACAAGAGACCCTGAAGGAAGCACTAAACATGGAAAGGAACAACCGGTACCAGCCATTGCAAAAACATGCCAAAATGTAAAGACCATCGAGGCTAGGAAGAAACTGCATCAACTAACGAGCAAAATAACCAGTTAATATCATAATGGCAGGATCAAATTCACACATAACAATATTAACCTTAAATGTAAATGGACTAAATGCTCCAATTAAAAGACACAGACTGGCAAACTGGATAAAGAGTCAAGACCCATCAGTTTGCTGTATTCAGGAGACCCATCTCACATGCAGAGACATACATAGGCTCAAAATAAAGGGATGGAGGAAGATCTACCAAGCAAATGGAGAACAAAAAAAAAGCAGGGGTTGCAGTCCTAGTCTCTGATAAAATAGACTTTAAACCATCAAAGATCAAAAGAGACAAAGAAGGCCATTACATAATGGAAAAGGGATCAATTCAACAGGAAGAGCTAACTATCCTAAATATATGTGCACCCAATACAGGAGCACCCAAATTCATAAAGAAAGTCCTTAGAGACTTACAAAGAGACTTAGACTCCCATACAATAACAATGGGAGACTTCAACACTCCACTGTCAACATTAGACAGATCAACGAGACAGAAAGTTAACAAGGATATCCAGGAATTGAACTCATCTTTGCACCAAGCGGACCTAATAGACATCTATAGAACTCTCCACCCCAAATCAACAGAAATTACATTCTTCTCAGCACCACATCGCACTTATTCCAAAATTGACCACATAATTCAAAGTAAAGCACTCCTAGCAAATGTAAAAGAACAGAAATTATAACAAACTGTCTCTCAGACCACAGTGCAATCAAACTAGAACTCAGGACTAAGAAACTCAATCAAAACCGCTCAACTACATGGAAACTGAAAAATCTGCTCCTGAATGACTACTGGGTACATAACGAAATGAAGGCAGAAATAAAGATGTTCTTTGAAACCAATGAGAACAAAACAAGATACCAAATAAATTCTGGGACACATTTAAAGCAGTGTGTAGAGGGAAATTTATAGCACTAAATGCCCACAAGAGAAAGCAGGAAAGATCTAAAATTGACACTCTAACATCACAATTAAAAGAACTGGAGAAGCAAGAGCAAACACATTCAAAAGCTAGCAGAAGGCAAGAAATAACTAAGATCAGAGCAGAACTGAAGGAGATAGAGACACAAAAAACCCTCCAAAAATCAATGATCCAGGAGTTGGTTTTTTGAAAAATCAACAAAATTGGACAGACCGCTAGCAAGACTAATAAAGAAGAAAAGAGAGAAGAATCAAATAGACGCAATAAAAAATGATAAAGGGGATATCACCACGGACCCCACAGAAATACAAACTACCATCAGAGAATACTATAAACATCTCTATGCAAATAAACTAGAAAATCTAGAAGAAATGAATAATTTCCTGGACACTTACACTCTTCCAAGACTAAACCAGGAAGAAGTTGAATCCCTGAATAGACCAATAGCAGGCTCTGAAATTGAGGCAATTATTAATAGCCTACCAACCAAAAAAAGTCCAGGACCAGATGGATTCACAGCTGAATTCTACCAGAGGTACAAGGAGGAGCTGGTACCATTCCTTCTGAAACTATTCCAATCAATTGAAAAAGAGGAATCCTCCCTAACTCATTTTATGAGGCCAGCATCATCCTGATACCAAAGCCTGGCAGAGGCACAACAAAAAAAGAAAATTTTAGACCAATATCCCTGATGAACATTGATGCAAAAATCCTCAATAAAATACTGGCAAACCAGATTCAGCAGCACATCAACAAGCTTATCCACCATGATCAAGTGGGCTTCATCCCTGGGATGCAAGGCTGGTTCAACATTTGCAAATCAGTAAATGTAATCCAGCACATAAACAGAACCAAAGGCAAGAACCACATGATTATCTCAATAGTTGCAGAAAAGGCTTTTGACAAAATTCAACAGCCCTTCATGCTAAAAACGCTCAATAAATTCGGTATAGATGGAACGTACCTCAAAATAATAAGAGCTATTTATGACAAACCCACAGCCAATATCATACTGAATGGGCAAAAACTGGAAAAATTCCCTTTGAAAACTGGCACAAGACAGGGATGCCCTCTCTCACCACTCCTATTCAACATACTGTTGGAAGTTCTGGCTAGGGCAATCAGGCAAGAGAAAGAAATCAAGGGTATTCAGTTAGGAAAAGAAGAAGTCAAATTGTCCCTGTTTGCAGATGACATGATTGTATATTTAGAAAACCCCATTGTCTCAGCCCAAAATCTCTTAAGCTGATAAGCAACTTCAGCAAAGTCTCAGGATACAAAATTAATGTGCAAAAATCACAAGCATTCTTATACACCGGTAACAGACAAATAGAGAGCCAAATCATGAATGAACTTCCATTCACAATTGCTTCAAAGAGAATAAAATACCTAGAAATCCAACTTACAAGGGATGTAAAGGACCTCTTCAAGGAGAACTACAAACCACTGCTCAGTGAAATAAAAGAGGACACTAACAAATGGAAGAACATACCATGCTCATGGATAGGAAGAATCAATATCGTGAAAATGGCCATATTGCCATTTATAGATTCAATGCCATCCCCATCAAGCTACCAATAAGTTTCTTCACAGAATTGGAAAAAACGGCTTTAAAGTTCATATGGAACCAAAAAGAGCCCGCATTGCCAAGACAATCCTAAGTCATAAGAACAAAGCTGGAGGCATCACGCTACCTGACTTCAAACTATACTACAAGGCTACAGTAACCAAAACAGCATGGTACTGGTACCAAAACAGAGATATAGACCCATGGAACAGAACAGAGTCCTCAGAAATAATACCACACATCTACAGCCATCTGATCTTTGACAAACCTGAGAGAAACAAGAAATGGGGAAAGGATTCCCTATTTAATAAATGGTGCTGGGAAAATTGGCTAGCCATAAGTAGAAAGCTGAAACTGGATCCTTTCCTTACTCCTTATATGAAAATTAATTCAAGATGGATTAGAGACTTAAATGTTAGACCTAATACCATAAAAACCCGAGAAGAAAACCTAGGTAGTACCATTCAGGACATAGGCATGGGCAAGGACTTCATGTCTAAAACACCAAAAGCAACGGCAGCAAAAGCCAAAATTGACAAATGGGATCTCATTAAACTAAAGAGCTTCTGCACAGCAAAAGAAACTACCATCAGAGTGAACAGGCAACCTACAGAATGGGAGAAAATTTTTGCAATCTACTCATCTGACAAAGGGCTAATATCCAGAATCTACAAAGAACTCAAACAAATTTACAAGAAAAAAGCAAACAACCCCATCAAAAAGTGGGCAAAGGATATGAACAGACATTTCTCAAAAGAAGACATTCATACAGCCAACAGACACATGAAAAAATGCTCATCATCACTGGCCATCAGAGAGATGCAAATCAAAACCACAATGAGATACCATCTCACACCAGTTAGAATGGCAATCATTCAAAAGTCAGGAAACAACAGGTGCTGGAGAGGATGGGAGAAATAGGAACACTGTTACACTGTTGGTGGGATTGTAAACTAGTTCAACCATTATGGAAAACAGTATGACAATTCCTCAAGGATCTAGAACTAGATGTACCATATGACCCAGCCATCCCACTACTGGGTATATACCCAAAGGATTATAAATCATGCTGCTATAAAGACACATGCACACGCATGTTTATTGGCGCACTATTCACAATAGCAAAGACTTGGAATCAACCCAAATGTCCATCTGTGACAGACTGGATTAAGAAAATGTGGCACATATACACCATGGAATATTATGCAGCCATAAAAAAGGATGAGTTTGCGTCTTTGTAGGGACATGGATGCAGCTGGAAACCATCATTCTTAGCAAACTATCACAAGAACAGAAAACCAACACCCACATGTTCTCATTCATAGGTGGGAACTGAACAATGACATCACTTGGACTCGGGAAGAGGAACATCACACATCGGGCCTATCATGGGGGGGAGGGGGGAGGGATTGCTTTGGGAGTTATACCTGATATAAATGACGAATTGATGGGTGCTAACGAGTTGATGGGTGCAGCACACCAACATGGCACAAGTATACATATGTAACAAACCTGCACATTATGCACATGTACCCTAGAACTTAAAGTACAATAAAAGTAAAAAAAAAAAAAAAAAAAAAAAAGAGCAGCCTGGGAAACATAGGAAGACCCCATCTCTACAAAATACTAAACAATTAATTGAATCTGGTGGCGGGTATACCTGTGGTTCTAGCTACTTGGGAAGCTGAGGTGGAGAATTGCTCACACCTAGGAGTTCAAGGTTATAGCGAGCTATGATCATGATACTGCCTCAGTGACAGAGCGAGATCCTGTCTCAAAAAAAATTAAAAATAAAGAAAAGGATATTAAGCTTTAAGAGTATTCAAGAGCATGTGTGTGAGAATGTGTCCGTGTGTGCCAGTTGTGTGTATTTTGTGTGTGATTGTGTCATTGTGTGGAGAGTATCTGAGTAAGAACATATGTCAATCTGTGTGGCGGCATCTTTGTGTCTGTGTGTGTTGGTGTGTGAGTCTATGTGTGCATTCATTCATTCATTCATTCACTCAACTAGTATATTTAAAGTAACAATCAGGCACTATTCAAGGCAAGGGAAATACAGCTGTGAACAATCAAAATCACTGTCCTTGTCCTCATGAAGCTTGTATTCCAGAGGAGAGAGAGACTCTAAGCAATTAAAATAAACACATCTGTAGCTGGGCACAGTGACTCATGCCTGTAATTCCAGCACTTTGGGAGGCTGAAGTGGGAGGACCCCTTGAGGCCAGGAGTTTGAGACCAGCCTGGGAAACATAGCAAGACTCCATGTGTACCAAAAAGAAATACAAAATAGCTGAGTGTGGTGGCACATGCCTGTAGTCCCCAGCTACTTGGGAGGCTGGGGTGGGAGGATCACTTGAGCCCAAGAGTTTGAGGCTACAGTGAGCCAAGACTGCACTACTGCACTCCAGCCTAGGTGACAGAGCACAACCTGGTCTCTGAAAATAAATACATAAGTAAATAATTCTTAAATGTTAGTAAAAGCGTTGTGAACAAAAACAAAACAGGGTGGGGTCAGAGGGGATGGGAGACGCCACATGAAGTGGGCAGTGCAGGGACGGGTTGTGGTGGGAATGAGGAGAATGTCAGGGTGGAAGGGAGCCCTGGAGATGAGCTTCCAGGCAGGGGAGCAGCTGTGCAGAGGTTCTGAGGTGTGGACACCTGGGCGTGCTGGATGAACGACGCGTGGAGGGCCTCAATCTGGCCCCATTGCACAGCCACATCTGGGTAAACTGGGCGGTCACTGGAGAGGGCCTTGCCAATGAGAGGGATTTTTCATGTAACATGTTTTGAAAAGATTCTTCAAAACATTCCAAAGGTGTTACAGGGGACATTTTCCTCCATTCCCAGACCCCAGGTCCTCTGCCAGAAACGAGCACGTGACCATGTCTCATGCATCCTTCCTGGAAAGCAGCTGTGCACCTGTTAGTATTGTTACATGAAGAAGGAGCACTGAAAAGAAAGAAGGAGAGGAAGAAAATGCTTTTCTTTTCGGTTTTCCAGAGTGTTGTCATGAAGGGCTGCAGAAAGGGTTTGTGGGGAGGAGACAGAAACCTCAGGGATGGCACAAGGCTCCAGAGCTTCCCTCTCCTCTCATCATTGTGGAATCCCTTGCTGCCCAGAGGCTCCTTCACCCCCACTGATGCTCAGTCCGGGTCAGCCATCTCTGCCTGACTTACAGCCCACTCCTTTCTTATGCTCAGAGAATCTGAGAGCAGCGCGGCGGCGCCCCCCGTGTGGCCACAGGGCTAAGGGTGGCAGCCCTGAGATCCTACCTCACCTGCTCAGCCAAGACCTCTGGGTATCCCTGGGCTCCAGGCAGCAGGACAGGGGTCTGAACACAAGAGGGCGCGCCTACCCTAGGTCAGGGTTGGGATCAGCCGGGGTCTGTGTGGTTCTATTCATGTACGCTTTATTGTATTCCATTGATTTATGCCTATTTTATGCCAACATCACACTGCTTTTTATTACTAGAATTTATAGTAAATATTGAGATCACCCACTATGCATCCTCCAAATTTCTTCATTTTAAAAATTATTTTGGCTATTCAAAGTTATTTTTATTTTCGTTGAAATGGTAGCTTCAGCTTGCCAATTTCTTTAAACATTTCTTTTAAAGCTCACCAGTGTTTTAATTCAAATTGCACTTAATTTAATAGTTCCATCTTGGAGAATTGATAACATTGGAGATCCCAGTTCTGGAATACACTACTTCTCTGTTTATTTCGATCATCTTGACTTTCTGTCTGTGCTGCCATGTAGATCTTAGTGTACAAATCACAAACACTATTAAAAAATTAATGTCTGGACATGGTATTACTTTAATAAATGTTTTATAAGTGGATTTTTAAATTTTTCGTTATTCTGATTTTACATTACTTATAGAGACTTGACTTTTGTGTGGGAGTTGTACCCTACAATTCTGATAAATTCACTTATTACTTCTAGAAGTTTTATTTGCCTTGATATTTTCCACTTGCATAATATTGTCACCTGCAAACTAGGACATTTTACTTCTCTTTCATTTATAAGTCTTTCCTTTCTTTTTCTTGGCTTAATGCTCTGGCCAGGACCTCCAGGACAATATCTTTGCCGTTTTCTTGATCTTAGGTAGAGAGTAATCTCTTTTCATCATAAAATATGATGTGAGTTGTAGGTTTTACATAGAAGCCCTTTATCGAATTGAAGAACTTGATCACGATTCCTATTTACTGACAAATTTTGTCACAAATGAGTGTTACATTCTATTTTTCATTATTATTTTTTAACTTTTAGGTTCTGTGGTACATGTGCAGGCCTGTCATATATTTAAATTGCATGTCATGGGGGTTTAGTGTACAGATGATTTCACAGTGCAGGTGAGAAGCATGGGACTTGATGGGAAGTTTTTAATCCTCACTCTTCTCTCATCCTCCACCCTCCAGCAGGCCCTGGTGTCTAGTGTTTCCTTCTCTGAGTCCCCGGGTACTCACTGTGGAGCTCTCACTTATCAGCGAGAACTCGTGGTGTTTGGTTTTCTGTCCTGTGGTAGTTCTCAGGATAACGGCCTCTAGCTCTATCCATGTTGCTGCAAAGGATATGACCTTGTTCTTTTTTATGGATGTGTAGTATTCCATGGTGTGTACGTACCACATGCTCCTTATCCAGTCTACCATTGATGGGCATTTAGGTTGATTCCATGTCTTTGCTATTCTGAATAGTCCTGCAATGAACACACACACGCATGTGTCCTTATGATAGAATGATTTATATTCCTTTGGGGATATACCCAATAAAGGGATTGCTGGGTCAAATGGTAATTCTAAGTTCTTTGAAAAATCACCAAACTGCTTTCCATACTGGCCGAACTAATTAATTTACATTCCCACTGGCAGCGTATAAGCGTTCCCTGTTCCCTGCAACCTTGCCAGCATCTGTAACTTTTTGGCTTTGTGATAATATCCATTCTGACCATGTGAGATGGTATCTCACTGTGGTTTGGGTTCATATTTCTGTAGTGATTAGTGATTTCAATCATCTTCTCATGTGCTTGCTGGCCTGTGTATGTCTTCTTTTGAAAAGTGTTTGTCCATGTTTTTTGCCTACTTTTTTTATGGGATTGCTTGTTTTCTGCTTGTTAATGTCTTTACATTCCTCATAGGTTCTGGATATTAGACCTTTGTCAGATGCATAGTTTGTGATATTTTCTCCCATTCTGTAGGCTGACTGTTTGTTCTGTTGACAGTTTATTTTGCTGTGCAGAAGCTCTTTAATTAGGTCCCATTTGTCAATTTTTGTTTTTGCTGCACTTGACTTTTGGCATCTTTGTTTGCTACCTTTAAAAAAAAGTTTTAAATGGTATTTAGTTTTTTTACTGTTTATTTTAGTTTCAGGTGTTAACACGTCAGCAGCTGAGGCAGCACAGCGGAGTGCAGGCACATCGGCTGGTGTGGGGTACCGCCGGAAGTGGGGCTGTGGTGTTCCTGTGCAACGCTTGTGCTAGCAGTGGTGGTGGCGTGGCAGAGGCGGAGCTGCTGGTGTCTGCTCTGGCACTCGCGCAGACAGCTGTGACAGCCAGGAAGATTGCTTGAATCTGAGAGTTTGAGGCTGCAGTTAGCTATGATCGTGCCATTGCACTCAGCCTTGGTAACAGAGTGAGACCTTGTCTCAAAACAAAAAAGGTTTTTTTTGAGACAGGGTCTCAGTGTGTCACCCAGGCTGGAGTGCAGTGGCGTGATGTTGGCTCACTGCAACCTCCGCCTCCTGGGTTCAAGAGATTCTCCTGCTTCACCCTTCTCAGTAGCTAGGATCATAGGCATCCATCACCATGTCGGGCTAATTTTGTATTTTTAGTAGAGATGGAATTTCGCCATGTTGGCCAGGCTGATCTGGAACTCCTGACCTCAAGTGACCCGCTGACCTCGGCCTCCCAAAGTGCTGGGATTACAGGCGTGAGCCACTGCATCCAGCCTGTTTTTTATTGTATTAATTGAGTGAGTTGTGTTATTTAATTTGCAGGTGTTGAATCAAACACTTCCCCATAAAAAAACCAATCTGGCGTGACACTTTGTTCTTTTTATGTTTATTTGAATTTAATAACTTTTTGCACAGAATTTGGGGTCTGTGCTCAAGAGAAATAGTTGTTCTTGATTCTTTTTTCTTGTGATTTTGTTGTCTGGGTTTTCTTCTTCTTTTTTAAATCTGAATAATATTTCCCTCATAAATTGACTTGAAAATGGTTGCCTCCTCTAGTTTCTAAAAGGGTGTTTGAAAAATTGATGTTATTTCTCAACTATACGTTCCATATAATTCATCATTGAAGCCTTCTGGACCTGGAATTCCCTCTATGGGAAGGATTTCAATTACAAATTCAATTTCTGATATTTACATATAGCTGGTCACATTTCCTATTTCTTCTTGGGTCAATTCTCCTGAGTTTTCTCTCTCAAGGAAATTGTTCACTTGGTTGTCAAACGTATTGGCATGAAATTATTAATATTTCTTTTCAGGACCTGAAGACTGTGCACTGATGTTCTTTTCTTCCTGATATTGTTAATTTGTGTCTTTTTGCCTTGATCAGTCTAACTAGGGGTTTATAAAATTTACTGATTATTTTCCCATACAACCAACTTTTGGATTTATTAATTTTTTATCTTTCTGATTCATTGACTTCTGTTTCATTATTATTTCCTTCCTCTGCATGCTTTGGTTTAATTTGTTCTTTTTTGTTTTTCTATGGCAGAAACCAAGTTGCTAATTTGAGACCTTCTTTTTAATAGAGGCACTTAAAAATACCATTTTTCTATAGTACTGCAGCTACATCCCACAGATTTTATTGTACTTTCATATCCTCCAGTTTAGAAGACATCCTAATTTCTCTTGTGATTTCTTCATTGACAAAATTGTCAATCAGAATTTTGATGTTTAATTTCCAGATACTTGGTATGTTTATGATCACGTATCTTAGTCCATTTGGACTGTTGAAACAGAACACTGTAGTCTGTGTGGCTTATAAACAATAGAAATCTATTTCTCACAATTCTCACAATTCCAGAGCCTGGGAAGTCCAAGGTCAAGACCATGGCAGAGAGAGTGTGTGATGAAGGGTGCGTCCTGATTCACAGATGGTGTCTTTTCTTGGTGTCCTTACATGGTGGAAGGAGCAAAGGAGCTCAATGAGGTCCCTTTTATAAGGGGACTAATCTCACTAATAAGGGCTCTGCCCTCAGGACTTAATCACCTCCTAAAGGCCCCACCTCCAAACACCATCACATTAGGGATTAGGTTTCACTATGTGAATTTAGGGAATGACAAAAACATTCAGTCTACGGGATCATCTTATTGTTACTGATTTCTAATGTGTTTCTATACAGTCAGAAAATACATCTTGTATGATTTCAATATTTTCAAATGTATTGTTTTATGGCCTGAAATACAGTTTATCTTGGTAAATGTATCATTTGCACTTGAGACAATATGTATTTTTTCACTGATGTTCATATGTGTATAAATCAATAAAGACTGTGTGGCTAATGCTTTTTGGTTTTCTAGGTCTTTGCTGGGATTTTCTGTAGTTTTAAAATTTATTGCTAAAGAGAAAGTTTTAACATGTCTAATGTTTAACATGTTTAACACGTCTAACCCCTGCCTCCCCGGTTCCAGCAATTCTCCTGCCTTAGCCTTCTTTGTAACTGAGATTACAGGCACCTGTCACTACACCCGGCTAATTTTTTTGTATTTTTAGTAGAGACGGAGTTTCATCTTGTTGGCCAGACTGGTCATGAACTCCTGACCTTGTGTTCCGCCAGCCTCAGCCTCCCAAAGTGCTGGGATTACAAGTTCGAGACACCGTGCCCAGGCAGATTCTTTTTATTATATCCATTGTGATAATCTCTGAATTCTGATTGCGGAGTTTAATCCATTTACATTTAAAGTAATTACTGATAAGGAAGGATTTAGTTCTGTAATTGTGATGTTGGTTTTATGCATGTCTTATAGCTGTTTTGTCCCTCATCTCCTTCATTCCAACCTTCCTTTGTTTTTAGTTGATTTTTTTCTAGTGATATGTTTTAAATGCCTTCTCATTTTCTTTTGTCTATATTTTATGTCTATTTCTTTGTGATTACTATGGTATTGCATATAACAATACAGTTATGACAATCTTGAATTGAAGCCAATATGAAACTCTGCTTCTTTACGTCTTTTCCCACCCCTCATCTTACGTTATGGATGTCACAAGTTACACCTCGGCAGGCTGGCAGGCTGGAAAGTCACAATGTTGCAGGCTTCAGTCTGAAATTTGTAGACCAGGCTGGCAGACCAGAAACATAAACTGTAGTTGCTACTGCCATCTTCAGGCGGAATTTTTTCTCCTCTGGGAAGCCTCACATTTTGCCCAAAGGCCTTCAACTGATTCAAAAAGTCCCACCCAGATTTTTGAGGGTAATTTCCTTTTCATAAAATCAACTGATACCAGATTTTAACTACAACTGCAAAACACCATCATAGCAACATATAAATTTAGTGTTTGATTAAATAACTAGGTACTGTGGTTTAGTCAAATTGACACATAAGACCCACCATCCCAGTCCATGCTTGTGAACTTGGCACCCATTAACATTTTCTTAAACCTTACTTTGTCTCCAGATAAAAACAATTATAAAGTCATACTTTTGCCAAAGATGATACAATTAGCTTGCATCCTACTAAAACCACACTAACCCCTTCCTCAGAAAAAGATTCAAACTGAATGCATGATATGCACTCTTCTCTTTGATGTACTGTAACCTAAATACCATGTGTAATAAAAGTTACACCATCATTAACAAAAGGAAACTATTGTTAACACGTCTTATGTTTTATTACAAGATGATCAGGAAAAGCTGAAAAGAAAGGTATTTGCTCAAAACATATATGGATACATACACATAGACAGAAATATCATTATAAAAACATACGGAAGTAATGCTGATAACATTTGCTGTCTTTATTTCTGTAAGTGCTCACAAGGTTACAGCTGGTTATTTATTTATTTATTTATTATTTTTTATTTACTTAGTCATTTAAGACAGGGTCTTGTTCTGTTGCCCAGGCTGGAGTGCAGTGGCATTACCTCGGCTCACTGCAACCTCCACCTCCTGGGCACAAGTGATCCTCCTACCTCATTCTCTTAAGTAGCTGGGACTACAAGCACACCACCAAGTCTGATAATTTTTTGTATTTATTTTCAGTAGAGTTGGAGTTTCAGCATTTTGCTCAGGTTGGTCTCACATTCCTAGACTTAAGCAACCCACCTGCCTCAGCCTTCCAAAGTGCTGGGATGACAGGCATGAGCCACTGTGCCGGCCACAACTAGTATTTATAAATACTTTTTTGTTGTTGTTGTTTTTTACTAACCATCCCATATTCCCATTGCTTTCAGCAAGTCTGTCAGCTGATCAGGTTTCTTTTCCTGCTTGGGAGACTCAAACCTTCATTTCTGAAGGGAATGGGTCATTAGAAGTCCTGCCTGACTTGGGTTGTTGTAGTTTTTATTGACTTTCATTACCGGGCAGAGTATTACTAACAGATGCTCTAAAACATCTCCTGTGTTCCAGACATAGTCATATTACCGCCATTGTGTAGTAGCAGACCAGTTCCCCCTTGATGACCAGGACCAATCACCCCAGACGGTGCAGTCACTCCTTCCTTTGTTGATTCGGAATCATGAGGAGCTGAAAGGCCTGGGTGGCTGTCTTAGCTTCCAGCTCAACGGTTCATTTCTGTGTCTCCTGAGGGAGCTCAATGGTTCATTTCTGTGTCTCCTCCTTTGTAAACCTCTAGATCCTGATCCTGTTCCTCCTGACTGGGCAAGACCTCCCAACAGGGTCTCCAGCACCTCCTTCAGGTGTGTTCAGGCTGGCAACAGGTCTGTACTTTCCTGGAACAGACCTCCCAGAGGAAGGGGCAGACTGCCATCTTTGCTGTTACATAGCCTTCACTGGTGATACCTTCAGGTGCTGGAAAATCTGAGGCAACTAGGGACTGTAGCAGCCCCCAGCAAACTGTAGAGCCCTACAGAAAAGTGGCCAGACTGTTAAAAGAGAAAACAAAAGAAAAGGAGAAAAAAAACCACTCGAAGATCAGCAACCTCAAAGATTGAGGGTAGGTAAGCCCACAAAGATGAGAAGAAATCAGTAAAAGAATCTGATAACCAACCTGACAGAGCTGAAAAACATGCTATGAGAATTTCACAGTGCTCTCACAAGTATTAATAGCAGAATAGAGCAAGTGGAGAAAAGAATCTCAGTGCTTGAAGACTGCCTTTCTGAAATAAGACAAGAAGACGAGACTAGAGAAAAAAGAACGAAAAGGAATGAACAAAACGTCTGAAAAACATGAGATTATGTAAAGAAACTGAATGTATGAATGATTGGTGTACCTGAAAGAGATGGGGAGAATGGAACCAATTTGGAAAACATTTCAGGATATCATCCATGAAAACTTCCCCAACCTAGCTAGACAGGCCAACATTCAAATTCAGAAATGCAGAGGATCCCAGTAAGTTGCTCCATGAGAAGATCATCCATCATCCCCAAGACAAATAATCATCAGATGCTTCAAGGTTAAAATGAAAGAAAAAAATGTCAAGGGTAGCCAGAGAGAAAGGCCAGATCACCTGCAAAGGGAAGCCCATCAGACTAACAGTGGATCTCTCAGTGGAAATCCTACAGGCCAGAAGAGATTGAGGGCCAATACTCAATATGCTTAAAGAAAAGAGTTTCCAACCCAGAATTTCATATCCAACCAAACTAAGCCTCATAAGCAAAGGAGAAATCAGATTCTTGTCAGGCAAACAAATGCCAAGGGAATTCATTATTACCAGACCTGCATTACAAGAACTCCTGAAGGAAGCACTAAACATGGAAAGACAGTGACCAGCCACTACAAAAACACAGTGAAGTACACAGACTAGTGACACAATAAAGCAACCACATAAGCAAGTCTGCAAAGTAACTAGCTAACATCATGATGATAGGATCAAATTCATACATACCAAGACTAACCTTAAATGTAAATGGGCTAAAAGCCCCATTTAAAAGACAAAGAGTGGCAAGCTGGATAAAGAACCAAGGTCTATCAGTATGCTGTCTTCAATACACCCATTTCACATGCAATGACACACATAGGCTCAAAATAAAAAGAAGGAAGAAAATTTACGGAGCAAATGGAAAGCAGAAAAAAAAGCCAGGTTTGCAACCCTTGTTTCTGACAAAACAGGTGTTAAACCAACAAAGATCAAAAAACACAAAGAAGGGCATTACATGATGGTAAACGGTTCAATTCAACAAGGAGATCTAACTATCTGAAATATATATGCATCCAACACAGGAACACCCAGGTTCATAAAGTAGGTTCCTAGAGACCTTCAAAGAGACTTAGAATCTCACACAACAATAGTAAGAGATTTTGATACTCCGCTAACAATATTAGACAGATCATCAACACAGAAAATTAACAAAGATATTCAGGACCTGAACTCAGCCCTGGATCAAATGGACCTGATAAATATCTACAGAAGTCTTCACCCCAAAGCAACAGGATGTACATTTTTGGCATTGCCACATGGCGCTTACTCTAAAATCGATCACACAATTGGAAGTAAAACCTCCTCAGCAAATGCAAAAGAACTGAAATCACAACAAATAGTCTCTTGAACCACAGTGCAATGAAATTCAAAATGAAGACTAAGAGGCCGGGCGCGGTGGCTCAAGCCTGTAATCCCAGCACTTTGGGAGGCCGAGACGGGCGGATCACGAGGTCAGGAGATCGAGACCATCCTGGCTAACACGGTGAAACCCCGTCTCTACTAAAAAAAATACAAAAAATTAGCCGGGCGAGATGGCGGGCGCCTGTAGTCCTAGCTACTCGGGAGGCTGAGGCGAGAGAATGGCGTAAACCCAGGAGGCGGAGCTTGCAGTGAGCTGAGATCCGGCCACTGCACTCCAGCCTGGGCGACAGAGCGAGACTCCGTCTCAAAAAAAAAAAAAAAAAAAAAAAAAAAAAAAAAAAAAAAAAGACTAAGAAATTCACTTAAGCCATACAATTACATAGAAATTAAATAATCTGTTCTTGAACGACTTTTGGGTCAATAATGAAATTAACGCACAAATCAGGAAGTTCTTTGAAGATAATGAGAACAAAGATACAATGTATCAGAATCTCTGGGAAACAGCTAAGGCAGTGTTCAGAGAGAAATTCATAGCATTAAATGCCCACATCAAAAAGTTAGAAAGATTTCAAGTTAACAACCTAAAATCACAACCAAAAGAACTTGAGAACAAAGAGCAAACATATCCCAAAGCTAGCAGAAGACAAGGCTTTTACTGTATGTAACAACTACTTGGAGCACAATAAAGAGTCATTAGTAAATTAGAAGATTTGCTACTATGAAGAGCGATGGAAACTTAAAGAAAGCTTTTAAGGGGAACTATCTTCTTAACACTGATCATGCTAAACCAAAAAGGAAAACTTTGGAGAGGAACTTTTATTCTTTACAGTTTCCCCCTCTTGATTTTACAGTTCTTCCTCTTCAAATCTCCTTAACGTATCTTGACTTTGTTGCTCTTCTTGATCAGTTAGAAGGAACGACTTATCTGAGTAAGGGGGAGGAGAATTGAAAGGGGTTTTGGTAAGAGCCTTTTCTATAAGCCTTTGCACTAATCCACGAATGCAAGGTATAATACAACATTCGACAAGGATAAGTACACTGATTATGAGAGCCAGTGAGGTGAGAATTGAGGACATGAGTCCTTTCCACTTACCAAACCACCTTTCCATTAAGCTAGTGAAAGGATCCTTTATTCCAGAGTTTTTAACTAGTTCATTTGATAAAGCAGTAAGACGTTGCAGTGCTTTTGTTATGGTTCCATCAGGGGCAGTATTATTACAGATAAAAGTACAACATTGAGTTCCAATCATAACACAAACCCCACCTTTTTCTGCTAGTATCATGTCTAGTGCTATTCTGTTTTCCCAAGTCATCTGACTGGTGGGTCCTAGTTGCACAGCTATTCACTCATCGTATCCCTTGTGCAATTAATGAATCATTGCTGATTGTAGTAAATATAACTTATCCAATCTACATTTTTTTTCAAGATGGAGTCTCAGTCTGTCACCCAGGCTGGAGTGCAGTGGTGTGATCTTGGCTCACTGCCACCTCTGCCTCCCAGGTTCAAGTAACTCTCTCCTGAGTAGCTGGGATTACAGGTGCACGCCACCATGCCCAGCTAATTTTTGTATTTTTAGTAGAGACAGGGTTTCACTATGTTGGTCAAGCTGGTCTCAAACTCCTGACCTCGTGATCGGCCCTCCTAAAGTGCTGGGATTACAGACGTGAGCCACTGCGCCCGGCTATCCAATCTACATTTTTATTGATAGCCACCCACCTGAATAATGACTTAAATCCTGCAGTTATTTGGTTTCAAGCTTTAAATTCATCTGGTACTCCGGTAGCATATGTATAAATGTTGGGATCAAAAGACTCACAGGAACACTTTTTGTACTATGATGCCTTTTTAAAATTTTAACGAAAATGCCATTTTTGTTAATTTTTTTTTGGTGAATGAAATGCCAGGGTGAAAGAGATAGCCAATTGAATTACAGCGCAAGTACCACTCCTGTTATTTGGCAGAGTATCCCACAAAGGTTCACCACAATGCCACCATACATCTGCTTGGGGATGGATTAGGGCGGACTGATGGGTTAGCTCCTGGAAGTGCTTGACCTCACTGCATCCCGTCAGGTTTCCAAGGAAAGCCAAATTTTCTCCCTGTTGTGAGAGACACGAAGCAAATTTGGTCCCAGAAGATGGAGGCTGAATGGCCTTCGGGGGCTGACCCGCAGGGTGCTGGACCTCAGGGAATAGCAGAGAAAGTGTTTGACATGATTTATTGCCCCAGGCTGTGGGGTCTTGGAGCAGAGCTACCATGGAGTCCATATCTGGTCTATTACAAGACCATCTGAGTGGAAAGGGGACAGTTTGGGCCTCTGGTCTGCCATGCACCCAGCATAACAATCGTTCTTATTTTGACTGTGGATGGAATATTTAATCCATTCCAGCCAGGCATTTGCATCCTTAGACCCTGTTTCAATGGCTAGAGTTTGCCTCAGGTCTTTTACTTCTACTATCACTACTTTGGTTTTGTCACTGGGTATAGGTGGGGTGATGGTTTGAGGAAGATGTGGTAGAGAGGTGGAAGGGGCAATAAAGCAGATTTCAAAAATTCCCCTAGGATCGTTTCCTGAGATGTTGGCCCATATGCCATAAATACGACTTAATGAAGGGGAAGAGTTTTGGGATGCTGCAATAGTAATAGTAAGCTGAATAGGATTACATTGGTTATATGGACAATGAGAAGAGTCATTCCCTTTTGTAAAATGGATATATGGCTTTAAGGACTGGCAAAGACTGGTGGGAGCAGTCCAGCCTGGAGCTTTGGTGTTCCATAGGACATCAGATCAAGTATAGCATAGGGACTCTGTTTTAAGGGGACAAGAGTCCCATTCCCACCAGTTAATACAACTACTATTTCTGGGGTTATCATGATCTTTACAAGAATTTGCTATATCTTTCCAATCTAAGGAAGTCCAAGAGGGACAAAGATATTTATCTGAGGCAGTCAGCTGTCTTTGGTCCTGTAAATTTCCACAAGACATGACTAGACAAGCATCAAAGGTAATAATTTTGGGCAAACTTGATCTAGTTACATTAATGATGAGATGGGGGTAGTTAAGGGAAAAAAAAGAAGAAAAAGAGATACATAGATTATGTTTTTCTTTTTATCGTTACTCTGGTGGGAGTTGATAGATTAACGGTCCATGTCTCTGGAGAAGGTGACGCCTTCTTGACTGGAGTATAATGGGTCCACCCTTTCTCAGTGGTCTGAACTGCTGTTTCAGTTGTTGTGAGCACCAGATAGGGTCCCTCCCAGGTAGGCCCGAGATTTCCCTCTTTGCAGCCTTTGATAAGGACATGATCTCCGGGTTGATGCTCATGGGCCAGGAATTCGAGGGGTGGAGTCTGTGCTAGGAGATCTTGAGTCCTGAGGGAAGAAAGAGTGGAAGACAGACCAAATACATCATTTCTAAGGAACTGATCTTTTGTTTTGTTCATAAGAAGGTCAGTAGTAGTGTTTAGATAAGGTAACCCATAAAGCATTTCATAAGGAGACAGGCCAGGATCCCTCTGAGGGGCAGTTTGGATTCTTAGTAAAGCAATGGGATGACATTTTGTCCATGGTAGCCGAGTTTCTAAAATTAATTTGGTTAGATGATTCTTTAAAGTTTGATTCATTCTTTCTACTCTCCCTGATGAAGGCAGAGGCCAGGAAGTATGATATTCCCATTTTATCCCTAATACTTGGATTAGTCCTTTAATAACGTGTGCGGTAAAGTGGGTCCCATTGTCTGAATTAATATTCTCTATTATTCCAAACCCGGGTATGATATATTCTAACAGGGCTTTGACCACATTACTGGCTGTTGCACTTGGAAAAGGGATGGCTTCTATCCAGTGGGTGGATAGATGGGTGGGTAAGATCATCTACTACTACCAGTAAATACTTAAGGTGGCCTATTGGGGGCATTTCAGTATAGTCGACTTGGACACTTTGAAATGGCCTTAACCCAGGATTTCTCCCTCTGGGAGGTTGTCTTTTTAGGGTCTGCTTATGAGATTTTCTGCACACTATACAACTTCCCACTATTTGCTTGGTGAGGGTGTATATTCCTATGCACCCACAAACCCTAAGGACTACCTCAACACATGGTTTGAGGACCCCAGTGAGATCCTTGATGAAGCTGTGACAATATTTCCCTCATAAGAGGTTTGGATAACATTTCCCTTCCATCTGGTAATAACCACTTTCTTTTTGAGTTTCCTCAGCTCCTAATTTTTTTAGTTTTTTCTGATCTACTTGAGAGAAGATAGGGAGTGCAGCTGGAGATGGAAGACAAGGGGTTAGTCGAAAAATGGGTTCTGCTGGAGAAGAGGCAGCTTATTTAGCTATTTGGTCAGTGAGATTATTTCCCTGGCCTTCAAATGGAGGATTCCTTTGATGTCCTGGGACATGTACAACAGCTATTGCTTTTGACAATTGTAAATTTTCTAGTATTTGTATTATTAGGTCCCTGTGGAGTAAATTTTGACCTTTCCTGTTAATGAGGCCCCGCTCAGTCCAAATTTTTCCAAAAGTATGGACTACTCCAAAGGCATAGTTGGATTCTGTATAGATTGTTCCTTCTTGATTTGCCGAAATTTTAAGGGCTGAATTTTTTTTTTTTTTTTTTTTTTTGTGATGGAGTTTCACTCTGTTGCCTAGGCTGGAGTGCAGTGGCACCATCTCGGCTCACTGCAAGCTCCTCCTCCCAGGTTCATGCCATTCTCCTGCCTCAGCCTCCGGAGTAGCTGGGACTACAGGCGCCCGCCACCCTGCCCGGCTAATTTTTTTTTTGTATTTTTAGGAGAGATGGGGTTTCACTGTGTTAGCCAGGATGGTCTCGATCTCCTGACTTCGTGATCCACACCCCCTTGGCCTCCCAAAGTGCTGGGATTACAGGCGTGAGCCACCGCGCCCGGCCTAAGGCCTGATTTAATGTGAACAACTCACATGTTTGTGCAGACCAGTCATTTGGTAACCTTTCAGACTCTGTTTCTGTGAGGGTATCTCCATCTATCATTGAATACTCGTTATGCCTTTTTCCTTTGATTACTTGGGAGGAACCATCTACAAACAGGTGTTTCCCAGTCTGAAAGGGTGTTTCCTTTAGATCAGGTCTAATTTTTGTTTGATAACTAATTAAATCTAAACATCTGTGTTCTGGGCAAAGCTCAGGGGTCTGTGGGTTGGGGTTTCCTGTTAAGAAAGCAGCTGGATTAATTGAGTCATCAGTGGTTAAGGTTAGATCATCTCTTTCTAACAAGGTGGCTTCATACTTAAAAATTCTTGAATCAGTAAGCCACCTTTCCGCCTTCTGATTGGGAATTGTTCTCACCTGGTGAGGAGAACTAATGATAAGTTTTCCTAAGATTAATTTTCTGCTCTCCTCTCTGAGCAAGGCTGTTGCTGCCACTGGTTGGACACACTCGGGCCATCCATGGGCTACTGGGTCAAGAATTTTTCACAAGAAGCGATGGGTTGCCAATGGCCTCCATGTGTTTGAGTAAGTACCCCTAAGGCTACTTCATTACCTACATTAGCAAAAAGATGAAAGGGCAATTCTAAAGAGGGTAAGGCTAGAACATGGGCTGTCACTAGTAACTCTTTTAATTTTTTTGTCTGCTGTTTTTCTGGTAAAAACCATATAAGGGAGTCCGATTCATCCTGTGTAAGTTTTGTTTTTTTTTGTTTTTGTTTTTGTTTTTTTGAGACAGAGTCTCGCTCTGTCGCCCAGGCTAGAGTGCAGTGGCAGGATCTCAGCTCACTGCAAGCTCCGCCTCCCGGGTTCACGCCATTCTCCTGCCTCAGCCTCCGGAGAAGCTGGGACTACAGGCGCCCGCCACCTCGCCCGGCTCGTTTTTTGTATTTTTTTTTTTTTTTTTTTTTGTGAGAGGGAGTCTTGCTCTGCCACCCAGGCTGGAGTGCAGTGGCCGGATCGCAGCTCACTGCAAGCTCCGCCTCCCGGGTTACGCCATTCTCCTGCCTCAGCCTCCCGAGTAGCTGGGACTACAGGCGCCCGCCTCGTCGCCCGGCTAGTTTTTTGTATTTTTAAGTAGAGACAGGGTTTCACCGTATTAGCCAGGATGGTCTCGATCTCCGCCCGTCTCGGCCTCCCAAAGTGCTGGGATTACAGGCTTGAGCCACCGCGCCCGGCCGTTTTTTGTATTTTTTAATAGAGACGGGGTTTCACCGTGTTAGCCAGGATGGTCTCGATCTCCTGACCTCGTGATCCGCCCGTCTCGGCCTCCCAAAGTGCTGGCCACTGCGCCCGGCCGTAAGTTTTTTTATATAGAGGTTTGGTTACTAAAACATGAGTCTATCCATAAGCGACAATACCCTACTAACCTTAAAAACTTTCTAAGTTCCTTCTTTGTCTCAGGCAGAGGTAAGGATATGATGCCTTCAATCCATTCAAATTCAATTATCTCTTTGCCCTTACTGATTAAGTGCCCTAAATACATGACTTCAGGTTCTACAAACCAAAGTTTGCTTTTTTGACACTTGTAATCCCTCCAGTTGTAAATTATTTTAAAAATCTATTGAAAATCCTTCTACTTTTTGTCTATCCTCCCCTGAAATAAGGATATTATCCATGTATTGGAGCAGGCATATATATGGCAGTTTGTAAAACTTTTCTATGATCTGTTGTAGTATTTGACCAAACAAATTTGGAGATTCTGTAAATCCCTGGGGGAAAACTGGCAACCGATACTGTTATTTTCTACTGGAGTGAGGGTCCTCCCATTCAAAGGCAAACAGGTCTCAGCTATCTTCTGCTAGTGGGCAAGCCCAGAAGGCATCCTTTAGATCTATTACCGTGAACCACTCATGGTTGTATGGAATTTTACTAACGATAGCGTAAGGATTAGGAACAACAGAGTGAGTTGTTTAAACTATTTGGTTAACAGCTCGAAGATCCTGCACTAGTGGATGTGACCCATCTGGCTTTTTCACAGGTAGTATGGGAGTGTTATGAGACATACAGGGTTCAATGAGTCTATCACGGAGAAGGCTTTCTATTATGGGCTTTAAATTGATCTTAGCTTGTAAGGGAATTGGATATTGTTTTCTTTTTACCTCTTCCCCCGGGTTTTTCAATTTAACTTGGATTGGGGAAATTTGTAATTTTCTTTGGTTTCCTTCCTTTGACCATACATCTGGATGGATGTGTCCCTCATTTAGAGCAGCAAGCAAATTTAAGGAGGGGAGGAGTTTTCCTTGATTAACATAAAGGCCCAGGTTTAATTTTACCAATAAATCTCTTCCTAGTAGGTTTATGCCTGCCCCTGGGATTAACAGAAGTTTAATATTTACTGAGCGGTTCTGATATTTAATTTTTGTTTCTTCTAAGACTTTTGCTTTAAACCCCTCTCCTTTTGCTCCCGAAATAAAAACTTCTTGTGACCAAGTTACAGCAGGGGGAAGATAACAAACTGAGGAATGAGCAGCTCCTGAGTCAATTAAAAAGGTGATATTCTCAGGTTTGGGTCCCACCTCTACATTTATCAGGGGCTCTTGGTGGGACTCGAGGTAAAAAGAGTAGAGCCCCTGGCCCCCCATTCCTCCTCAAAGATCGTAAGTCGGGTGATTTCCTTTTCTTTTTTCCATTCAGGGCATTCTCTTATAAAGTGACCTTCCTTCCCACACTTGAAGCATTTCTTTTGCCCTATTCCTCTTTTTATTCCCTTGTTCCCTGGTTTGATTCCTTTACCTCTGTTCTAGGGTCTGGCAGTCGGGTACCTAAAAGATTTACCAGCGACATTTCTTTGAGCTGCCTGTTGGGGAGTTCCCTGCTGTAAGGACAGCAGAATCTTTGCTTTGTGCTTTTGCTATGCTTCATCCATTTCATACACCATTTGGGCCTCCCTTAAGAGTTCCCCTATGGGATGGTCCTTCCAATTTTCTATCTTTTGTAATTTCTTGGTAATGTCTGGCCAGCTATTTGTGACAAAGTGAAGCTTTAACATTCCTTGTCCAAGTGGGTCTCCTCCACCCAAACCAGCATATTTCCTCATTTGTTCCTTAAGCCTATTAAAACATTCCATAGGCCCCTCATCCTTTTCTTGCTGTATATTAAAAGCTTTGGTCATATTCTGGGTGTGGGGTACCGATTCTCTAATTCCTTTTATTATCATTTCTTGCAGGTCTCTCATATTCCTCCTATGAGCTATGTTGTTATTATCCCACTGGGGATCTTGAGCAGGAAATTTCTGTTTGGCTGCAGGGACGTTTTGACTGGGAGGATGCTCACGCTCCCAAATGGTCATAGCGGCCCTATGCATCCTGCTCCTTTCTTCCCCTGAAAAAAGGATGCCTATGATGGACATTAACTCAGCCCCAGTATACAACTGGGGTCCTAAAAATTGATCAATTTGATCTGCTACTCCATAGGGATCGTCTAAGAGTGGCTTGAGTTCCCTCTTCAAGCTCCAGACTTCTGAACTGGTCAGGGGAGCATTTACAAAGCCAATGCCCCCTCCTCCTAGATGCATTTCCCTCAATGGGAAGAGGTTTGTAGCCAAACCCCTAGAGGAAGGGGGAAAAGGGAAGTTTTGGATATCCTTTTTACAGTGTTCTAACTCACATTGAAGTCTTCCTGAGGGAGGGCATTCAAGCTGGGGATGACCCCAAGAATCAGAGTTATAAGGAGGGAAAAAAATCTGAGTAGGGGAAAGGTCTGGGACTGTTATATGTACTGGAGTGGGAGTTGGGGGATGTTGGTCTACTGGGTGGGGGGAAGAAGGTTTGGTGGGGGAAGATGGTCTAAGGGGTCCCACGTGTTGGTGGGGTTCTTGGAGTAAGGGGTATTAATTTCATGAGAAGTAGTTTCTGGCTTGTCTCCTTTAGTTTTTAGATGACAAAGGAGGATGGGCCCTTGCTGCCAACACAGAACATAATGTATTTCCTCCTGGGAAACAGGATTCTTATCATTTACATATTCTATTAAAAGCTGGCAAGTCCAATCCTCATTTGACCTGAATTTTGGCCAGAAAACTGAAGGCTTTTGAATAGGTTCCTTGGTCCAAATGAAACAATAATACTTTATCATCTGTTGCTTTTTCTTATGTTTAGTCCTCTTGTATCCTTCCAACATTTTAACATGAGTCCTAAAGGATTATCAGAGGTGATTTCACTGTCTGCCTTTTCCTTTTTACCTTCTATCTTACTCAGGGTATTTCCCATGTTGAATACTGGTTAGGCTCAGTCCTTTGAACTAGAGATTTCTCACCTATCCTTCCCTGGAGGTTTAATCCCTACCGTGGAGGTTCCTTGCACTCTTCTCCTTTTGCTTCATCCACTCTGGCTGCTTTCCCAGAGGAAATTAGGCTCCCCTTAGCATCAGTGGGACTGCATAAACCTCAACAGTATCCCTACAAGAGGGCCACCATAAGCCATATGAGGTGACCACAGAACTGCAGATTGGACTCACTCACTCTGCACAGCAGTAGTGCTTGTTACCTTTCACACCCTTTAACCTCCAGAATATCCCCACCACCAAGGAAATACTGTTGTCCTTGCGACTTTTTTACCTTGGACTCTGCACAGAGTTACCTGGTCATTGCAGTACTTGCAGGCCTTCTCCTTCCACAATGCTGAGAGCCTGGATTTGTTCGTCATGATGGGTAGTCTCAATCTCCCATCCCTGGGGCCACTGCTGTGGGGCAGTGAGGTGTGCCTCCCCTAGATGAGGTGACCAAAGACCCCTTCCCAAAGGAGAATGGGAATCCTGGATGAGCCCCCAGAAAATTGTTAGAAATAAAGCTCGGGGCCGGCACGGTGGCTCAAGCCTGTATCCCAGCACTTTGGGAGGCCGAGACGGGCGGATCACGAGGTCAGGAGATCGAGACCATCCTGGCGAACACGGTGAAACCCGTCTCTACTAAAAAATTTAAAAAACTAGCCGGGCGAGGTGGCGGGTGCCTGTATCCCAGCTACTCGGGAGGCTGAGGCAGGAATGGCGTAACCTGGGAGGCAGAGCTTGCAGTGAGCTGAGATCCGGCCACTGCACTCCAGCCTGGGCGACAGAGCCAGACTCCGTCTCAAAAAAAAAAAAAAAAAAAGAAATAAAGCTCGGAGTCACAAGAAAATGAACACTTGAATGAAGATTTCTCAGCAAGGCAATTTTTACTTCTGCACAAGGGTGCTACCCATAAGCCTGATTGCCACAAGAGCACCCAGAACAAAGGAAAGCAAGGTTTTTATGCCTAATGCAAGGTGTTTCTACTATTGTATCCTGTCTCCATTGGCTGGAACTGGACCACACAATATAAACTGATCCCAATTGGCTAAAAACTTAAACTTTCCCAAATACGTTAAAGGTGCAATGAGGAATGAAGGTAAGAAGGGGGTCGCTTATGGGAAACCAGGAAGACAATAATATTTCCAAATAAGGAAAGAGCATAGACTTCAAGCTGGGACATGTCTGCGCATGTCTAGGCAGATCCAGGCAGACTAGAGAACAAAGGAGTTAAACCTTGGTTCAAGCACAAGAACATAAAATGTGTTTATTTCCTTACTGTATGTAATAACTACTTGAAGGCACAGTAAGGAGTCATTAGTAAAATAGAAGATTTGTTAGTATGAAGAGCGAGGGAAACTTAAAGGAAGCTTTTTTTTTCTTTTTTTTTTTTTTTTTGAGACGGAGTCTGGCTCTGCCGCCCAGGTGGAGTGCAGTGGCCAGCTCTCAGCTCACTGCAAGCTCCGCCTCCCGGGTTCACGCCATTCTCCTGTCTCAGCCTCCCGAGTAGCTGGGACTACAGGCGCCCGCCTCGTCGCCCGGCTAGTTTTTTGTATTTTTTAGAAGAGACGGGGTTTCACCGTATTAGCCAGGATGGTCTCGATCTCCTGACCTCGTGATCGCCCGTCTCGGCCTCCCAAAGTGCTGGGATTACAGGCTTGAGCCACCGCGCCCGGCCTTAAAGGAAGTTTTTAAGAGGAACTATCTTCTTAACACTTACCATTCTAAATCAAAAAGGAAAACTTTGTAGAGAAACTTTTATTCTTAACAAATTTTCTCTCTTTTTTTCTAGGTTTGTTTAGCTAGTGGTTTTTCAATTTTGTTTATGTTTTTGAAGAACAAACTTTTCACTTTGTTGATCATTTACATGGTTTTTAAAAGTTTTTATTTAGTTCTACTATGATCTTTATTATTTCTTTTCTGCTAATTTTGGATGAGTTTTTTTTTTTTGCTTTTCTAGTTCCTTGAGGTTCATTATTATATTGTTAATTTGTAACGTTTTACTTTTCTTAGGTAGGTATTTATTGCTATAAACCTCTCTTTTAGCCCTGTCTAACTGTATCCCACAGGTTTTGGTATGTTGTGTTTCCATTTTCACTTGTTTCAAGAAACTTTTTGATTTACATCTTAATATTTCTGTTTACTCAATGATAATTCAGGAGCATGTTGTTTAATTTCCATGTATCGGTCTAGTTGCCAACATTTCTCATGGTGTATATTTCTAGTTTTATTCCATTGTGGCCAGAGAAGATACTTAATATGATTTCAATATTTGAAAATGTGTTGAGACTTGTTTTGTCAGTTAACATAGGCTCTCTCCCAGAAAATGATCCATGTCTTCCTGAAAAGAGTGTATATTCTGTAGTGTTAGATAGAATGCTCTGTAAATATCTGTTAGCTTTATTTGGTGTAAAATTCAGTTTAAACCCACTGTTTCTTTCTTCATTTTCTATGTAGATGATCTGTCTCATGCTGAGGTTGGGATGTTGAAACTCCCCTCTCTTATTGTATTGGAGTCTATGTCTCTTGTTAGATGTAGTAATATTTGTTTTATGAATCTAGATGCTCCAGTGTTTAGTGCATATATATTTAGAATTGTCCTATTCTCTTCTTGGATGGATGTCTTTATGATTATGTGATGGCCTTCCTTATCTTTTAAAAAATTGTTGTTGACTTACAGTTTATTTCATCTGCTATAAGTATAGCTACTCCTGCTCACTTTTGGTTTCCATTTGCATAGATAACCTCTTGCTGTTCTTTTACCTTCTGTCTTTATGGATTCTGGTGAGGTGGTGTTACTGGTGAGTTTTTTTGTAAGCAGAATATAGTTAGATCATGTTTTCTACCCATTCAGTCATTCTAAATCTTGTAAGTGGAGCATTTAATCTGTTTACATTCCAGATTTTTATTAATATGTGAGACTTTCTGCTGAGACCAGCTCAGTCGGGGAGACCCTAACCTATTGGCGCTAGAGGAATTAACACACACACAGAAATATAGAGGTGTGAAGTGGGAAATCAGGGGTCTCACAGCCTTCAGAGCAGACAGCCTCAAACAGAGATTTACCCACATATTTATTAACTCAAGCCAGTGATAAGCATTGTTTCTATAGATTATAGATTAACTAAAAGTACTCCTTATGGGAAACAAGGAATGGGCCAAAATAAAGGAATGCATTTGACTAGTTATCTGCAGCAGGAACATGTCCTTAAGGCACAGATTGCTCATGCTATTGTTTGTGGTTTAAGCATGACTTTAAGCAGTTTTCCACCCTGGGTGGGCCAGGTGTTCCTTGCCCTCATTCCGGTAAACCCACAACCTTCCAGCGTGGGCGTCAAGGCCATCATGAACATGTCACAGCGCTCCAGAGATTTTGTTTATGGCCAGTTTTGGGGCCAGTTTATGGCCAGATTTTGGGGGGCCTGTTCCCAACAGCTTTGTTTCTGTCACATTGTTGTTTTCTGGTTGTTTTATATGTCCTTTGTTACTGTCTTTTTCTCTTATTGCTTGTCATTATGGTTTGGTGGATTTCTGTAGTAGGACCATTTGAGAACTTTCTCTTCCTCTTTTGTGTGATTGCTTTACCAGTGAGTTTTATACTTGTGTATGTTTTCATGGTGATAATGTGGAAATGTTGAAAATGTTGTCCTTTCAATTCCAGGTTTAGGACTTTCTTGAGCATTTCCTGTAGGCCCTGTCTAGTGGTAATGAAGCCTTTCAGCATTTGCTTGTCTTGGAAAGATAATTTCCTTTTCAATTATGAAGAATAATTATGCTTGGTTTATTACTCTTGGCTTGGCAGTTCTTTTCTTTCAGGACTTTGATTATACTATCCTATTCTCTTCTGGCCTGTAAGATTTCTGCTAAGAAATCTGCTGTTAGAGCTGGGCATGGTGGCTCACACCTGTAATCCCAGCACTTTGGGAGGCTGAGGTGGGCAGATCATGAGGTCAAGAGATCGAGACCATCCTGGCCAACATGGTGAAATCCCATCTGTACTAAAAATACACACACACACAAAATTAGCTGGGTGTGGTGGCGTGTGCCTGTCATCCCAGCTACTTGGGAGGCTGAGGCAGGAGGATCACCTGAGCCCAGCAGGCGGAGGTTACAGTGAACCAAGATTGTGCCACTGCACTCCAGCCTGGCAACTTAGCAAGACTCTGTCTCAAAAAAAATAAAAAAAAGAAAAAAAAAGAAAGAAAGAAAGAAGAAAGAAAAGAAAAAAGAAAAAAATCTGCTGTTAGTCTAATGGGGTTTCCTTTATAGGTAACTAAATGCTTTTCTCTTGCTATTTTTAGGATTTGCATTTTACCTTAGACTATAGAAAGTCTGATTACATGCCATGGAGAAGAACTTTTTGCATTGTATTTTTCTCAGAATTGTTGAACATTTTGTATCTGAATGTCTAAATCACTTGCTAGAGTTGGGAATTATTCATCTATTCTTTCATTAAATAGGTTTTCTAATCTGTTCTTTGCCTCTTTTCTCTTGAGGATACCAATAATTTGAATATTTGGTTGTTTATATTGTAACAAATGTCACAAAGTCTTTGCTCATTCATTTTTTGTGTGTGTTTTTGTCTTATTGAATTATTTCACAATGTATATCTTCAAGTTTTGGAATTCTTCCTTCTGCCTGACCTAGTATATTGTTGAAGCTTTCAAATGTATTTGGAATTTCATGTCATGAATTCTTTAATCCAGAATTTCTGGTTTTTTTGTAAAATCTGTATCTTTTGTAAACTTCTTATTCATATCCTGAATTATTTTTATGTTTTCTTTGTATTTTTTTTCAGAATTCTTTTGTATCTCACTGAACTTCTGTAAAATAAATGTTTTGAATCCTTTATCTGGAATCTTGAAAATTTCTTTTTGATTAAGATCTATTGTGTTCCTTTGGGGCTTTTTTTTTCTTTTTTGCTTTTTCGTGTTTCTGTGTCCTAATGTTAATATTTTTGCATCTGATATAACAGTCAGTTCTTCCTATTTTTGAATTTTGTTTCGTAGTGGAGAACTTTTTCCTGAAGATGAGTCTATGGTGTTGGTTGTGTGGGGTACTTTGGATTTGATTCTGGGTGTAGTACATAGTAGAGTACTATGGTCTCTGTGTAATTTCTTTGGCTGTAGACAGTGTTAATGGTATCTGTGATTTCTTCTGTGCATTAGGGTGTGGTTATTAGTGAGGCTGTGGTGAAGATGTGCTGGGGGCTGGGATGCCACATGAGACAGTCTTCAGGCTCCAGTGGTGGCAGTGGTGTGCTGAGTGTTCCTATCTTTGTGCCCCAAGGTGGTGTATACTGGCATTTGTGTTGGTGGTTACTGGTGGGCTGATTCCTGGGCCTCCAGGTGGCTTGCTTGGATGCCAGTAGTGGCAGTGGTTGACTGGGTGGGTGGGTGGGTGGTGTCTTTGCCTCCTGGGCAGCTAGCTTGGCAGTGGCAATGGTGGGCTGATTCTCTGGGTCCCAAGCAGTGTGCATTGTTAGTGGCAGCTGTGATAGGCTGGGTGGGATGCCCATAGGTGGTGTTTGCAGGTAGGTGACAGCTAAGGTGATTGCACCCAACCTCATGTACCCAGGAGGAGTGCGCAGGTGCCCAAAGTGGTGGATTGGGTTGAGGAATTCCCAGGCCCCGGGGCTGCATTCTCTGTCTCAGTGGGAGGGGTCAATGAAGCTGTCTCTTCATCATTAAATGCTGTGCCAACTAGTCCCTTAATTTTCTTTTTGACTAGAGGACTGAAACATTTATTATAGTTTAGATCTGCTGGTTATTTTTTCACTCCCTATATGTCTAAAATCCCTTCGTTTGTTTGTTTGTTTATTTCTGAGACAGAGTCTCACTCTATTGCCCAGGCTGGAGTGCAATGGTGTGATCTTGGCTCACTGCAACCTCTGCCTCCCGTGTTCAAGTGATTCTCCTTCCTCAGCCTCCTGAGTAGCTGGAATTACAGGTGTGTTCCACTATGCCTAGCTAATTTTTGTATTTTTAGTAGAGACGAGGTTTCACCATGTTGGTCAGGCTGGTCTTGAACTCCTGAGTTCATGATCTGCCCACCTCAGTCTCCTAAAGTGTTGGGATGACAGGCATGAGCCACCGCACCTGGCCTAAAATCCCTTTATTTTTTGATAGATATATTCAAGGTGTGTTAGCTTAATTTAATCATCACACATGGTATACATATATCAATACATCAAACAATATCTCACGAATGTATTATACTTTGTCAATTAAAATTATACATATATATTTGAAAAAGGTATTGTTTTCTGGGAATAGAATCTAGTTTCACAGCATTTTCCTTTTAGGGATCTAAAGATGTTGCTCATCTGTCTCCTCATTTGCATTGTTTCCAATGAAATACCTGCTGTCATCTTTATTATTATTCTTATTTTTTTCACTTTCTGCTTTTTCAATTTTCTCTTCTTCTGTGGTTTTCAACAAATACATGGTTTTTTTTTTACCCAGAATTATAGAGTGAACTTGAGAAACAATCTGTAGGGAGGGCTTTTTGACTATTGGTTGTAAATTTTTAGAAACAGTTGTTTGCTACTTGTTTTATTAGGTCACAGGCTAATTTCCTCAGAGTATTCTTATATTGAAGAATGTCATAATTCATTTTATTGGTCATCCCTAAAACCATAAAAACCCTAAAAGAAAACCTAGACAATACCATTCAGGCCATAGGCATGGGCAAGGACTTCATGGCTAAAACACCAAAAGCGATGGCAACTGTTTTGACAAACGGAGGCAAGATGGCGCAGTTCCGGGTTCTTCACTGTCAACTTTCCCGCCTGCGAAAGACACAGGTGGACTCCGCAAGCGCAACCCGACCTCCGACGGAGAGAAACCGGAACCCGCCTAGCCACGCCTACCGCCCCGCCCCGACCCGCCTATGTCCGGCCCACTGCCCTCCCAATCCCGGGCCCAGGACAAAAAAGCCGCTCCTGGCGGGTGCGCGGAGCGAACTTCCTTGGCCCCTCCTCGTTCGCGGGACCCAGGAACCTCGCCCGAGAATGCCGGAGCGAGCTTCCTCGGCCCCTCCTCCTGCGTCGGACCCAGGAACCTCGCCCGAGAATGCCGGAGCAAACTTCCTCGGCCCCTCCTCATTCGCGGGACCCAGGGACCTCGCCCGAGAACACTGGAGCGAGCTTCCTTGGCCCCTCCTCCTGCGTGGGACCCAGGAACCTCCCCCGAGAATGCCGGAGCGACTTCGTGGGCCTCCACCACCGGAGGCCGGTGAACCTCGCTCCTCCCTCACATTTGGTTTGTAAATAAAGGTTTTTTTTGCCTTGCCTACTTGCCTTTTCTCTGGCATTTGCTCTGGGGGTCTCATTAAAGCCAATCAGCTGGTGCCGAAACCCGGGAGGAGACCCCCTCCTCAGGGCCCCCCAAGGTCCGAGGAGCCTCCTCCTTCCACGCCCCAGACGGACCAGGACCTGGACATCGCTTTCCCCACCTCCAAGTCTCCTAGGAGTGGGTACCTTTTGCCTCTCTCTCATATCCCTTGGCCAGAAGTCCTGCCAGGCCCAGGCTTTTTTTTCCGGTCACCAGGTGACCCAGGGGAGTTCCCAAGGCAGAGACGTCTGCCCAAAGGAACTCCATTCCATTCCGTGGAGACCCGTCCAGGACGGAGACGTCCGCCTGGAGGTAATCTCCATTCCAGCTCCAGGAGCCTCTCACCGGTCTCTGGTGGCTCCAAAGGACGCTTTGTAGCCAGGTAGAGTTCGGTTTCCATTTCCGCCTATTGGCGAGAGGAAGGCAATGGGAAACCCCCAATCCAAAATACCTAGAGACTCCCCTTTAGGTGTCTTCTAAAAAACCTCAAAACTTTGCAATTAGAACAAGATCTCAGGCGAAAGCGACTGGTGTTCCTCTCCACTGTGGCGTGGCCACAATATAAATTAGACAATCAGTCTCAATGGCCGCCTGAGGGCACTCTAGACCGTAACATTTTAAGCGACCTCAGTAGTTTTGTCAGCTTAGGCAAGTGGTCCGAAATTAATTATATACAAGGATTTTGGCCTTGCGTTCTTGTACGGACCTGTGTAGCCAGTGTTCCTTGGCTCAAGTCATGTTGGCTAAGGACGCAGGCCTAACAAGGTCCAAAAAAGAGGAGTCATCTTTCCTCTCTGAGTTGCCCGAAGACCTTACTTCCCCTCCCTCCCTTCCACTCCTGCCATATACCCCACCTCACCCTCCCGCTTCGGCCCCACCTCCTCTTTCGGCTCCACCTCCCCCTCCCGCTCTGGCGGTTGTTCCACCTCCCTCCTCAGCCCCTCCCACTATTGTTGAGGCTACACTTCCCTCCGACCCCTCGGCACTTCCGCCTGGTCATCTTAGCTCGCCTATCTCTGCCCATACCCGCTCTAAAGATTGCCTAACTGCCCCTGCTCCACTCCCACCCTATCCAACCCCCTCCCCCCGCTCTAGCACCCCGCGTCTTAGCAGCGTGAGCTGCCGGAGCAGAGGGCGTAGTTAGAGTTCATGTTCCCTTCTCACTAGCAGATCTTTCAAAGATTGAAAAACACCTAGGAGATTTTTCTGCCAACCCTACAATTTATACCAAAGAATTTAGATACCTTTGCCAGGCCTACGATTTAACCTGGCATGATCTCCAGGTTATTCTTACCTCTACTCTAAACCCTGAGGAGCAAGAGCGCATCCTAGTGGCCGCCAGGCAGCATGCCAACCAATTACACTTAACAGACCCTGAGTTCCCACTAGGGGAACAAGCAGTCCCCTCTATAGACCCAGACTGGAACTATCAAGTAGGCCAGCCAGGCCGCCGAAGACGAGATATGATGACTCAATGTCTTCTGGCTGGTATGCAGGTGGCCTCAAATAAGGTAGTAAATTTCAGTAAACTAAAAGAAATTATTCAAGGTACAGATGAGAACCCAGCCACATTTTTAAACAGGCTAACTGAGGCTTTAATTCAATACACTCGGTTAGACCCAGCTTCCCCAGCCAGGGCCACTATTCTAGCATCATATTTTATTTCACAATCGGCCTCGGATATTCGGAAAAAACTCCAAAGGCAGAGGATGGACCTCAAACTCCTATTCAAGACCTAGTCAAGTCGGCCTTCAAGGTCTATAATTCAAGGGAGGAATGGCTGAGGCCCAACGACAGGCCCGCCTAAGGCAGAAGGTACAGCTCCAGACTCAAGCCTTAGTTGCTGCTTTTCAGCCTAGCCGTAACCCAAAACTGGAGAGCAAAATCCCCGGAGGCTCAAAGACAGTGAAAGGGGCTTGCTATAAATGCAGTAACCCAGGGCATTGGGCTAATAGATGTCCCTAGAGTCCCCAACCGTCTGAGCCAGTGCAGCCGTGCTACAAGTGCAGAGTAGCTGGACGCTGGGCTAAAAAGTGTCCTAACCCTCGTCTGCCAACAACTCCTTGTCCAGCATGCCATGAAGAAGGGCACTGGAAGTCTGACTGCCCCACCCTAAGAACGGGCATGGCGCCTCAACATGATGTCCCTTCTCAGGACCCTGGGAGCTCCTTCCAGCTCTTACATCTGGATGACGACTGAAGGTGCTGGGACTCGGGGACCCCCATCACCCTCGCCGAGCCACGGGTAACTCTCCTGGTAGCGGGTAAGAAAATTAATTTTTTAATCGACAGCGGGGCTACCTACTCTGTTTTGCCGTCTTTCGAAGGGCCTAGCCTTCCCTCCAATATTTCTGTTGTAGGAGTCAATGGCTCCCCGTCCAGCCCTCGAAAAACCCCACCCCTTAATTGCTGCCTGGCCAACACTATTTGTACACACTCGTTCCTCATTATCCCCTCATGCCCCACTCCCCTACTGGGCCGAGATGTTTTAAGTCAACTGAAAGCCTGTATCTCCATCCCTACTAGCGCCCCCCATCCTACCCCCATCTGCTTCTAGTATTGACTAACTCAAATGACTCCAACAATCCTACTAACCCTTTCCCCGATTTCCCCATTCCTATCGACCCCCAAGTGTGGGACACCTCCACTCCTGTCGTGGCGGAACATCATCCACCATACTTATAAAATTAAGAAACCATCTCAGTTTCCAACCCGCCCACAGTTCTCTCTCTCCACACACTTACGAGGACTAAAACCAATCATTACTAGGTTACTCAGCCAACACATCCTCATCCCCATTCATTCTCCCTGTAACACCCCAATCCTACCTGTAAAGAAGGCAGATGGAACTTTTCGGTTAGTGCAGATCTTCGTCTTATCAACGAAGCTGTTTGTCCCACCCATCCCGGTAGTTCCCAACCCCTATACCCTTCTTTCTCTCATTCCACCTAATACAACACACTTTACTGTACGGGATCTAAAAGATGCATTTTTCACTATTCCCCTGCACCCAGATGTCAGTTTCTTTTTGCTTTTACATGGGAAGACCCAGACACCCATACCTCCACCCAACTGACATGGACAGTGCTCCCCAAGGGTTCCGAGACAGCCCCCATTCTTTGGGCAGGCCCTAGCAAAAGACTTAGCCTCCTGTCCTCTTACCAATAGTAAAATTCTCCAATATGTAGATGACCTTTTACTCTGTAGTCCCACGGGACAGGACTCTCTTTTAGACACTGCGATCCTCCTTAATCATCTAGGATCCAAAGGTTACCGAATATCCAACACAAAGCTCAACTCGCACAACAATGTGTCATATTTTAGGTATTGAGATCACTCCTACGACGCGCTCACTTACTACAGACCGCTTAACTCTAATACAAAATCTTCTCCTCCTCAAGAACTAAGGAAATTCAATCCTTCCTGGGCCTAGTAGGATTTTTCAGACACTGGATTCCTAATTTCGGAATCTTGGCTAAGCCTCTATATGCAGCTGTCAAGGAGACTCCCCAAGGACTTTTGTCTAACTCAAAGTTAATCTATAAACATTTCACTCACCTGAAAACTGCCTTCTCTCACATCCTACTCTCTCACTCCCAGACTTCCAATGCCGCTTCCAGCTTTCACAGATGAAAGACAAAAGTTCAGTGGGTCTTTTAGCCCACTCTATAGGCCCACCTACCACCCCGTGACATATCTATCTAAACAATTAGACCCCACCGTACAAGGGTGGCAGCCCTGTCTTCGGGCCCTGGCAGCAGCAGCCTGTCTAACCCAAGAAGCAAAGAAACTTATTAGGGGTGGTAACCTAACAGTCTTCTCTACTCACCGCCTTCAAGATCTTATTGCCCACAGAAGTATTAGCCATCTAACCCCGTCCAGACTCCAACTCTTTCACCTCCTATTCATAGAGGACTCCACCATTGCCCTAGGAGTCTGTTCCTCTCTGAATCCAGCAACCCTACTTCCTGACCCTCTCAAGCAACCTAGTACTGAACACTCCTGTCCAGAACTTTTAGAGGCCCAACCACCTAGTCACTTACATTTACATGACCAGCCATTGGAAGGCTCACAGTTAACCCTATTTATAGATGGCAGTTCTTTTATAAATTCTCTAGGAAACAGACAGGCAGGATACACGGTAGTTACATCTTCTGCTGTCCTAGAAGCTAAGCCTTTACCACAAGGAACAACATCACAGCAGGCAGAACTTATCGCACTAACCAGGCTCTCCTCCTATCCAGAGAAAAAACGGTAAACATATACACAGACTCCAAGTATGCCTTCTTGATTGCACACACCCACTCTGTCATCTGGAAAGAGAGAGGGTTCCTAACCACCAGTGGTACCCCTATAGTAAAAAAACAGATACTCAAACTGCTAGACGCTTTATCAGCACCTTCCAGAGCAGCCATCGTACACTGTAAAGGTCATCAGACTCCATCTAACTCAGTGGCGGCTGGCAATAACTTTGCCGACACCACTGCCAAGTCGGTAGCCGGATTCTCCACTCCCACGCTTCCCTCTATTTGTTTTCTCTCTCCTCAATATACCCCTACTTACACCCAAGAGGAAAAGACCAAACTATTACAAGATCCAACAGCCAAACTAGCCTCAGACAATTGGATTTACCTCAATAATAAATTAGTTATTCCTGAAACTCAACTCCACACCATTCTAAAAGACATACATAATTCCCTACACATAGGACCCAAAGCTTTATATAACCTCCTAAGCCCCCTCATTCACTGCCCCACACTCATGAAACACCTAATTATAATCACCGACAGTGTTCCACATGTCCTCAAGTCAAACCCTCAAGGCGCATTGCGCAACCCCCATCCGAGCCATCAACTCAGAGGGCACCAACCAGGCAAAGATTGGCAAATTGACTTTACCCACATGCCACGGCATAAAAAATTCAAATATCTCTTAACCCTCGTTGATACTTTTTCAGGATGGATAGAAGCCTATCCTACTACAGGAGAAACCGCCAATATAGTTGCCTCCATACTCACTGAACACATTATTCCTAGGTTTGGCCTCCCGCTCACTCTTCAGTCTGACAACGGCCCAGCATTCATCTCCAAGGTAGTCCAACAGGTGGCAGCCCTCCTACACATCACCTGGAAACTCCACATCCCTTATAGACCTCAGTCTTCTGGTAAGTAGAGAAGGCCAACGGGCTCATTAAGCAGCAACTCACCAAACTCTCCCTCGACACTTGACAATCGTGGGTAACTCTCTTTCCCCTGGCCCTAACCCGGCTGCGAGCAGCCCCACGGAGTCCAACCGGCCTCAGTCCGTTTGAATTAGTTTACAGCCGGCCCTCACCCTCCAGCAGTTCTCGCCCTTCTTCCCCCTGGCAACTTATCTCCCATACCTCACCCTCTTGAACAACTCCTGAGACAACATGCAGAACTAGCACACCCCTCTCTCCCAACACCACATGTTCCCTGACACCTTGCGCTTATCCCGATTTCTCGCCATACTCTATATAAACATAACAGAATTCCAATATCTTACCCCAGATCCCTACTTGCCTCCAGATAATAGCCCATCACAGTGGTTCTCCCGCTTACCTTTATAAAACATCTTCAGTGACAAGTGTACCCTGTGATTACACTGAAGATGAAGTACTATTTCATACTTATATTACTATCTTTTTCTTGCATTTCAATCTCTATTACTAACCCAACTTTCATATGGAGATTCTCTATAGTTGAAACTTGGTCACACAAAAATAACAGCACTCACAGCTACAAGGCACTGCTGCTGCCTCCCTTCAGGCTGCCAACCCCATCTTACTATAAATTTCACCCTATCGTGTTGCAGTGCAGCCGGAGCTAAGGCTCTCTGCTTCCTGCACGATCAGACACATTACAATTGTAAGACTTACTGGAAACAAAAGAACCTAGGATGCCTTATATTTATTGTAAGATCCATTATGCAACCTTGAGACAGACGAAACCCACTGCTCTCTTCACCATTGCGAATCAACGAACCCCCCTTCAATACCAATTAAATATCAAAGACCCATGGGACCCCCGATGGGCAGACGGAGTCAAAGGGGACTCTACACAGGCTACACAATCCTTAGTTCATATCCCATGGCTACTCTCCTGATAAAAAAACACTTGTCCAGCAAAAATCCCTTCCTCAAAACATACAAGCCCTACAGAATTTAACCTTAGCCATACAAGCAGAAGAACAGGCCTTGCAAGATCAATTACACTCCTCCAATAAGGACCCCTTCTCATGGTTAAAACTAGTCCGTCAAGGGTTAAACCTAACACGGGCAGCCAACCTAACAAATCTCTCCCACTGTTTCCTCTGTGCGGCCCTTGAAAGAGCCCCTTTAGTGGCAGTCCCCTTTACCTACTGCTTTCAAGGGTACAACTAACTCCATAGGCACCTCCAAAAAACCATTCTTACTCCAAGTCCCACTATACCAAAGCCCAGAAAGTCCAATCCTTCCTTTCTGCTACTCTACCCAAAACACCTCCTGGTGTAACTATACCCAGTCACCCGCTAAGACCCACACGGCTCCCATCGGAGGTTATTTCTGGTGCAACAAAACTCTCTTCAAGGTCCTTAATCACACATCCATTGGTCAATCCCTTTGTGTCCCAGGTCCCTAGTACCTAGTTAACCTTATATAGTAAAGCAGAAGTAGCTGAACTCGTCGTACAATTTACCCTCCTCCTAATGATCTCCAAAAAGGGCTGTTTCCCTCCCCTAGTCATGGAGTCTCCCTGGCCACCTCCTTAGTGGCATCAGGGCTTGGAACTGGGGCACTTGCCCACTCGGTACAGTCTACCCAATCTCTAGCAGCTCAAATCCGAGAGGCCATAGAGGCTTCAGCTGAAAGCCTGGCCTCTCTGCAGTGTCAAATTACCTCAGTGGCCCAGGTAGCAGCACAAAATAGGCGAGCATTAGATTTACTTACTGCCGAAAAAGGAGTAACATGTCTCTTCTTAGGAGAAGAATGCTGCTATTACGTAAACGAGTCAGGCCTAGTGGACACTAACATCCAAACCCTAAACAGGATTAAAGCAGAACTAAAACCTACAATACCCCTTCACCCCCGACCACCGGTATGGCTGCTGCCCATAATACAGCAGATGCTCCCTTTCCTAATTCCCATACTAATCCTCTGTTTTGTCTTATGTCTCGCTCCTGTTTTAATCAAATTTCTCCAAGCCAAAGTTCGAGAGATCACGTGTGTCACCTTCAACCAGATGCTTCTCATCCGTACGTCCAAATACCAACCATAGACCCCAACCTTAATGACGTCCCTTAACAGCAGGAAGTAGCCAGACAGACCACGCCACCCCTTATCACTATTATCAATAAAAGGTTGGACTGTTTGGACAAACGGAGGCAAGATGGCGCAGTTCTGGGTTCTTCACTGTCAACTTACCCGCGCCCGGGAAAGACACAGGTCGACTGCGCAGGCGCAACCCGACCTCTGATGGAGAGAAACCGGAACCCGCCTAGCCACGCCTACCACCCCGCTCCCGACCCGCCTATGTCCCGCCCACTGCCCTCCCACTCCTGGGCCCAGGACATAAAAGCCGCTCCCGGCGGGCGCGCAGAGCGAACTTCCTTGGCCCCTCCTCATTCGCGGGACCCAGGGACCCCGCCCGAGAACGCCGGAGCGAGCTTCCTCGGCCCCTCCTCCTGCGTGGGACCCAGGAACCTCGCCCGAAAATGCCGGAGCGACTTCGTGGGCCTCCACCGCCGGAGGCCGGTGAACCTCGCCCCTCCCTCACATTTGGTTTGTAAATAAAGGTTTTTTTTGCCTTGCCTACTTGCCTTTTCTCTGGCATTTGCTCTGGGGGTCGCATTAAGCCAATCAGCAACAAAAGCCAAAATACACAAATGGGATCTAATTAAACTAAAGAGCTTCTGCACCACAAAAGAAACCACCATCAGAGTAAACAGGCAACCTACAGAATGGGAGAAAATTTTTACAATCTACTCATCTGACAAAGGACTAATATCCAGAATCTACAAAGAACTTAAACAAATTTACAAGAAAAAATCAAACAAAAAGTGGGCAAAGGATATGAACAGACACTTCTCAATGAAAACATTTATGTAGCCAACAGACACTTGAAAAAATGCTCATCATCACTGGCCATCAGAGAAATGCAAATCAAAACCACAATGAGATACCATCTCACATCAGTTAGAATGGCGATCATTAAAAAGTCAGGAAACAACAGGTGCTGGAGAGGATGTGGAGAAATAGGAACACTTTTACTCTGTTGATGGGACTGTAAACTAGTTCAACCATTGTGGAAGACAGTGTGGCAATTCCTCAAGGATCTAGAACAGAAATACCATTTGACATAGTGATCCCATTACTGGGTATATACCCAAAGGATTATAAATCATGCTGCTATAAAGACACATGCAAATGTATGCTTATTGCAGCAGTATTCACAATAGCAAGGACTTGGAAGCAACCCAAATGTCTTTTGTAGGGACATGGATGAAGCTGGAAATCATCATTCTCAGCAAACTATCGCAAGGACAGAAAACCAAACACTGCATGTTCTCACTCATAGGTGGGAATTGAACAATGAGAACACTTGGACACAGGGTGGGGAACATCACACACCGGGGCCTATCATGGGGTGGGGTCAGTGGGGAGGGATAGCATTAGGAGATATACCTAATGTAAATGACGAGTTAATGGGTGCAGCATACCAACATGGCACATGTATACATATGTAACAAACCTGCACCTTGTGCACATGTACCCTAGAACTTAAAGTATAATTATAATTTAAAAAATTATTGGTCATCTTGGCAAAAGCATGGTGCCTAGATAGGTGGTCAAGCATTATTCTGGATGATTTGTGAGGATGTTTGTTGGATGAGATTAACATATAAATAGCTAGACTTTGAATAAAGTAGATTGATGTCTATAATGTGGGTGGGCTTCATTCAATTCATTGAAGGTGTAAATTAACAAAACACTGACCTTCCTCGAGGAAGATGGAACTCTGCAGCAGACAGCGCTGGGATTTGAACTGCAGTATCAGTCAACTGACCCCAAACAGCTGGTTGGTTTGTGTACAGCATTTGCAAGATGAATGGACAACATCCTGTTTGGAAGTCCACCTCTTTGATCAAAGAAGGTAAAAACAGAAGAGCTCTTGTGGACTTAATTGCATGGTGTTTTCTTAGCAGTGGTGGAAGAATTGAACAATGATAAAGCTCCTATGTTTTAGTTTTTACTGACTTACAGGGAGTGACTAATGGCCTGGCTGTATAATTAATCAGGAGAGCAATGGGAAAGTTACCTATGAAAAGAATGCCCATATGAGGCAAGTCCTATGGAAATCACTATGGTAATTTGAGGGGTTCATTAATGTAAGATCTGTTGATTCCTGATATAGATTGGATGTTGTTCTTTTGCAGATCTCATGTCGAGATGTGATCCCAGCATTATAGGTGGGGCCTGGAGGGAGGGAGGTGGTTGGATCATGAGGTCAGTTTCTCATGAATCATTTAGCACCGTCCCCTCAGTGCTGTTCAGTGCCCCTCAGAATACCTCCCTTCCAGGTTTGGAAGGTGATTGAAATCAACAAGAATTTATCTCCAAGTGTTTGCCAGGTGCACCTGAAATTCCAGCTATGAAAGTGGCTGAGGCAGAAGGATATCTTGAGTCCAGGAGTTAGATTTTAGCCTGAGCAACATTTGAGGCCAGCCAGGGAAACATATCAAGACCACATCTCAAAAGCAACAACAACAAAAAACCCACGTTTGCTTGTGGTGATCACCTGAGTCCATGAAATAAGTAAACACTGGGGCCTTAGCAATGCAGAGATAGGTGGAATCAAGAAATATTCCTCTTGCATTCCACACATCACAGGCACAAAATACACATAAGAAGTGCTTTAACAAAAAAAAAAAAGAGAGAGAGATAGCATATGGCTATGTGGCAGATTCTTTTATGGGAAGGCCTTGAAAATACATAGCTGGCAAGTTAGACTGATACCATTAGCCCCAGGAAGCAGCAAATGGGTCTTGGCAGGAATAGATCCTCACCCTGGAGTGGGCTTTGTTCAGCTGGTGGTAGGTGTGTTACCAAACTAAACTGGGGTCCACTCACCTGGGGCAGTAAAAGCAAACATCCACACTGAGATTGTAGTGGGAGAAAGGAGGGCATTTATGTGCAGGGCGCCAAACAAGGAGAATCGGGCAGCTCACGCTTAAGTCCCACCCTTTCCTTTTTGATGGCTCACAAGCAAGGATTTTTAAAGGCAGGAGCAAATTTCGGGAAAGCAGAGTTACAGGCAACATCATAAATCAATGCATAGAAGTGATACACTGCTTCGGCCTTAAAAGGTGGAATATCCTGATGAGGGAGCTTACAGGTCTTAGGTAGATTTAAAGATTCTCTGATTTGTGATAGATAAGGAAGCAAAGCTTCCTTACACAGCTTCCTTACACAGCTGGGGGCAGTAGAGAGGAATGTTCAGGCCTGGCCTATAGCGTTGACTCTCTCCGGTCCTCTCAGGAAGAAATTTAGAACAAAGAACAGCGGTCAGATTTCAGTCCTCAGTTTCCCCTTATCTGTGGTCTCCCTATCAGTGGATCTATTAGGTGGGATTCCATGTTTCTGAAAAACAACTCAGGGACATATGTTAAGATGTTGCTTTTAGTTTCTATAGAGAATCAAACAACTTGTGACTCTAACTTTCTTAGCTATTGTTTTAAGCGATCATTACCTCCTTGTTTATAACGTCACTCACTTCCTTTTTAGGACTGGCTAGGTGCCTGGAATTTCTCTTGAAGAAACTGAAGGTTTTTCTTTATTTCCAGATTGGGAGGCCCTGGCAGGCTTCTAAGAGAGGTTCCTCCTTTTTCTCAGATGCAAATGCTCGGAATGCTACAAAGAACTTGAATGGGAGGTACTGCAACCATGTGGACCACTGAGTCATATTTCTTTACACTGGAAAATGCACCTGCTCAAAATGTCCAACAATGGTCAGAGAGACATCCTCCTCAAAGGAAGAGTTCCATAGAGAATTAAAATAGCCAGTTGAAACATTGGGTGTATAAAGCAAGAGTGGGGAAACAAGCATGAAGGGTGGGCTTATACACCTTCATGAGTGTGCTCACACTTGACATGAGAGTATCCTCTCTTTTCCTGGTGGATCAGGGGAAGGTGCTGGTGTGATCTACATATATTCCTTCCCATGGTGGTAGGACCCTAGAATAATGACTGTAATTCACCTCAACTTGCTTTTCTCATCCCTGACGCAGTGGTCCCAGGATTAGGGATGCAAATAGAGTCCAGAAACAGGAATTATTCCTAAGCAAGAAACTGTAAATATATTTTATGTCCTTTATGTAATAATTCCTAAGGGCCTGGAGAAGTAGGTTGTGCCTTCACTGCACCTGGCAAAGTTGGGGCTAACACTGAATGCAGCTGTATTGCCTGGGGTCAGATAGCCACCCAGTTCTCTACCTGCATAACCCTACCCTCTATGAACTGGAATGGATGACGGGAGACACTTGCTAGAACAGTATTGGTCCCTGCAGTCTAAGCCAGCACAGCAGCAGAACCTAGTGTTCCTTCCAAAATTATAAATGTTTAGTATAAATGAAGAGAAGGAGAAATAGTAGCTGAGGGTAAATGAATGAATAAATGGGTTATGTAATAAGGAAAATCCAATGTTACATGAACTACTCGAAAGCAGTATAAGCAAGAGATGGTATTGTCTCTTAGCTCAATTTCACCAGATACCTGAAAGGGTGCAGTCATATTTTGCTGAGACTATGCCTGTTTTGGGACTGCACTGGGAAAATTGTTAATCACCAAAGAGGATTCTGGCAATGTACCAGGATCTTTTCACTGTTATGATTCTTCTGGTATAGGAGATATGTGATTGGCCAGGCACAGTGGCTCATGCTTGTGATTCCATCAGTTTGGGAGCCAATGGTAGGAACATTGTTTAACGCCAGGAGTTTGAGACCAGCCTGGGCAAAATGGTGAGATCCATTCCTACAAAGTATTTAAAAATTAGTTGGATATGGTGGTGTGCACCTGTAATGCTATCTACTCAGGAGGCCGAGGCAGAAGGATCACATGAGTCCAGGAATTCGAGGTTACAGTGAGCTATGATTGTGCCACTGCATTCTACCCTGGGCAACAGAGCAAGAGATTAACTCTAAAATAAAATAATAAATATTATAAAAAGAGATAATGTGGTCAAAACCAGGGTGTGATCTGTGGTCCAATAAAAATATTTGGTCTTTGTCCCTGTTTCCTGACAACCAGGTTCTAAAACATTTGCAATCTCCTCAGTGATAAACATGACTTCAATATGGCAGGGGGCTTAGAAAATACTCACGCCACTCCCCAGAAACCCTGTCTCAGAGTATTGTGCACAAGACCAAGGAATCGCTTACATAACAAGCCCTGGAGGTAAGGCTGATGCTCAGACATATGAGATCCTGGTGTTCTTGCTACGCCAAATGTGATCTGGAGACCAGCAACATGAACTCCAGCCTTGTCATAAATACAGAATCTGTAGCTCGACTCCAGACTTCCTGGATCTCAGCACCACATCTGGTGATCCCTGTGCACACGGGAGTTCCTTGTCTAAGTGTCCTCTAGACTTGGGGTCAGAACTGTGCAGTCTGCTCTGGGTGTGGTCTGATCACATCCCTTAGAACTGGAGGTCCAGGGTTCAGTCCTTGCCCTCATTCTTTTCCACAGTCAATCACTCCCTTGGTTCCCTCATCCATGCTTGAGGTTTTAAGTATTGTTTATATGGTGTGACCTCCTAAATCTATTTCTCCTGCCCAGTCTATTTCTCCTTTCCTCTAAACTCTGGAGTTGTCTGTCCAAATTCCACCCCAGCTCCCCAACCTGCATTCCTAGTAGACATCTCCACTGAGTGCCTGTGATGCCTCCTCCTCAGTATGCTCCTGCCAGAGTCTCCCCATCTCCACTGACAGCAGCTCCACCCTTCCTTCTACTCACTCATTTTACAACTATGGGTGTCCTTGATTCGTCTTTCTCACACCACAGATACAATCCATTGACAAATGCTGTGAGTTCATCTTCAAATGCATCCAGAATCCCCTCACCTCCCACTATTTCCCCTGCTCACAGCCCAGTCAAGGTAACTGACATCTCCAGCCTGGAACACTGCACTGGCTTCCTACTGTTTTCCCTTCTGCCTCCCTCGTCCCTCACCTCTCAATTCTGTTGTCAGCACAGCAGTCAGAGAGATCCTTTTAAAAGAGAAGTTATATCATGGCCCTCTTCTGCTCAAAACTGTCCTCTAACTCTTCATCCCACTCAGAGTAAAGGTCAGATCCGACCCCATTCCCCTCAAGCCCACCTGTGAAGGGGTGGCCTGCCCCTCCACACTTGTGAGTGTTTCTCATTAGGTGGAAGAAGAGACTTGAGAAAAGAAATGAGACACAGAGACAAAGTATAGAGAAAGAAAAGCGGGGCCCAGGGGACCGGCGCTCAGCTTACAGAGGACCCACGCCGGCACCGGTCTCTGAGTTCCCTTAGTATTTATTGATAATTATCTTTACCATCAAAAAGATAAGGGAGTAAATCAGCAGTAAGACATATAGATAAAGATTTTTGTGACCTGAATAAGTTCAAGGAAAATGCTGTGCCTTGAGATGCATATGCAAACATCTCCATAAACCTTTTAGCAGTATTGCTCCAGCAAATCCAACCTTATTCCTAAAAGCAGTTTTCTCTTTGCTCAGTAAACAAAGCACACAATGGGTTTTACACAGAGATGTTCCATTGCCCAGGGACTGGCAGGAGACAAATGTTTTTCTCTTACTTGAGATTAAGAGAATGGTGATGACCTTTAACCACAAGCAGCTTTTAGGCACTTGTTTAACAAACCACATTCTGTACAGCCCAAAATCCTTTAAACCTTAAGTCACCACAGCACATGTCTCTTGCAAGGACAAGGTTGGGGGTAGGGTCACAGATTAACAGCATCTCAAATACAGAACCAAATGGAGTCTCTTAAGTCTACTTCTTTCTATATAGACACAGTAACAGGCTGACCTCTCTTTTCCCCACACACCTGCTCTGGCTGCACCTCTGACCTCACCTCAGTTTCTCTGTCCAGCCCTCCTGGCCTCCTTGTTCTTCTGGGAACACAGACACCTTCCTGCCATAGTGCATTTGGACTGGAGGTTCCTCTGCCTGGAAAGAACTTCCCCAGACATCCTCATGTCCCTCAAATCCTTCCTCAAAGGTCACCTTTGCAACAAGGCACACACTGACTACCCAGCACAACAGCCACCTTCCCTGTCCCCACTGCCCACATCCTGGATCACCTGCCTCACAGCACTTACCACCTTCTAGCACTTTCCTTCCTTACTCTGGTTATAGCGTATCTATTGTCTGCCTCTTCCCACTGGAACATATGCTACAAAAGGCCAGAGACTTTTCTGATTTTACTTCAATGGTGTTCCCCAGATGCAGAACCATTCTGTCCCATGTCTGGCCAATGACAAAGGTCAGTTGAATGAATGATCACTGTAGAGCACCTCCCTATTCTAAAGGCAGTATCTTTATTAACATAGCCTTAGGCCAAATGCTGCTTTGTGGCAGGTACAGCACAAGGTCCCCTCACACTGAGATAGAGGCCGCCTATGTTTTTCTCAGCAGTGCTGCTTGTGTGTCCTCCCCCCATCCCTCTTTCTACAGCAACACCCCCCATGCCCCCCACCCCAGCACACTGCAGCTCACAACCAGGTTCTCTCTTCAGGAAAGAACAGTCCTTGATGATGGGTCCAATTTCACAGACAAACATAAGTCTAAATTAGACTCTGCTTTATAGATTCATGAGTTGGGATTGGATTCAGCACCAAGATCACTAGAACCAGGGCAGGGAGAGAGGGCAGGAGAGCAGAGCAGAACAGAAGCTCTAGAAGCAGGGCAGGAGGTGAATGGCTCTGAAAATTTGTCTCAGAATGCACAGAGACCCCCGTGTGCAGGGGCTGCCCTCGGTGATGTCTGAGCCTCTGTGGTCACAGCTCCCGCTGGACAAGTTTCCACTGAAGGGACAAGGACAATGGAGCAGTGAAGGTGACCCAGCTGAGGACTGACCACATAAAGCCCATGAAGAACTGAACAGCAACTAGGCACAGGCCCAGTCCACACTGGGCTCCTCACAGCCTTCTCCACCCCCACCTGCAACAGACTCAGCACAGTGAACATGCAGATTCTGGAAGGTTCTCAGGTCTTTATTTGCTCTCTCAAATTCTAGGAATTGACTTATTTAATTAATCCATCAACCTCTCATAGCAGATATTTGAGAAAACAAATTTATATTCAGATTCTTATTTTCAGTAGGGAAGTAAGAAGTTGCAGCTCAGTGCACATAAAGTTGAGACTGAGATGGAGACATCCAGCCCCACCTCTCTGGAACAGGAAAGATGACTGGGGAGGAAACACAGGTCAGCGTGGGAACAGGGGTCACGGTGGACACGGGGGTGGGCTGTCTCTCCACCTCCTCACATTATGCTAACAGGGATGCAGACACATTCAGATGCCTTTGCAGAAAGAGATGCCAGAGTCTCTTCAAAAGGGAGGCGTGAAGAAATCCTGCTTCTCAGTTCCACACAAGACAGTTGTCTCAGGCTACAGAAAACAAGTCATGAACAAAAAAATTCAAGTCAGTCATGGTAAGTGATGACACTCTGAACAGCCCATCACACACTCGAAACGTTACAATCAAAGAATCTCCATTACCGTGGCCTTTTCCCTCTGCCCCCCAACCCACTCTAGACTCCAAGAATCTCACCTTTTCAAGGTGTGAGAGACTCATCAGAGCCCTGGGCACTGTCGTTGGCTGGGGTAGAACAAAAACAGGAGCTGGTCAGAGCCCGCAGGAGACACAGGACAGGAGGAATTACGGGATGGGTGAGCTCCTCCACACTCCCACCCCCACCACTTACACGCAGCCTGAGAGTAGCTCCCTCCTTTTCCACCTGTGGGAAGAAAATGTCCTGTGAGGAGGCTGGGAGGAAGCAGGGTCATAAGATCTTAGAGGAACCTCCTAGTCTTGGACCCAAGAGAAATTTCCAGAACTATGACTACAGACCCAGGGCAGGATCAGCAAACAGGAGGAAAGCAGGTGTGTGTCCTGGACCAACTGCCCTCCTAAGGTCTGTCCTTAGCAGGGACCTTACCCTGACTCATGAATGCTGGAATCAGGACCCAATACCATAATCATCAAGGTGATACATCCGTCCTTCATTGTCACATGTGCTACACAAGAGAGTAGGTGCTGGCACACAGGGTCCCAGGCTGGGTTAGCCCCTGTGTGGATGCTGCTTCCCAGGAATGAGGCAGGGAACACTTCTACCTGGGGCTTGAAACCCCCAGAGGGACAAGAAAACCCAGACCCCACCCCTCACCCCTTCCCTACCTGAGCTCTTCCTCCTCCACATCACAGCAGCGACCACAGCTCCGGTGACCACAGCTGCTAGGACAGCCAGGCCAGCAACAATGCCCACGATGGGGATGGTGGACTGGGAAGATGGCTCTGGGAAAGGAGGGGAAGGTGAGGGGCCCTGACTCTGCTGAAGGGCTCCAGAAGGGCTCCTGCTTTCCCTGAGAAGAGACATGACCCCTCATCCCCCTCCTTACCCCATCTCAGGGTGAGGGGCTCCGGCAGCCCCTCATGCTGCACATGGCACGTGTATCTCTGCTCTTCTCCAGAAGGCACCACCACAGCTCCCCACTTCTGGAAGGTTCCATCTCCTCCTGGCCTGGTCTCCACAAGCTCAGTGTCCTGAGTTTGGTCCTCCCCATCCCGCTGCCAGGTCAGTGTGATCTCCGCAGGGTAGAAGCCCAGGGCCCAGCACCTCAGGGTGGCCTCATGGTCAGAGACGGGGTGGTGGGTCACGTGTGTCTTTGGGGGTTCTGATGGGAAGAGTCAGAAAATTCAGGGGCTTTGCATCTCTCATGGGACACCCCAGCAGCACCCATGTGACCACCCTGAGAATGAACAGGACACCTGGGGTGGGGAAGGGAGCACAGAAGCCAGACACCAGCCTGGACACAGGCACCTGGGATAATCTCCTATTCCTTGGAGAGTTCTAGACTCTGAGGGAGGAACAGCGACTTCTGGTCCTGACCTGAGTGGAGGCCGAGGGACTCAGAAAAGCTGGAATCAGACCTTCAAACGCATTTAGTGTGAGGCAGAGAACAAGGCCTGAGAGAAAAATTCACGGTGCCCAAGGCTGCTGCAGGGGTCAAAGGAGACCCCTGATCAGTATTCTAGGGACTGTCTTCCCCTCCATGTCCTCAGAGATGTCATCCCTTAATTGTCCTAGAGAGCAGAGGGGGCCCTCAGAGGAAATCAGGAAAACTCATGCCATTCTCCATTCAAGGGAGGGCGACATTCTAGCGCTGATGCCATTTTCCTCCCCTCCTCATGGGAGGCCATCCCGGGCGATCTAGAGGTGATGGGGAAGGCTCCCCACTGCCCCTGGTACCCGCGCGCTGCAGCGTCTCCTTCCCGTTCTCCAGGTATCTGCGGAGCCACTCCACGCACGTCCCCTCCAGGTAGGCTCTCAACTGCTCTGCCACACGGGCCGCCTCCCACTTGCGCTGGGTGTTCTGAGCCGCCATGTCCGCGGCGGTCCAGGAGCGCAGGTCCTCGTTCAGGGCGATGTAATCCTTGCCGTCGTAGGCGAACTGTTCATACCCGCGGAGGAGGCGCCCGTCGGGTCCCAGGTCGCAGCCGTACATCTTCTGGACGGTGTGAGACCCTGGCCCCGCCCCCGCGGTCAGCCCCGCCCACCGAGCCCCGCCCCGCCCCGACCAACCCCCGGGGATTTTGGCCTCAACTGAAAATGAAACCGGGTAAAGGCGCCTGGGGCTCTCCCCGGTCGAGGGTCTGGGCGGGTCCCGCGGCCTCGGGGCGGATCTCGGACCCGGAGACTCGGGGCCACCCGGGCCGTCCGTGGGGGATGGGGAGGGGTCGTGACCTGCGCCCCGGGCCGGGGTCACTCACCCGCCTCGCTCTGGTTGTAGTAGCCGCGCAGGTTCCGCAGGTTCAGTCGGTAGGCCTGTGCGTTGGCCTTGGCGATCCGTGTGTTCCGGTCCCAATATTCCGGCCCCTCCTGCTCCACCCACAGCGCCCGCGGCTCCATCCTCGGACTCTCGGCGTCGCTGTCGAACCGCACGAACTGCGTGTCGTCCACGTAGCCCACGGAGATGAAGCGGGGCTCCCCGCGGCCGGGCCGGGACACGGCGGTGTGGAAATACCTCATGGAGTGGGAGCCTGGGGGCGAGGAGAGGCTGAGACCCGCCCGACCCTCCTCCCCGCGCGGCTCCCCGGGTCCTGCGCCCCCGCCTGCGGTCCCTTTGCTCCTCCCCGCAGAGGCCATTTCCCTCCCGACCCCGCACTCACCGGCCCAGGTCTCGGTCAGGGCCAGGGCCCCCGAGAGCAGCAGGAGGAGGGTTCGGGGCGCCATGACCCGCATCTCGGCGTCTGAGGAGACTCTGAGCCCGGGTGGGTGCGTGGGGACTTTAGAACTGAGACCGCGGCGACGCTGATTGGCTTCTCTAGACATCCGACACCCAATGAGAGTGGGAACTGGGACGCGTCACGAGTATCCTGGAGGAAGGACCCGACACAGGTTGGGAGAAGAAGTGAAACTACTGGAGTGGGGAATCCCCAACTCTGCGCCTCCCCAATGCAGACAAGGCTCTCGGAGCCTGAGATCCTAAGAGCCACGTCCGGGACTTGGGACTTCGTCCTGATAGCTCTCCTACACAAAGCCTCTTTGTCACACTGTCTGCCTGAGTCCTGGACAAGGATCTGTCTGTGGAAACCAGGGAGAGACCCCCCAGGTTGAGCCCAGCCCCTTCCCCACTCGTCCTGGAATCCCCGACCCTGAACTGGACTCCCTGCCTCCCACTCCTTACCTCTCCCCTTGGACCTTTGTACAGGGAAACTCACCACGGGGAACTTGATGCCAGAGAGTGAGCTCGCCCTGGGAATGGAGGTGTAGAGACAGGGGTTTTCTCTCTAAACCTGGTGAAGTTTTGTCTGAAGGCACCACATAGAGATTCTCATAGAGACGAAGTTTCCTTTTTGTTTATTAATACAGTAGGTAGCACAATATTGGTAATCCCTGAATGATTAGAATTCCAATTTGTAAAAGACCTGTGTCAAAACAGCATTACAAAGCTCCTAAGTTTTACTTTCCCAGACTATGGATCTGTGGCTCTGGGTTGTTGCATTTAAAATTACCTTCATTCCTTAGCCCGAGTTTCCCTGTGTGAGTCCAGAACATCTCCTGAATACAAAGAAGCAGGGTTTGTTACTGTCTATTGCAACCGGGAGCCTGTAGTCATCACCTCAAAGTTGGGAGTGCTCCATGCAGACCCAATGCTCTTCACCGACGCTCAAGCACTGCCTGTTTTCCTGAACTCTGCACATCTAAGCAGTGTGCATATTTTATCTGGACACTTGGTATTTTTGTAACTCTTTTTTTTTTTATCATAAGGAGCCAATTAGTTTTTAGGAAGTCCAACAAAATGTATTGAATACCGAATGCAAAGAACCCCCTGCTAGGCTCTTCCAGTGCTTTAGAATTCTTTCCTCTCTCCTTTTCCTCACCTCCTGCTTCTCCAGCCCTTCTCTCTGCCCCTCTCATCCCTCACATCCCCCCTTCCCCTTAGTCCCCGCTACCCTGTCACTCCTGAATTGTGGCACTAACACTGTCCCTCACCTCCTGCCCGTGTCTGTTCTCCCCACAGTGCTCAGCGGTCCTGGTAACGTGAGCAAGGTGGTGTCATTTCTTCACTTACAATGGTTGAATTTTGGTCTACAATTTTGCTAATGTTTTCAATTTGTCTCATATCTTTTTGTTTCTGTTCCTCCTTTGCTACTTTCTTATGTGTCAAATAAACAGTTTTTAGTTTATAGTTTTAATTCTCCTAGTGGCTTTTAGCTATATTTCTTTACACTAGTTTTTTATTGTTGTAAGAATGGAAACCCAATTTCTTGACTTCTCACAGTGAAGTTCAGGTTCTATTAAACTACATCCGGCAAAATAAAGGATACTTGTAACAGTGTAGTTTCATTTAACCTACCATTATGCTATTACTGTTTTATATATTACATCAATCTATATTATAAACTCAATGATACAGTGTAATACTTTTTGTTTTAGACAAGCAGCCATATGTCTTCAGGAAATTAAGAAAATGAGTGTGAATGTGACATGTGTATGTGCATCATTCCTGTTGTTAATTGTTCCTTTTTGTGTATCTAGGTCACCATCTAGTATCATTTCCCTTCACCCTGAAGAACTTTCTTTAAGGCCGGGCGCGGTGGCTCAAGCCTGTAATCCCAGCACTTTGGGAGGCCGAGACGGGCGGATCACGAGGTCAGGAGATCGAGACCATCCTGGCTAACACGGTGAAACCCTGTCTCTACTAAAAAAATACAAAAAAACTACCGGGAGAGGTACCGGGCGCCTGTAGTCCCAGCTACTCCGGGAGGCTGAGGCAGGAGAATGGCGTGAACCCGGGAGGCGGAGCTTGCAGTGAGCTGAGATCCGGCCACTGCACTCCAGCCTGGGGGACAGAGCAAGACTCCGTCTCAAAAAAAAAGAACTTTCTGTAAAATTAAATATAGTACAGGATCCCTAGGAAATGAATTTTATGGTTTTGATGATCTAAAAATGTCTTTATTTTTGCCTCCCTTGCCCCCCCCCCCCCTTTTTTTTGCTTTAGGGCATTTACGTGTAATAAAATTCACCAGTTTTAGCTGCGGTTTTTGGTGAATATTGTAATTATTTATAGTCGTGTAACTACCACACTGCCCAGTACAGAAACACCGAATGCAGAGAACCCCCTGCCAGGCTCTTCCATGGCTTTGGAGTCCTTTCCCCTGCTCCTTGTCCTCACCTCCTGCTTCCCCAGCCCTTCCCTCTGCCCTCATCCCTCACACCCTCCAAGAATGAGATGGGCTGGGCACGAAGGGTTTTTGTTTGTTTGTTTGTTTTCTATGAATGAATGTAACTTTTTATTATGATAGAGTTGTTTTATTAAAGAAATAGATGAAAATGGTTAAGTAAAATCAAATGGCTCTAAAAGTCTTACAATGAAAGCAACAGTCCTGCCAGTTGTTCTTTCCAGAGACAAGCACTTTTCATTCTCTCAGTTTTTCCTTCTGGTAGTTGCCTTCATGGGTTTTTCCAAATTATTATTTTTTCAGTTTTTCAAGTGGGTGCATGTATTAATACATGTAATTTTTTTTTTTTTTTTTGAGACGGAGTCTTGCTCTGCCACCAGGCTGGAGTGCAGTGGCCGGATCTCAGCTCACTGCAAGCTCCGCCTCCCGGGTTTACGCCATTCTCCTGTCTCAGCCTCCGGAGTAGCTGGGACTACAGGCGCCCGCCACCTCGCCCGGCTAGTTTTTTGTATTTTAGTAGAGACGGGGTTTCACCGTGTTAGCCAGGATGGTCTCGATCTCCTGACCTCGTGATCCGCCCGTCTCGGCCTCCCAAAGTGCTGGGATTACAGGCTTGAGCCACCGCGCCGGCCAATACATGTAATTTTTAAAAGCCTCTTCTGTTTATAATGCATCCTAACAGTTCCCTGCCCCGTCCCTCCTAATCTTTCAAAGCAATGACTTTTAACTCTTTTAGCAATGTCTTCTTTCTCCTCACATAACTACTTAGTCATTTCTTGATTATTTTATACATTTTATAGTGATTTCTTGAATGACAGATGAGGATTTAGCTCTTACACCATCACTACCTTTACTTTTCCTCCCGTATTGTCCCAAAGTAGTTACCAGAGTTAGGGGCTAAGCAGTCACCACATCATTATGACTATGTACATATTGCTCATTGTTGAGAAAAACAGCGTAATATGCTCTTACTTCCTATCCTGTACTTCCTTCTGCCCTAGAATTAATGATTGCCTAACACCCTTCCCCTTGTTTTTTTCACTTTTGCTTTATCTTCAATGAACTTCTTTCCAAATGCCCCAAATCTGGCAATAACCTATTATTATTTTTAAGAGAAGGGAATCTCACTATGGTGGCCAGGCTGGTCTGGAAATGTTGGACTCAAGCCAACCTCTTGCTTTTAGCCTCCTGAGTAGCTGGGACTGCAGGCATGAGCCATTCCACCCAGCTAACCTATTAATATTTTTACTGTTTTTTTTTTTTTAAGCCAGCTCCATAGCTGGAATATTGCCTGTGTTGGATCCTATTTGCTGGATCCGTGTCATTCTCTGGTTTGTCTTCTCCTTCATTTTTCTGGAGTATTTTCTCCAATAGCTTCCCAAGAAAGGCTCCATGGAGGTAACCCCTGAGTCTTTGCTTGCCTAAAAATGTATTATTTTACCTTCACCCTTGATTATTTGGCTGAGTATAGATTTATCTGTTGAAAATAGCTTTCTTTCTAGAATTCTGAAGTCATGCTTCCATTGCTTTCAGCTTCTTTTTCAAGGCAGGGTCTCTTCTGTCACCCAGGCTGCAGTGCAGTGGCGCAATCACAACTCCCTGCAGCCGTGATCGCGCGGGCTCAGTTCATCCACCTCAGCCCCTGAGCAGATGGGACTACAGGTGGGCGCCACAATGCCCAGCCAACTTTTGTATTTTTTGTAGAGATGGGGCTTCACCATGTTGCCCAAGCTGGTCTCAAGGGATCTGCCTGTCTCTGCCTCCCAAAATGCTGAGCCAATGTGTTACAGGCGTGAGCCACTGTGCCTGGCCAGTTTTTCTTGTATTCTCTCTCTTCTTCCTTCATTTCTCAAAGGCATCTCAAACTCAGTAGGCCCAAAACCAAAGTCAAACTCCATCAGAATATCCTGCTACTTCCAACCTTAAAATATATCTTAAATCACAGTGTCTTACTACATGCAACCTTCTGGTTCAAACTACCATGATCCCTCACTTGAACTTAGAATTGGTTTTCCTGCTTCTGTATTTTTTAATCATAAAATATTTCAAATAAACCATGTGTGGCTTTATACTTTTTATTACATAAAAAGAATAAAGATCTGCCAGGTGCGGTGGCTCACGCCTGTAATCCCAGCACTTTGGGAGGCCGAGGCGGGCGTATCACTTGAGGTCAGGAGTTCGAGACCAGCCTGACCAACATGGTGAAACTTCGTCTCCACCAAAACCACAAAATTAGCTGGGTGTCGTGGTGCGCGCCTGTAGTCCCAGCTACTTGGGAGCCTGAGGCAGGAGAATCGCTTGAACCCGGGAAGTCGGAGGTTGCAGTGAGCTGAGGTCGCGCCATTGCACTTCGTCTGGGTAACAAGAGTGAAACTCTGCCAAAATATATATATATTATGAAGAGGTTATATACTTAAACATGGAATTGCTTTAAGTGTTTGCCATTCACTGTTCCCATGCATGCCAGAAGCTTCTTACTGCAAACACCTGGGACTTGCTATAGGGCAGCTGGAGTACGTTCCACCCACACACAGGACAGGGAGCTGACAACCAAGGAGTGGAGGATCAATACTCCAGCTTTCTCCCCTCTGTTCCCTGTATCTGAGCAGTATGGATCTTGTTACCAATGAGAACCTGCTCACTGACTTTAAACTGCTTTTCTTACCTTCTCAGTTCCATTTCTCCATACCTCAATTGATGATTTCTGGTAAGAGCTAGCAAATAAACTGCTTTCGCTGAAATTTCAGTCTTGGAACCTGCTTTGGGTTCCCCAAAAGACCGAGATATATTCATTTTCCCATCACTGAACTTCCAGGTTGCTTTCAATTTTTCACTGTTACAAACAGGGCTGCAACATTTGCCTACAAACCTCTAGATATATACGTAGGAAGATTTCGGTATTTTCCACTAGTGAAATTGCTCAGTTGGAAGGTATGTACATCTTCATCTTTAATAAATACTACCGACATTTGAAAAGCCCGACAATGTCAAGGACTGGCCAGAGTGCCACATGCGATGGGTGTGGAATGGCAGCTCACTGTAGCAGGTGGAGGACTCAGTTGGGGTCTTGGAGAGGCACTTAGTTATAGCAAGAATGTTTCATAAATGGTATCTGATATATTCAAGACTAGTGCGGCATAAAAACACGTTGCTTAGAAATAATTATTCATAGATCCAAAGTCAACAAAAGTCTTTTTCTTCTAGTGTAAAAATACATGATTTTTTCCAGAGGGAGGGAAACAACTTAAAATAAACCAGAAAACACCTTCATATTAATAATTCTTCTCATATACTTCAAATTTGAACTTAATTTCTTTCTCCTCCTGGACATCAGAGAGAACACCTGGGTATTCTGGCAGAAGTTTATATTTTTCCAAATCAATTTCTGGAAAAACTGTGTCACTTTCAAAGTCCCGCATGATCCTTGTCACAAATAGTTTAAGATGGCCTGGGTGATTCATGGCTTCCTTATAAACAGAACTGCCACCAACTATCCAAATCATCTCTACTTTATTTGCTAATTCTGGTTGTTCAGTAAGTTTTAAGATATCATCCAGACTTCTGGCAAGAGAATGAGCTCCTTGTGGAGGTTCCTTGAGTTCTCTGCTGAGAACTAAATTAATTCTATCCTTTAAAGGTCGATTCTTCTCAGGAATGGAGAACCAGATCTTCCTACACGTAACACTAGATTCTGTTTACCTTCTCCTGAAGAGTTTGTGTCATTCTCTGGAAACACCTAAATTCATTCCTGAGCGGTGGCCAGGGCAGGTCCCGTTCTTGCTAATGCCCATGTTCTGGGACACAGCGACGATGCAGTTTAGCAAACAAACCATGACAGCAGCGGTGAGCACCTCCGAGCCCGCTCGCTACACCAGAACGCGCGGCCAAGATTGGCCGGAAGGTTTTTACTCTGAACCTGGAGGATGAGCAATGACATCCCTCTCTCCACCTCAAAGCTCGTCCTGAGCAGTCACCTCCTGGGAGCAGGGGCAGCGCAGCAGCGCCCCCTGGTGGTCCATGTGCTTCCTTTTGCAGATCACTCACAGCCCTGAGACCCTCCTCACCTTTCCGTGCACCTGGGATTTCTTCACTGGACACCAGCCTGAGTCAAGTTTCCTGTAAAGCAAAGAAGCGCACAGGGCTTGCTCATGGAGTCCCTGCACAAAGTGGCCGTGGTGGCTGCGATGGACACTGCATGGGCACAGCAATTGAGGCGCCACTCACCAAGGCTGACCTGGCAGCTGCCACTGCTGAGGGCTCAGCCAACGTAAAGCAGCTGTTTTATTTTGGACGGAGAAATAAAACAGGGAATGGTAATTAAGAATGAAATAACATCATGATAGATAAATATGCCACTAAAGATATAGTAGCAGTTTAAATAATTTTGAGACTATGAACAAGATTATGTCAATGGGGAGAACTTATTATGAGTAGAGAAAGCTGGAGGATTGCTCCTCCCCTCCTTGGTTGTTAGCTCCCTGTCCTGTGTGTGGGTGGAACGTGCTCCAGCTGCTCTATAGCAAAAGATGGTGGGGGAGGAATGGTGTCATCTCCACCTTTGGCGAGATCCATGTCACCGTGTTCAGGGGAAGGGCCATGAACTCCCCATGCAGAGAGGAGGCTGTGGCTGTGAAGGTGCCTGTGGGAGAGGTGAGGAGCCGCTCCCTCTACACTGATGGCCAAGAGCCTGCAGATGGCGGGGAAGGCTTCTCCTCAGCTGTGTCCTATCAGGTTTTTCCAAGAGTCAAGGAGTAGACCTGCATATTGCCTCTGCTGATGTGAGCTGCACACACACCTAGAAGTGAGGTCACCCTGCTGGGGGTCCTGGGTCTGCTGGTTGTTCTGGGTGCTCAGAGGGAAGATGGGGAGGGGGCTTTGTGGAAAACAGTAACCATACTCTATCAATTATTTTTTCCTTAACCTTTGTGTCATAAAATAAAATGTAGGACTCCATAAGGAAAAAGAAACTGTCTAAAATTTGTGTCCTTGAATAAAAAGTGAACACCCATTAACCACCAGGGATAGACGTTTGTGGAGCAAACCAGAAGCCCCATCATTTGCCCCAGCTCAGCAGTAAACTCTTTCCTCCCCCAAATGAAAATACATCCTGACTTTCATGATCATCACTTCTTTGTTCTATTTTATATTTTTATCATCCAAAATTATAATTTAGTTTTACCTTTAGAAATATGCTTTTGTTCTCTTTTATTCTATAGATTCTTTCTTGAAATTTATATTGTGTGGTAGAGCTTCCCATAGTGTGCATTTTGCTGATTGCTCCCCAAGCCATTGTTTAATATGTGTTTTTATTATCTGTATTGCCTCTAAATTGGTAATTGGCTATGGAGGTTAGCTTATATTCAGGCTTGGTTTCTTTGTCACTTGTACTTGTTTGATGGTGCTGTATTGTGTTCTTCCATCAAGAGGAAGACCCTGACATTAGTTTTTTGTTTTATTGTGTTGTTAATTGCCATTGCTGTTCAATGGTTAAATCCGTTAACTCATGATGGTTTGCAAAAGAGTTATTATAGTCTCGGTCTCTCATTCCTTCCTTATTTATTATCCGAATAATTTCTAAGTAAGAGATTCACGCTCCTCTACTGTTTGTTTACTACTAGAAATTTGTTAACCAGAGACTAAGCCAAGCATCTACTCACCTATGACCCAGCAATAGCACTCTTAGTTATCAACCAGTAGAAATGCTTGTATGTGTGTGCCAAAATATATGAAAATATTATTCATAGCAGCACGACTTGTAAAATCTGGATACAACACAGTTGTCTATCAATAGTGAAGGGACAGGAAATATGAGCTATTTATAAAGTGGGAAAACATCAAGACCACATCTCAAAAGCAACAACAACAAAAAAATCCTCGTTTGCTTGTGGTGATCGCCTGAGTCCATGAAATAAGTAGACATTGGGGCCTTAGCAATGCAGAGATAGGTGGAATCAAGACATATTCCTCTTGCATTCCACATATCACAGGCACAAAATACACATAAGAAGGGCTTTCTTTAACAAAAAAGAGAGATAGCATATGGCTATGTGGCAGATTCTTTTATGAGAAGACCTTGAAAATACATAGCTGGCAAGTTAGACTGAAACCATTAGCCCCAGGAAGCAGCAAATGGGTCTTGGCAGGAATAGATCCTCACCCTGGAGTGGTCTTTGTTCAGCCAGTGGTAGGTGTGTTACCAAACTAAACTGGGGTCCACTCACCTGGGATGTTGCAGTAAAAGCAAACATCCACACTGAGACTATAGTGGAAGAAAGGAGGGCATTTATGTGCAGGGCGCCAAACAAGGAGAATCGGGCAACTCACACTTAAGTCCCACCCTTTTTGATGGCTCACAAACAAGGATTTTTAAAGGCAGGGGCAAATTTCAGGAAAGCAGAGTTACAGGCAACATCATAAATCAATGCATAGAAGTGATACACTGCTTCGGCCTTAAAAGGTGGAAAATCCTCATGAGGGAGCTTACAGGTCTTAGGTAGATTTAAAGATTCTCTGATTTGTGATAGACAAGGAAGCAAAGCTTCCTTACACAGCTAGGGGGAGTAGAGAGGAATATTCAGGTCTGGCCTGTGGCCTTGACTCTCTCCAGTCCCTCAGGAAGAAATTTAGAACAAAGAACGGCGGTCAGAGTTCAGTCCTCAGTTTCCCCTTTATAAGGTCTCCCTGTCAGTGGATCTATTAGGTGGGATCCCATGTTTCTGAAAAACAACTCAGGGACATATGTTAAGATGTTATTTTTAGTTTCTGTTGAGAATCAAACATCTTGTGACTCTAACTTCCTTGGCTATTGTTTTAAGCTATCATTACCTTCTTGTTTATAACGTCACTCACTTACTTTTTCGGGCTGGCTAGGTGCCTGGAATTTCTCTTGAAGGAACTGAAGGTTTTTCTTTATTTCCAGGTTGGGAGGCCCTGGCAGGCTTCTAAGAGAGGTTCCTCCTTTATCTCAGATGCAAATGCTCAGAGTACTACAAAGAACTTGAATGGGAGGTACTGCAACCATGTGGACCACTGAGTCATATTTCTTTACACCGGAAAATGCACCTGCTCAAAATGTCCAACAATGGTCAGAGAGACATCCTCCTCAAACGAAGAGTTCCATAGAGAATTAAAATAGCCAGTTGAAACATTGGGTGTATAAAGCAAGAGTGGGGAAACAAGCACGAAGGGTGGGCTTATACACCTTCATGAGTGTGCTCACACTTGACTTGAGAGTATCCTCTCTTTCCTGGTGGATCAGGGGAAGGTGCTGGTGTGATCTACATAAATATTCCTTCCCATGGTGGGAGGACACTGGAATAATGACTGTAATTCACCTCAACTTGCTTTTCTCGTCCCTGATGCAGTGGTCCCAGGACTAGGGATGCAAATAAAGTCCAGAAACAGGAATTATTCCTAAGCAAGAAACTGTAAGTATATTTTATGTCCTTTATGTAATAATTCCTAAGGGCCTGGAGAAGTAGGCTGTGCCTTCACTGCATCTGGCAAAGTTGGGGCTAACACTGAATACAGCTGTATTGCCTGGGGTCAGATAGCCACCCAGTTCTCTACCTGCATAACCCTACCCTCTATGAACTGGAATGGATGATGCGAGACAATTGCTAGAACAGTATTGGTCCCTGCAGTCCAAGCCAGCACAGCAGCAGAGCCTAGTGTTCCTTCCAAATTTGTAATGTTTAGTATAAATGAAGAGAAGGAGAAATAGTAGCTGAGGGTAAATGAATGAATAAATGGGTTATGTAATGAGGAAAATCCAATGTTACATGAACTACTCGAAAGAGGTGTAAGTAAGAGAGAGTATTGTCTCTTAGCTCGATTTCACCAGATGCCTGAAAGGGTGCAGCCATATGTTGCTGAGACTATTCCTGTTTTTGGACTGCACTGGGATAATTGTTAATGACCAAAGAGGATTCTGGTAATGTGCCAGGATCTTTTCACTGTTATGATTCTTCTGGTATAGGAGATCTGTGATTGGCCAGGCACAGTGGCTCATGCTTGTAATTCCGTCAGTTTGGGAGGCAATGGTAGGAACATCATTTAAGGTCAGGATTTGAGACCAGCCTCTGCAAAATAGTGAGACCCATTCCTATAAAATATTTAAAAATTAGTTGGATATGGTAGTGTGCACCTGTAATGCTATCTACTCAGGAGGCCGAGGCAGAAGGATCACTTGAGTCCAGGAATTCGAGGTTACAGTGAGCTATGATTGTGCCACTGCATTCTATCCTGAGCAACAGAGCAAGAGATTAACTCTAAAATAAAATAACAAATATTATAAGAAGAGATAATGTGGTCAAAACCAGGGTGTGATCTGTGGTCCAATAAACATATTTGGTCTTTGTCCCTGTTTCCTGACAACCAGGTTCTAAAACATTTGCAATCTCCTCAGTGATAAACATGACTTCAATATGGCAATGAGATGACTGTGGGGTGAGGGGCTCCTAGATAGCTTCAGAATGGGGGCTGGTTGCCAGAAACACGAAGCTGTGATTAGAGGATTGGAACTTTTAGCCCCATCCCTAAAGTCTGGGAAGGAAAGAGAGGCTCGAGGTTGAGTTCAGTCACACAATGGCCAGTGATTTAATTAATCTTGCCAAACAATGAAATTTACATAGAAACCTCTTCTCCATGGGGACAGAGGCTCCTGTGCTCAGAGCCCTTCCAGACCTCACCCTGTGCACCTCTTCATCTGGTTGCTCATTTGTATCCTTTATAAGTGCTATGGTTTGAATGTTTCCCCAAAAAAGCATCTGTTGGATATTTCATCCCAAATGCAACATTTTTAAGAAATGGGACCTTTGAGAGGTGATTGGACCATCAGAGCTCTGCCTTCATTAATGGATTAAGGCTCATCATAAAAGGACCTGAGGCTGTCAGTTTGACCTCCTTTTCCCCCTACCTCTCACCCTCTCTTGCCCTTTTGTTTTCTACCAGATACAGTCCCTTGATCTGGGAATTCCCATCCTTGACACCATGAATGAAACAAATTTCTGTTTGTTATAAGTTATCCAGTCTCAGGTGTTCTGCTATAGTGGCATAATTTAAACCAGGGGTCCCTAACCCCCGGGCTGCGGACTGGTACAAGTTTCTGGCCTGGTAGGAACCAGACCGCACAGCAGGAGGTGATCGATGGGCGAGAGAGCATGAGCATGACCACCAGAGTTCCGCCTCCTGTCAGATCAGTGGCCGAATTAGATTCTCATAGAAGCACGAACCCTATTGTGAGCTCTGCATGCGAGAGATGTAGGTTGCATGCTCCTTATGAAAGACTAATGCCTGATCATCTGAGGTGCAACAGTTTCATCCAAAACCATTTCCCTCTGCCTTCCGCCACCTCCACTGGTCCATGGAAAAACTGTCTTCCGTGAAACCGGTCTCGGGTGCCAAAAAGGTGGGGATTTAAGCTATAAAAAAAAAAAACTGCAATACTGAGTGTGAAAGGAAAGTAAAATTTCAGGACTCCAAATTCACTATACCAAAGGGAAAAGTTAAGTTTGGAGACTGAGTGATGGAAAAACTGCCTTTCTTTTGTTCCTAAACAAATAACTGCGAAGATAGAAGACCCCATATCTCCCCAGGTGGCCTCCCTCACAAACTGCTCACAAGATAATTCCTTGTGGGCCCCAACATCTTTACTCTAAAACGGAGTTTTGTTGAATTTCCCGACAGTGTAAATTAACAGCTTATCTTCACAGGTACAGGACAAAGACAAGACTGGACATCATCCCTTCACCACCCACCCGGTGACTTTTCTACCCAACGTTTACTTTATCTTATGGAAAATGCAGATGTACTGAGCACAAGATGAGTGCATAGTTGACTGTTTTTTTCCTCTCCTGGCTGCTCTTTCCCCTATAAATATTGCAGTCCTCAAAACCCTGTTAGGAAAAAGCATGGGCCACAGATGCTACAATGATTTGTGTCTCTGTTTCCAAGGTGCATCTTCACCTCGGCAAAATAAACTTCTAAACTGACTGAGACCTGTCTCAGACGTTTTTTGGTTTACATGACTATAGCAACGTCCTGAGTTCTTTGAGTTAGTTTAAGAATTATCAGTCCTTGGGAGGTGAGAGACCCCTGACTTTGCAGCCATGATAGACAGAAGTGCAGGTAACCTGGCACCCAATACTTGTGACTTGCATCTGAAGTGAGGACAGACTTGTGGGACTGAGCCCTTAAACCTGTGGAGCCCGAGGTGAACTCCAGGTAGTTAGTGTCAGAATGGAGTCGAACTCTAGGACTCCCAGCTGCTGTTGGAGAATCAGAAAGTTATTTGGGTGGAGGAAAACCCCATCACCATCCCACAGAGAGAAACTTAGAGTAAGAGTAAGCAAGCACACCTCTATCTTTTTGGTCCCAGAGGAAAAGATAAACAAAATGTAAGCATTTACTTCATGTCCCTAATCTATTAAACACAGGTTACTACCAGCTGTTCATTGTCCAGACGTGGAGTGGTCCTACCTCTAACCTAGAAGTTAGGATTTTTTAGGCCTTTGAGGGTGTCATATAAAAACTAATAAATGTTAGAGATTCTCTCCCCAGAAATATTTCCACACACAAGAAAATATAGATATTAATATAAAACATTGGTGTGGACCCAGAATCTCTGAGGTCTTACAAACCTGGGTGTTTTAATCCTAGTAAGAGACAATGCTGGGGAAAGCTGTTTGAATAATCATTTCATCATCACACAATGCCACTCCAATAATCTAGACTATAAACTGGGATAGACAAAAACTTGATGTAATAATCTATCCTCAAGGGAATGGGTGGAAATATGTTATTTATTAGTCACTGGTTCATTCAGCCACTCTGCGTGCCTACCAGGTACCAGGTAAAGTTCTCTTCCTGGATCACTGCTCCAATAATTAAAATTTGTCACTTTTCCCCACCCCTCACACTCCAGCACTTGAACCCTCTTACTACACCAGAATTCCACACTGTCAATGAACAGAGTCAAACTCGGTAACATATTTGAAGAGATTAATTCTGAGCCAAAAATGAGGGACCACAGCCCATGACACAGTCCTCAGGAGACCCTGAGAACATGTGCTCAAGGTGGTTGGGGCACAGGTTGGTTTTATACATTTTAGGAACATATGAGACATCAATAAGCTATACATTGTTTCGATCCAGAAAGTTGGGACAATTTGAAGCAAGCAAGGGTTGTGGGGTAGTGCTTCTGGGTTATAAGTAGATTTTTAATTTTTCTGATTGGCAATTGGTTGAGTTACTATCAATAGAAAGGAACGTCTGGGTTATGATAAGAGGTTGTGGAGTCCAAAATTTTCTCATGCAGATGACGCCTCCAGGTGCCAGGCTTCAGAGAGAATAGATTGTAAATGTTTCTGATCAGATTGAAGGTCTGTGTTGGTGGCAAATGCTGGTCAGCTTTTCCTGAATTCCAAAAGGGAAGAGGGCATAATGAGGCATGTTCAACACCTGCTTCCCATGGTGGCCTCAGCCAGTCTTTCAGGTTAACTTTTGAGCACCCTGGCTGAGGGTGTCAATTGAGATGGTTAGGAGAGGGTGGCTTTGATGTTTATTTTTGGTTTACAACATGCAAAATGTTGAGAGGAGACAGACACCACCTCCCTCCTTGGAAGAGGACAACACTCCAGTCACCCCTGCAGTTGATCATGGACATGAGTCTTAAGCTCCACCAGTCCGATGACCACCTGCTGAAGAGGTGTCATTGTCTCCTAGGTAAATACTAAGGGTGTGTCATCTCACACCAAGAAGATAAGGACACTGACACACGAGGAGTGAGTTTAGGAGCAAAGGGTTTAATAGGCAAAAGAAAGACAAAGGGGAACAGCTCTCTTCTTGTGAGAGAGAGGGGCACCCAAAAGGGAATTCTGGCCTGGAATGGGAGTGCATCGGATTTTACAGGCAGGCTTGAGGAGATGGTGTCTGATTTATGTAGGGCCCACAGGTTGGTTGGACCAGGTGTGATATTTACATAGTGCAAGTGGAAGGCTGTTCACCCACCCTCATCCTATTATGCAAATGGCTTGCCACTTGGCCGATGCCATGTTGTCTGCTCCTTACTGTAAGGAAGGAGCCTGGCAAAGAGAAGGGAAGATGGAGTCGCCATTGTGAACATGCCCAGTCCCAGGTGTCCGATTCCTATTGGCACAGCTGCCGGCATTCACCCGTGCAAGCTTCCAGCTTACTTGTCTGTATCTGAAGCTTGATATTACAGGCTGCTCCTTGTTAGAAAAGAAAATAATTTGGAGCCTGCTTTTCATTAAAAGCCTTCCATACCCTCACTACCTGTCTAAATAATTTCTTCTTAACTCCTATATCACTGCCAGCCTCTGAGCCAGAATGAGGTGACAGAGAGGCTGGGACTGTGCAGAAAACATTTTAGTAAAGATGGCTGAGTGGCAGTAGTGATGTCCAATTTCCAGGTGCAGCAGTGACATCTGTCCTGGCCTCGGGGTCCAGTGTCCAGCACCAGGGTGTCAGAGGTGTGAGCAGTGGCGTCTGTGCTCAGCAGTAGGGGCAGTTGTTCCTAGGAGGGACCTGATCCAGGGTGGGCTGTGGATTCTGTTCCTGGATGTGTAGTTTCCAGCCTGCTTCTGTGGCCTTCCCCACAATAAAACTAGTCCCAATACCAGATATACGACTTTATGTGTACATTACAGAAATTTGGTTCCATGGTTTGCTCCAAGAAGTGAGTGGGAAATGAGTCTGTGGGCGGGTGTCAGAGAGCCGCATTCACAGGTGTTCCTTGTGCGAGAGCCACATCCTGAATTCCCTACCTGGCGTTTACCCCATGGTGGAGAGAACAACAGGGAATGTCACATCTCATAACTGATGATACACATCCTCCCTTTTCTTTCTGTGAGAAAAATCCTCTTTTAAACAGGGTTTGAAAACCCACCCCACCCACCCACCCTGGGCACTCTCTGATCTCAGTGGTTCCCAATCTGGCTGAGCAACAGGATTGCTGGCGGGAGCTTAGAAAATACTCAGGCCACTCCCCAGAACCCCTGTCTCAGAGTATTACGCACAAGACCAAGGAATCGTTTATATAACAAGCCCTAGAGGTGAGGCTGATGCTCAGACATGTGGGATCCTGGTGTTCTTGATACTCCAAGTGTAAGCTGGAGAACAGCAACATGAACTCCAGCCTTGTCATAAATACAGAATCTGTAGCTCGACTCCAGACTTCCTGGATCTCAGCACCACGTCCGGGTGATCCCTGTACACATGGAAGTTCCTTGTCTAAGTGTCCTCTAGACTTGGGGTCAGAACTGTGCAGTCTGCTCGGGGTGTGGTCTGATCACATCCTTTACAACTGGAGGTCCAGGGTTCAGTCCTTGCCCTCATTCTTTTCCACAGTCAATCACTCCCTTGGTGCCCACCCCCCCAGCACACTGCAGCTCACAACCAGGTTCTCTCTTCAGGAAAGAACAGTCCTTGATGATATGTCCAATTTCACAGACAAACATAAGTCTAAATTAGACTCTGCTCTATAGATTCATCAGTTCGAATTGGATTCAGCACCAAGATCACGAGATCCAGGGCAGGGAGAGAGGGCAGGAGAGTAGAGCAGAAGAGAAGCTCTAGAAGCAGGGCAGGAGGTGAATGGCTCTGAACATTTGTCTCAGAATGCAGAGGCCCCCGTGTGCAGGGGCCGCCCTCGGTGATGTCTGAGACTCTGTGGTCACAGCTCCCGCTGGACAAGTTTCCACTGAAGGGACGAGGACGACGGGGCAGTGAAGGTGACCCAGCTGAGGACTGACCACATAAAGTCCATGAAGAACTGAACAGCAACTAGGCGCAGGCCCAGTCCACACTGGGCTCCTCACTGCCTTCTCCACCCCCACTTGCAACAGACTCAGCACAGCGAACATGCAGATTCTGGAAGGTTCTCAGGTCTTTATTTGCTCTCTCAAATTCTAGGGTTTACTTATTTAATTAATCCATCAACCTCTCATAGCAGATATTTGAGAAAACAAATTTATATTCAGATCCTTATTTTCAGTAGGGAAGTAAGAAGTTGCAGCTCGGTGCACATAAAGTTGAGACAGAGATGGAGACATCCAGCCCCACCTCTCTGGAACAGGAAAGATGCCTGGGGAGGAAACACTGGTCAGCATGGGAACCAGAGGTCAGGGTGGACACAGGAGTGGGTGTCTCTCCACCTCCTCACATTATGCTAACAGGGATGCAGACACATTCAGATGCCTTTGCAGAAAAGATGCCAGAGTCTCTTGAAGTCACAAAAGGAGGAGTGAAGAAATCCTGCATCTCAGTCCCACACAAGACAGTTGTCTCAGGCTATAGAAACAACAGTCACGAACAAATTCAAGTCAGTCATGGTAAGTGATGACACTCTGAACAGCCCACACACACTTGAAACGTCCAAATCAAAGAATCTCCATTACTCAGGCCTTCCCTCTGGCCCCCGCCCCCCACTCTAGACCCCAAGAATCTCACCTTTTCAAGCCGTGAGAGACAATCAGAGCCCTGGGCACTGTCGCTGGCTGGGGTAGAACAAAAACAGGAGCTGGTCAGAGCCCGCAGGAGACACAGGACAGGAGGAATTACGGGATGGGTGAGCTCCTCCACACTCCCACCCCCACCACTTACACGCAGCCTGAAAGTAGCTCCCTCCTTTTCCACCTGTGGGAAGAAAATGTCCTGTGAGGAGGCTGGGAGGAAGCAGGGTCATAAGGTCCTGCGCCCCCGCCTGCGGTCCCCTCGCTCCTCCCGCCGAGGCCATTTCCCTCCAGACCCCGCATCACCGGCCCAGGTCTCTGTCAGGGCCAGGGCCGCCGAGAGCAGCAGGAAGAAGGTTCGCAGCCCCATGACCCGCATCTCGGGTCTGAGGAGACTCTGAGCCCGGTTGGGTGCGTGGGGAACTTTAGAACTGAGACCACGGCGACGCTGATTGGCTTCTCTAGACATCCGACACCAATGATAGTGGGAACTGGGGACGCGTCACCTGTATCCTTGAAGAAGGACCCGACACCTGTTGGGAGAAGTGAAACTAGGGGAGTGGGGAATCCCAACTCTGCGCCTCCCAATGCAGA
>NW_022681455.1:29710472-29910472 GCF_009764315.1 Trachypithecus francoisi | reverse complement strand
TTCCAACCGCATCTCTCCATTTATTTAGACCTTTAATTTCTCTCAGTAATGTTTTGTACTTCTCAGCGGACAAACACTGCTCTCTTCCTAAATTTATTCCCATTTTGCTCTGTTTGTAACTACTGTGATAGGAAAGTTGAGGTTGTCATTGCTTGTATAGAGAAATGTGTTCATAATTAATTTTTATATTGATTTTATATCCTATGGGCACTTCTGGATTCATTTGCTAGTGCTAGCAGGCTTTTACCTGCTTGTTAATTCTACAGACAAGGTCATGTTATCTGTGAATAGAGTTTTATGTTTTTGTTTTTACCTGGATGACTGGATGACTTTAATTTTTCATTTTTTGCCTTATTGCACTGAATACAATCTCCAGTACAATGTTAAATAGAAGTGATGGGGTTGGACGTCCTTGCATTGATCCCCATCTTAGGAGAAGGCATTCAATCTTCAGTTTTTCTTCATTAAGCATGAATTTAGCTGTGGGGTTTTTGTAGATTCCCTTTATCAGAGTGAGGAAGGTCCCTTCCATTCCTGTTTTGTTGAAACTTATGAACACAAGTGCTGTTAACATTTTTGTCAACTGTTTCTTCTGCACCTTTTGACATAATTATGTCTTTTATTCCATTAATATAGTGCATTCCATTAGTTGATTTCCAGTTGTTAATCCAACCTTATATTCCTGGGATGAATACCATTGGTCATGGAGTGCAATCCTTTTTTATGTGGCATTGTATTGTCTGCCTATGTTTGTTAAGGATGTTTTCATTTATGTTTATTGGTGATACTGGTCTCTGGTATTATTTTCTTGTGAGTCTTGCTCTGACTTTTATATTAGCAATGCCAGTTCTGTAAATGAGCTGGAAACTCTTGATTCCTCTCTTCTCGTCTGAAAGAGCTTTTGAAATATTTGATAGAATTCGCCAGTGAAGATATCTGGGCTTTGGCATTTCTTTGTGAGAAAGTTTTCAAATTACTGACTTAGTGTACAGTTCTATTCAGATTTTCTATGAGGAGGAGTCAGTTTTGGCAATTTCTATCTTTGTGTGAATCTGTCTATTTTATCTAAGTGGTCTAACTTACTGACTTGAGGTTTTTTAGAGTATTCACTTAAAATGCTTTTTAATTCCTAAAGGGTCATTAGTGATGATCTCTCTTTCATTCACAATTTTGGTAATTTCTCATAACCTCTGTTTTGACTGTTGGTCAAGAAAACAGACAGAGGCAGCAGATGGCTGTGACAGATTCTCTAGTGGGAAGACTTTGATCATACAGAGCTGACAAGCCAGACTGATGCCAGCAACACCAAAGGAGCTGCAAACCGATCTTGACAGGAAAGTCACTGACTCTGGATTGGGCTATGCTCAACCAGGGGTAGATGTCAGTGCTTCAAGGGCTATAAAAGAACCAGAAAAGAAGAGATTGCACCAATGCGAACTACTGAGTCCCATTTCTTTACACAAGAAAACACACTTTACAGCCTCAAACGGCCAACAATGCACAGGGAGATGTCCTCCTTAGGGGAAAACTTTGATAGAACATTGAAATGGTCAATTGAAACATTAGTTGTCTAAAAACTGCCAATCTAATTGTTGGGCAATTTATACCTCCATTAATGTGCTCACTGTCAACATGGGTGGGGCTGCAAGAGGGACTCCACTAGGTCACATCCTCTCTTTTTCCTGATGCATCAGGGCTATATTGTTGTGACTATACATACAATTCTTCCTAAGGTGAGAGGATGCTGGAGTAATGACTACACTTCACCTCAAATTTCTTTTTTCATATGTGATGCAGTGGTATCAGGAATAGGGATGCAAATAAAAGTGCCAGAAGCAGGAATTATCCCTAAGCAAAAAACTGTATTTTTACACCTTTATGTAAGATTTCCCAAGCAAATCAAGGATTGTGCTGTGCCTTCATTTCATCTGGCAAAGTTGAGATTAACAGTAAGTAGAGCTATGTAGCCTGGTGGTCAGATAGCCCCGACTAGTTGCTTATCTGTGTAACCTACTCTCTATGATCAAGAGTAGACTGAGGGAAGACATGCTAGAATACTATCGCTGCCTGCAGTCTAGGCCAGCACAGCAGCCAAACCTAATATCACTTCCAAAACTGGAAGAGACTGATATAAAGGGACAGAAGGAGGGATAGTGGCTGGGGTAAGTGAATAAATCAAAGGGTTATATAATGAGGAAAATTCAACATTAGCTTAACTCCTCAAAATGGTGTGAGCAAGAGAAGACATTGTCTCTTAGGTCAATTATACTGGATGCCTAAAAAGGTGAAGCCATATGTCCCTGAAACCATTCTTGTTTTTGGAACCTGGTAAGATTGATGTCTGCAAAGCTGAGTGACTTCATTCTGGGAGACATATTCATACAAGAGGATGATAAACTGGCCTAATTTTGAATGACTGAATGAGACTCTGATAATATGCCAGTACGTCTTTACTGTTATAATCCTTTTCCTATAAAAGATATGTGGTCAAAGAAAAGCACGTATTCTGAGGTATAACAAAAACATTTTGTCCTTTTCCGTGGTTTTTCCTAAAAACCTTAGACTCTTGAGTGATAAGAGTGAGGGCCTCAGGCTGCTTCCACTCATGGCAGAAGGCAAAGGGGATCTGCTTTGTGCAGAGATCAAATGGTGACAGAGGAACAGAGAGAGTAGGAAGGTGCCAAGCTCTTTTTAACAACTAGCTCTCCTGGAAACTAATAGAGCAACAATTCATTCACTCCCCAGAGAGGGCAGTATCTCTGTATTCATAAAAGATTAGCCCCCATGACCCAAACACCACCCATTAGGCCTCACGTCCAAAATTGGGGGTCACATTTTTAACATGAGGTATCAGGGGATAAATATTTATATCATTGCATCCTGTCCCTGGCCAGCCAAAGTTCAGGTTCTTCTCACATTGCAAAATACAATAATCTTCTCCCAATTGTCTCAAATGTGTTAGGTTATTCCAGCGTCAACTCAAAGTTCCAAAGTTCCAGCGTCATCTCATCTGAGATGGAAAGTAAGTTCTTATAGCTATAAGCCTGTAAAATTAACAAAAAATATTATTTACTTCTAAAATATTAATACAACAGTGGAAGAGACATTTCTTACATACTTCCTTTCCAAATGGAATAACTGGGCCAAAATAAATGAATGCAGTGTCCTCACAAGGCTGAACCTCATCATAGCGGACATTAAAACTCAAAACTCTAAAATAATCTCCTCTGACTCTATATCTTGAATCCTGAGCACACTGGCTGGTAAAAGCAGTGGGCTCACAATACCATTTGCAGCCCCACATCCATGGCTTTGCCGAACATAACCCATATAGCTGCTCTCGGGGGTGAAAATTGAATGCCTATGACTTTTCCAGGTTGAGGTTGCACATTGCCAGTGGCTCTACCATTTAATAGTCCTGGCAGGGGTCCTGCTCCTGCAGCTCCACTAGGAATTGTCCTGGATATTAAATTTCCCCCTTAAATATCAGTTTTATTTTCAGGCCATTTCTTTGCTCAAATATATGTGCATAGGCTATTACAAGCAACCAGGCCAAATCTGGAATGCTATGCTGCTTAGAAATTTCTTCCACCAGATACCTTTATACATCACTCTCAAGTTCAAAGTTCTACAGATCCCTAGAGAGGGGGCACAATGCCTCCAAGTTCTTTGCCAATTAATAACAAAAGTGGCCTTTTCTCTAGGTCCCAATAAGTTCCTCATCTCCATCTGAGACCTCATCGGCCTGGACTCTACTGTCCATATCACTATCAACATTTTGGTCACAACGACTTAACAAATCTCTAGAAAGTTTCCCTCATTTTCTTGTCTTCTGAACTCTCCGAACTCTTCCAATCTCTGCCTGTTACCCAGTTCCAAAGCCATTTCCACATTTTCAGCTACCTTTACAGCAATACCCAGCTCCTGGTACTGATTTTCTGAACTAGTTCATTCTCACACTGTTATAAAGAAATACCTGAGGCTGCATAATTTATAAAGCAAAGAGGTTTAAATTGGCTCATGGTTCTGCATTCTATACAGGAAGTATGATTCTGGCATCTGCTCTACTTATGAAACGGCCTCAGGAAACTTTCAATCATGCTGGAAGGTTAAGGGGAAGCAGGCATGACTTACATGCCTTGAGCAGGAGGGAGAGAGAGCAGAGAGGTGCCACACACTTTTAAACACCAGATCTTGTGAGAACTGTCACAAGAACAGCACCAAAGAGATGGTTCTAAACTATTCAAGAAGGAGCCATCCTCATGAGCCAATCACCTCCCATGAGGCGCCATCTCTAACACTGGGGATTGCAACCGAACATGAGATTTGGGTGGGGACACAGATCCAAACAATAACAGGGGTCATGATGGACGTGAGGGTGGGCTGGTCTCCCCACTTCTCACATGTCATCAGGGACGTAGACACATTTAGATGCCTTGGTATAAAGAGAAGCCAGAGTCCCTTAACATCACAAAGGGGAGGCATGAACAAAGTTTGCATCTCAGTCCCTCACAAGGCAGACTTAGAAAAAAATAGTTATGCACAAATTAGGTCAGTCATGGTAAGTGGTGACACTGAACAGTCCACCACACACTGAAAAATTCAAAGAATCTCCAGAGCCTAGTTTTATCCCCTCTGCCCCAACTCCTCCTTCACTTCAGGCCCTCTAAGGTGTCATTTTACAAGCCTTGAGAGACACATCAGAGCCCTGGGTACTGTCCCTGTTTGGGGTGGAATAAAAACAAAATCTGTTCAGAGCCCACAGGTGATGTGACTAAAGGAGGAATTGTGGGGTGGGTGAGCTCCCCCATGGGCTCCTGTCTACACTATCCCAATGATCTCAGGGATCACTCTCCCACCCCTACCACACTTACATGAAGCCTGAATACGGCTGCCTCCTGTTCCATCTGTGGAAAGAAAACAAACTGTGAGAGGCCAGGGAGGTGGCAGGGCCATGAGATCCCAGAGGAGTTTCCGGAACTGTGACTGTAGACCGAGGTCAGGATCAGGAAACCCAAGGGAAGAGGATGTGTTGAAGCTGGACCAATTGTCCTCCTGAGGTCTGTCCTCAGCAGGGACCTTCCCCTGACCTGTGACTGCTGGGAGCCAGGTTCCCACGACCCCAGTCAAGGTGATAAATTTGTCCTTCATTTTCACAGGTGCTTTACAAAAGAGTAAGTATTGATAGGGCCTCTGACCAGGGTAAATGTGTGTGGAGATGGTGCCTCACAACAAGGCAGGATACGAGCCAACTCCCATTATGGGGCTCGAAATCCACCAGTGGAAGAAAACTTAAAAGCTTACCCCTTTCCTACCCGGCCTCTTATTCCTCCACATCACAGCAGTGACCACAGCACCAAGAACAACCAGGCCAGCTACGATGCCCACAATGGGGATGGTGGGCTGGGAAGACAGCTCTAAGAAAGGAGGGGAACGTGAGGGGCCCTCACCCCCAGGCCTTAGCCCTGACTTTGCTGAAGGGCTCCAGAAGGACTCCTGCTTTCCCTGAGAAGAGACGTGACCCCACATTCGTCTCCTTACCCCATCTCAGTGTGAGGGGCTCTGGCAGGCCCTCATGTTGCACATGGCATGTGTATCTCCGCTTCTCTCAGGAAGTCACCACCATAGCTGCCCACTTTTAGAAGGTTCTGTACTCTGCAGGTCTGTCTCCACAAGCTCTGTGTCCTGAATTTGTTCTCCCCATTCAGCTTCTGGGTCAGTGTGATCTCCACAGGGTAGAAGCCCAAGGCCCAGAACCTCAGGGTGGCCTCATGGTCGGAGATAGGGTGCTGGGTCACGTTTGTCTTTGGGGTATCTGAGGGGAAGAGTCAGAAAATTCAGCCACTTTGCATTCTTCATGGGATACTCCAGCAGCACCCATGTGACCATCCTGAGAATGGACAGGACACCTGGGGTGGGGAAGGGAGCACAGAACCCAGACACCAGCCTGGACACAGGCACCTGGGTAATCTATTCCTTGGAAAGTTCTAGTGTCTGAGGCTAGAACAGAGATTTCTGGTCCTGAACTGAGGGAGGCCGAGGGGCTCAAAAAAACTGGAATCAGACCAACAGATACACGTTGAGTGTGAGGCACAGAACAAGGCCTGAGAGGAAAATTTCTGGTGCCCAAGCCTGTTGTGGGGTCAAAGGGAATCACGGATCAGTGTTCCAGGGATTGTCTTCCCTCCTTTCCCTCAGAGACTTCATCCTTTAATTGTCCCAGAGAGCAGGGCGAGCCCTCAGTCACTCTCTGGTGTAGGATCTGAAACCCAGGAGGACTCTTCTTCCTCAGGACAAGAGGGAGAGGGATATTTTAGAGTTGGTCTCATTTTCCTCCCCTTCTTTTGGAAGGTGGCTCGAGGAATCTGCAGGAGATCAGGGAGGCGCCCAGTGGCCGCTGGTACCCGCGCACTGCAGCGTCTCCTTCCCATTCTTAAGGCCTTTGCTGAGCCGCTCCGCTCACCTTCCCTGCAGGTAGGTTTTGAGGAGCTCTGCTTGTTCCTCAGCCAGGACATCTGAGCTGCCTTGTCCGCTGCGGTCCATCAGCACAGTTCCTGGTTTAGGACGAGGTAACCGTGCCATCGTAGGGTGTGTTCATACCCGCAGAGGAGGCTCCAGTCCGGGTCCAGGTCACAGCTGTGTATTGGAGGGTGTGAGACCCTGTCCCCGTGCCCGCGGTCAGCCCAGGCCACTGAGCCCAGCCTCCCTCCCTACCAATCCCCCGGGATTTGAGCCACAACTGAAAATGGAATTGGGTATAGACACCTGGGGCTCTTGTCGGGTCAAGGGTCTCCGCGAGGGTCTTGTGCTACAGCGGGTAGCACAATGTTGCTAACCCCTGAATTATCACGAATCTAATTTGTAGAAGAGGTGATTTTTGGCACCTTTATATATAAATGTGTGTGTCTAAATGCATTGCGATTAGACTCACAAAGCTAAGTTTCACTTTCCCAGACTATGTATGTGTGACTCTGGTCTGTTGTATTTTTACATTATCTTTATTTCATAGCCCTGAGTTTGTGTGTGTGAGTCCAAGACATCTCAATACAGACCTCAATGTGTTACCGTATATTGCCACCAGGAGCCTGTACAGAATTTAATCACCTCAAAATTGCAAGTGCTCAGTGCAGCCAAAGTGCCCTTCACCAGGGCTCGTGAACTCTTTATTTATCATTTATTATTTATTTATTTTTAGACAGGGTATCACTCTTACTCTGGCTGGAGTGCAGTGGCACGCTCATGACTCACTGAAGCCTCAACCTCCTGGGCTCATGCGATCAGTGCTCCACCCTCAGCCTCCCACGTTTCTGGCACCACAGGCCTGTGCAACCACTCCTGGCTAATTTTTCTAAAAAAATATCTGTAGAGATGAGGTCTCCCTATCTTGCTCTGACTGGTCTTGAACTCCTGGACTCATGCGATCCTCCCAGCTCAGCCTCCCAAAATGCTGGTATTATGGGTATAAGCCACAGTGGCTGGCCCATGCACCTGCCAATTTTTATGAATTATTCACATCTAAGCTTTGTGCATGTTTTATTGGGACACTTGATATCCTTTTTTAACCTGTTTAACATAGGGAGGCAATTCGTTTTTGGACAGTCCCACAGAACGTATTAAAGACCAAGGTGCAAATAACAGTGAGTCATGCTCTGTGGATAAATGCATTACAAATCTATAAAACATTGTTTTTAAGTCTGAGAATTCCATTGCTTTAGAATTCTTTCTCTCTGTTCCTTTACCTCACCTCCTGCTTCTCCAGCCCTTCTCTCTGTCTCTGTCATCCCACAGGCCCTCCTCTCCCCTTAGTCTCTATTACCCTTTCACTACTGAATTGTGGCCCTAGCTCTGTCCCCTCGCTTGCTGCTCATGACTGTTCTCCCCACAATGGTCAGCAGTCCTGCTAATGTGAGTCAGATTGTGTCATTTCTTCACTTAAAACACTTGAATGACTCCATCTCATTCTCAAGGAGCCTCTAGAATGGAAGGCACATGAGCACAAGGGCTTGGGTTGTTTTGATCAAAGTTGTGTCTGCAGCATATAAAAGCATATCTGGCACACAGTAGGCACTAAGTTAATTTTGTTGAATAAATGAATGAAATATGATTGTGTCAAAAATTGTGTCATACAAAAATCACAAAATGTAAAATGCAAAGCAAGTTAGGAAACATTTGGTTTTATGCAACTACTGTGCATATCAGTTCTCTAATTCATTCTAGTGGAGAAAATGTCATATGCTTAGCTGTTGAATCTGTTTATTGATTTTCTTTTTTAAATTATACTTTATGTTCTAGGGCACATTTGCACAACGTGCAGGTTTGTTACCTATGTATATATGTGCCATGTTAGTGTGCTGCACCCATTAACTCGTCATTTACATTAGGTATATCTCCTAATGCTATCCCTCCTCGCTCCCCCCATCCCACAACAGCCCCGGTGTGTGATGTTCCCCTTCCTGTGTCCAAGTGATCTCATTGTTCAATTCCCACCTATGAGTGAGAACATGCGGTGTTTTGGTTTTCTGTTCTTGAGATAGTTTGCTGAGAATGATGGTTTCCAGCTACATCCATGTCCCTACAAAGGACATGAACTCATCCTTTTTCATGGAGTCTGTTATTGATGGTCATTTGGGTTGGTTCCAAGTCTTTGCTATTGTGAATACTGCCGCAGTAAACATACGTGTGCATGTGTCTCTATAGCAGCATGATTTATAATCCTTTGGTATATACCCAGTAATGGGAAGACTGGGTCAAATTGTATTTCTAGTTCTAGATCCTTGAGGAATCGCCACACTGTCTTCCACAATGGTTGAACTAGTTTACAGTCCCACCAACAGTGTAAAAGTGTTCCTATGTCTCCACATTCTCTCCAGCACCTGTTGTTTCCTGACTTTTTAATGATCGCCATTCTAACTGGTGTGAGATGGTATCTCATTGTGGTTTTGATTTGCATTTCTCTGATGGCTAGTGATGATGAGCATTTTTTAATGGGTCTGTTGGCTGTATAAATGACTTCTTTTGAGAAGTGTCTGTTCATTTCCTTTGCCTACTTTTTGATGGGGTTGTTTTTTTCTTGTAAATTTGTTTGAGTTCTTTATAGGTTCTGGATATTAGCCCTTTGTCAGATGAGTAGATTGCAAAAATTTTCTCCCATTCTGTAGGTTGCCTGTTCACTCTGATGGTAGTTTCTTTTGCTGTGCGAAAGTTCTTTAGTTTAGTTAGATCCCATTTGTCAATTTTGGCTTTTGTTGCCATTGCTTTTGGTGTTTTACACATGAAGTCCTTGCCCATGCCCATGTCGTGAATGGTATTGCCTAGGTTTTCTTCTAGGGTTTTTATGGTTTTAGGTCTAACATTTAAGTCTCTAATCCATCTTGAATTAATTTTTGTATCAGGAGTAAGGAAGGGATCCAATTTCAGCTTTCTACTTATGGCTAGCAGTTTTCCCAGCACCATTTATTAAATACGGAATCCTTTTCCCATTTCTTGTTTTTGTCAGGTTTGTCAAAGATCAGATGGTTGTAGATGTGTGGTATTATTTCTGAGGGCTCTGTTCTGTTCCATTGGTCTATATCTCTGTTTTGGTACCAGTACCATGCTGTTTTGGTTACTGTAGACTTGTAGTATAGTTTGAAATCAGATAGCGTGATGCCTCCAGCTTTATTCTTTTGACTTAAGATTGTCTTGGCAATGCGGGCTTTTATTTTTGGTTCCATATGAACTTTAAAGTAGTTTTTTCCAATTCTGTGAAGAAAGTCATTGGTAGCTTGATGGGGATGGCATTGAATCTATCAATTACCTTGGGCAGTATGGCCATTTTCACGATGTTGATTCTTCCTATCCATGAGCATGGAATGTTTTTCCATTTGTTTGTGTCTTCTTTTATTTCATTGAGCAGCGGTTTGCAGTTCTCCTTGAAGAGGTGCTTTACATCCCTTGTAAGTTAGATTCCTAGGTATTTTATTCTCTTTGAAGCTATTGTGAATGGGAGTTCATTCATGATTTGGCTCTCTGTCTATTATTGGTGTATAAGAATGTTTGTGATTTTTGCACATTGATTTTGTATCCTGAAACTTTGCTGAAGTTGCTTATCAGCTTAAGGAGATTTGGGACAGAGACAATGGGGTTTTCTAAATATACAATCATGTCATCTGCAAACACGGACAATTTGACTTCTTCTTTTCCTAATTGAATACCCTTTATTTTTTTCTCTTGCCTGATTGCCCTGGCCAGAACTTCCAACACTATGTTGAATAGGAGTGATGAGAGAGGGCATCCGTGTTTTGTGCCAGTTTTTAAGGGGAATGCTTCCAGTTTTTGCCCATTCAGTATGATATTGGCTGTGGGTTTGTCATAAAAAGCTCTTATTATTTTGAGATACGTTCCATGAATACCGAATTTATTAAGAGTTTTTAGCATGAAGTGCTATTGAATTTTGTCAAAGGCCTTTTCTGCATCTATTGAGATAATCCTGTGGTTTTTGTCTTTGGTTCTGTTTATATGCTGGATTATGTTTACTGATTTGCATATGTTGAACCAGCCTTGCATCCCAGGGATGAAGCCCACTTGATCATGGTGGATAGCTTTTTGATGTGCTGCTGGATTCCCTTTGCCAGTATTTTATTGAAGATTTTTGCATCGATCTTCATCAGGGATATTGGTCTAAAATTCTCTTTCTTGTGTGTGTCTCTGCCAGGCTTTGGTATCAGGATGATGTTGGCCTCATAAAATGAGTTAGGGAGGATTCCCTCTCTTTCTATTGATTGGAATAGTTTCAGAAGGAATGGTACCAGCTCCTCCTTGTACCTCTGGTAGAATTTACATTTAAGGTTAATATTGTTATGTGTGAACTTGATCCTGTCATTATGACGTTGGCTGGTTATTTTGCTCATTAGTTGATGCAGTTTCTTCCTAGCATTGATGGTCTTTACATTTTGGCATGTTTTTGCAATGGTTGGTACAAGTTGTTCCTTTCCATGTTTAGTGCTTCCTCAGGAGCTCTTGTCGGGCAGGCCTGGTGGTGACAAAATCTCTCAGCATTTGCTTGTCTGTAAAGGATTTTATTTCACCTTCACTTATGAAACTTAGTTTGGCTGAATATGAAATTCTGAGTTGAAAATTATTTTCTTTAAGAATGTTGAATATTGGCCCCCAGTGTCTTCTGGCTTGGAGGTCCCCTGTTAGTTTGTTGGGCTTCCCTTTGTGGATGACCCAACCTTTCTCTCTGGCTGCCCTTAACATTTTTTCCTTCATTTCAACTTTGGTGAATCTGACAATTATGTGTCTTGGAGTTTCTCTTCTCGAGGAGTATCTTTGTGGCATTCTCTGTATTTCCTGAATTTGAATGTTGACCTATCTTGCTAGGTTGGGGAAGTTCTCCTGGATCATATCCTGCAGAGTGTTTTCCAGCTTGATTCCATTCTCCCCGTCACTTTCAGGTACACCAATCAGACATAGATTTGGTCTTTTCACATCATCCCATATTTCTTGGAGACTTTGTTCGTTCCTTTTTACTCTTTTTTCTCTAAACTTCTCTTCTTGCTTCATTTCATTCATTTGATCTTCAATCACTGATACTTTTTCTTCCAGTTGATCGAGTTGGTTACTGAAGCTTGTGCATTTGTCACGCAGTTCTCACGTCATGGTTTTCATCTCTATCAGGTCGTTTATGGACTTCTCTGCATTGGTTTTTCTAGTTAGCCATTCGTCAAATCTTTTTTCAAGGTTTTTAGTTTGTTTGCACTGGGTTCATAGTTCCTCCTTTAGCTCTGAGGAGGTTGATCGACTGAAGCCTTCTTCTCTCAACTCGTCAAAGTCATTCTCCATCCAGCTTTGTTCCGTTGCTGGCGAGGAGCTGCGTTCCTTTGGAGAGGCGGAGGCGCTCTGATCTTTTGAATTTCCAGCTTTTCTGCACTGCTTTTTCCCCATCTTTGTGGTTTTATCTACATTTGGTCTTTGATCATGGTGATGTACAGATGGGTTTTTGGTGTGGATGTCCTTTCTGTTTGTTAGTTTTCTTTCTAATAGTCAGGACCCTCAGCTGTAGGTCTGTTGGATTTTGCTTGAGGTCCACTCCAAACCCTGTTTACCTGAGGATCAGTAGTGGAGGCTCAGTTGGAAATGCAGAAATCACCCGTCTTCTGTGTCGCTCACGCTGGGAGCTGGAGGCTGGAGCTCTTCCTATTCAGCTATCTTGGCGCCCGGTCCTTTTATTAATTTTCTATTAGTGCATAACCAATTACCACAAACTTAGTGGCTTAAGACAGCACCCATTTATTTGTGTACATTTCCTTAATCAGAAATCCAGGCCAGGTTTGATAGATACTTTATTCAGGGTTTCGCAAAACTGTGTCCTCATCTTAAGGCTGGGATTCTCCCCCAAGCTTATATAGAGCTCGTTGGCAGAATTTGGTTTCTGGCCATTGTAGGACTAAGGTCCCTGTTTCCTTCGGGCTATCAGAGTAGACGGTGGGGAGGGCCTCTCATTCCTGTTGGCCACCAGTGTTCTTTCCCCATGATCCCTCCATTTTCAAAGCTCATGGTGGTGGAAATCCTTCACGCTGAATCCCTCTACACTGTGAGTCTCTATTCTCAGGAAGAACCCAGTCCTTTTCAGAGCTTACCTGATTAGGACAGTCCAAGCAGGATAATCCCCATCTTAAAGTCAACTGACTGGGGACCTGAAATCTATCTGCAAAACCCCTTCACAGCAGCACCTGCATTAGTGTCAACTGAGTAACTGGGGTAATGTGAATAACCAAGGGTGGTTATTGAGGTGTCATGATAGAATCAGCCTAGCATAGCATAGATCTTCCTTTTGTGTTTAAATAGAACATACAAGTTGAAGATCAAAAAATAGATCATTGTTAATGATAATAAACTATATCTTATATAGCGATGGAAATTATTCTAAAATATTAAAAGCAAATGATATGTTTAGTATCTTATAATGAATTTAGAGCAAATGAAAAAGTTCATTGATTCATCCTCTTTTGTGAAGCTGTATTAGTTATCTACTGCTGCATAACAAGTCACCTACAACTTAGCAGCTCAAATCAACAAATATTTTTCATCTCCCACAGTTTCCAATGGTCAGGAATCCAGGAGCGGTTTCTCTGAGTGCTTCTGGCTCAGGGCCTCTCACAAAGTTGCTGTCTAGTTGTCCTCCAGGGCAGAATCATCTGAGGGCTCAATTGGGACTGGGGATTCACAAGACACAAGAATCTCTCATGTGGCTATTGGAAGAGGTTTCAGCTTCTTATTGTTTGATCCCAGGATATCTCACTTCCTAGTCACATGGACCTTTCCACAGGCCTCCTTATGATATAGCAGCCAGCTTCTCCCAGGGCTCATGATCCCAGAGAAAGAGAGAACCACAGTGAGTCTTTTTTTTTTTGAGATGGACTGTCAACCTGTTCCCCAGGCTGGAGTGCAGTGGCTCGATCTTGGCTCACTGCAACCTCCGTCTTCCGAGTTCAAGCGATTCTCCTGCGTCAGCCTCCCAAGTAGCTGGGATTACAGACGCCCGTCACCACACCCAGCTAATTTTTGTATTTTTAGTAAAGATGGGGTTTCACCATTTTGGCCAGGCTCGTCTTGAGCTCCTGACCTCATGGCATACCTCAGCCTCCCAAAGTCATGGGATTATAGCCATGAGCCACCGTGCCCAGCCTTAGTGAGTCTTCTGTTCTACACCCAGAGTCACAAACTCTTATATCAGCATTACTCTATCATTTAGAAGTGAGTCATTAAGTCCAGGCCACACTCACAGGGGGGGAATGAAGCTGTACCTCTGGAAAGGAGGAGTATCAGAGAATTCATATACACGTTAAAAGCAAAATTAACATTATTGTTTCAGGATTTTTGTAAATCAAATACTTCTTATATTGGACTAATTTTCCCTAATACATTAAAATTATCTTTACTAAAGTAATGATTAAAAATTTGAGACAGAGAAAGGAGATACAACAATATCTCAGTTTTTTTTTGCAAATGCCTTTAGTATTAATGTTCTCTTTGATAAGTTGTAACAAAGTTGAGAAAATACAGTAGCTAGATCAAAGAATCCCAAGACTTCAGTGCCATACAATGATGCCTTTATAGTCATAACTACCTTTGTTTTTCCTCAGAAGTTTCTCATTCAGTTCAAAAATGCCCAAAATGCCAATTTTGTACTCAAGCATCTGCAAAAATATTTACCTAATCAGGGTGCTTTGCAGTTAGACAAATTTGAATCTCACATCTCTGTCTGTACAACTAGCTTAGCATCATGACAACAATTTGGTTTGATGTGGTAGGCAGAAATGGTTAACTCCAATCTAGGAGCAAGATTTTTCAATAATTGCTTATTCAGTGGGCATCCTCTGATCAGTTTAACATCTTTAGATGTGTAGAAGTGATTTGGACTCCAGTATGATTATGAAAAACACTGTTATTTTGTGCTTCTAACATTGCTTTAAAAGCAGCTCCTTTGTGTTTTCCATTCTTATTGCTATTTCATCACTAGTTATTCCTTTATGTCTTTTCATTTAATTTATTTTGCTCAACAATGTTTTTTTCTATTCTGTAAAAGTTTAATTCACTTGTATATGTGGTGAAATATGAGCAACATTCAAATTCTGAAATTCTTTGCAAGATACAATTGCCTTGCACATCAGAGTGAACATTGTATACCAGAAAATGTAGAGAGCAGCCAATTAGCCAAGGATCAAATGATCTATTTCTAGCCAAGGCTATTTTTCATGGCATCCTGGTCCTGTCTGTCACATGGCTCTTTACAATTGGCTGTGGCTTTGCTTTACTGTGAGTAGTTATCGCTAAGGATCCTTGCGATGAACTTCAATATTTTCTCTCCTCTTTCATTTCCAACTAATCAATCAGGAATGGCATGCAAGGTGAATTTTGAAAAATGACACCTTAAAGATTTGTGGGCCAGGAGCGGTGGCTCATGCTTGTAATCTCAGCATTTTGGGAGGCCGAAGTGGGCAGATCACCTGAGGTCAGGAATTCGAGACCAGCCTGGTCAACATGGTGAAACCCAGTCTCTACTAAAAATACACAAATTAGCTGGGTATTGTGGTGGGTGCCTGTAATGCTAGCTACTCGGGAGGCTGAGGCAGGAGAATCACTTAAACCCAGGAGGCGGAATTTGCAGTGAGCCGAGATCACACCACTGCACTCCAGCCTGGGTAATGAGAGCGAGACTCTTTCTCAGAAATAAATAAATAAATAAATATTTATGATCAAGTAACTAACTACCTGGACATCCCCTCCTAGCATAAGAAACAGAACCTATGAAGCCACTCTAGGCTGTTGTCCAATCCTATCCCCTGAAAGGAACCTCTGTCTTGAGTCTTGTATTTACCATTCCTTTGTATTGTCTCTAACGATTTTTACAATAAATATATATATACCCAAATCACTGTTTGACTTATTTTTTAAACTTCCCCGTAAAGAGAACTCCCACTATGTGTATTCTTCCGTGATGCGCGTTATGTGTAGTAGCATTATCTCTGATGTGGGAGAGTGTGTTCATTCATTTTTACTGCTAAAGTTTTACTTTTTACGAATATACCACAAGTTTGTTAACTCCCATTGATGTCAGGGGTGATTGTTTCCAGTTTTTGCCATAAACATTGGTGTACACGTCTCCTGGACACATAGCCAAGAATGTCCCCAGAGTGTATGTTCAGGAGGCAGACTGTGGGATTATATGGTGTATGGATGTTAATCATACTAGATAAGGCTAATTTGATTTCTCAAGTGCTTGTACCAAGAATGGGAACGAGCTCACGTTGCTCATGAGTTCTGAAAACATTCAATTGAAGGTGGAGATTAAATGTTAAAACCCACTGTCTTGGCTACGGAATCACCCTGGGCATTTTTTCATATTCTATTAATAACTTCTTCTTCTTTACTTTTATTCTATAATTTATGGCAATATACTTTTAGCATAAGATTCAAATAATGCTTCCTTTTAATCTAACCACATAGGGGTTTATGAACAAATGGAGGGAGGGAGTAAGCTCTGAGGGAGGAAAGGAGGAAAGAAGGAAGGAAGGACAGAGAAAGACAAAACAAGAATTTTCAAAAAAGAATAGGAGGAAAGGATTGGAAATAGCAAGTATGACTAACATTATTAAAATGCAAGGGATTAAAAGAGATGTAGATAATATCCATGGAATAATATAAACTTAAAGCCTTAATAGTTATTAACTACTGTGTCCCAAACTACCTCAAAATTTAGTGGCTTAATACAATAAATATCTGTGAACTCAAAGAGATACTACAAACACAGGCAAAATTGATTCTATGGGGGAGGCAGAGGTTGGATACAGATAAAGATTTTACAGGTTGACATAAATAAGAGTTATTGCTGTGAAGATGAAAGTGATTTTTAGTCCAAGCCCTTCAAGGAGCAGATGCCAAGATGAGCTTCAAGTCTGCAGAATTTTTTGAGGGGACACACCTGTAAGAGAATATGAGAAGCGAGCCAGAAATCCCTGGAAAAAGCGGCAGACCAAGATGCAAGTGTGCCCCCAAGTGCCGGACAGAAGGAGAGAAACTTGGTTCGATGCATCCTAGAGCACAGGCAGTCTAAGGACAGGTGAGCAAGGCCATGGAGGAGTCCTGGAGCCACAGTTCACCACCAGAGTTGTCCCCTGTCTCCCAGTAATGGCCTGCCTTAGTGTGCCTGCTGTGACCGGTCACTGGCTAGGAACAACTCATGGGAAGCAGGGATTCTGCACTAATCCTGCTGAGGATATTAGAGCACAGGAGCACAGCCTTGGGAGATTACCCAGGAGTATCACTCAATCCTTCCTTCTTGAGTGTTCTGGGCTCTTGAATATCAAACCTTCTCAGGGTCAGTTGCTGTATGATTCTGCTCACACTTAACAATAGGACAAGGGGAGCAAGGAGATCCCCATGTGGATCTCTTATGTCCACACACACTTCTCCTGCCCTCCTTGTGTGATAGCAGCCCTGTATCCTCCTCTTCTCACCTGCTTGAGTCTGGACACATACTATTCGAACATCCCTGAGGACAACCACAATGTGTAGTTCCATGGACTCTCATTTGTCCCCTTGCCAGGGTGTCCCCTTTGGGAAACCAGGACCTCCTACCCTACACAGTCCAGATTTTGGAGATGAGAAGTGCAAAATCACCCTGGTGGTGAATATAAGGGATGAGACATTGAGCCACACCTGTTTCAACTTCTTGGTTTTTGGACCCATGTATTCTTTTTTCTGAAAACACAGCACCATAGAGACATCTTTGATTAAATACGTGCAGCACATCCTGAAAGATGGCCCCCATTCCTCAGAGGGTTTCATCTAGGCTGGTACTAAGTTGTGTCTGTAGAGACCTGTCCATGACTCTGTGTGGCTGGCAGCCCCTGGGAGGTGCAGATGGTGATATGACCAGGGGATCCCATGGTCATGGCCCACGCTTCATCCCCTTCCCTCTGAGGTATGTCCCGCAGGCAAATAATGTACTGAAATTGTGAGCCAGTGGATCAGGACTGTCTATAGTGATGCTGGCTGAAGGTCTGAGAGCAGAGAGAAAAACCACACCACATTGAATAGGTGCCTTTCCCTGTGAGGATGAACCCTTGGCCCTTCCAGGATAGATGGGGCTCAAGCTATTCAACTTGTCACTTAGGGGCTAGTCAGTTACCTGAAGAAATAGTGCCCTCTCAGTGCCCATCATTGTCTGGAATGCTCATCAGCAGAGTATTCAGAGGAAGCAGCAGCTGGATGGGCCTTGGTAGCAGGGAGTCAGTGCTGTTGGACCCTTTGTAACCTCATCCCTGCCACTGTGGTTGCTCCACCTATGGGTCTTTCCTGTAAGGCCTGGGTTGATCCGTGATGCCGGCTGGCTAACTTCAATTTGTCTTCAATTTGTTTGGTTATTCAGGGCCACGTCAGAGCTGGGTGTTTTCTGTGGGTGTTAACATGGAATTGAGGCTCAACTCACATGGACCATTTGCATCTCATGATAGATGCCGCTGGGCCTATCCAATCTGTGATTCTGTGGGTCACATAGAAGCCAATACATTTGGGCACTTGGAATCATATCGTTGCTTGGTGTCCCATGATCAAGCATTCTCTTATTAGGGCCAGTAAGATGAAAAAAGTTGCCTCTAACAGGCAGCATATTTCTCTGTTGTGGATTCCATGGCCTTACTCCAGATCCCAGACCCTCCATTCTGACTCTCCCACTGATGCGTGGTTCAGCTCCATCCTGCATCTTTCCCCACACTGCCACCTCCAGCACCAGGGGTCTGAGGGATGGTGACTGACTGCACCACAGCCTGGGTCGGCTGCAGTGTCCTTTCCCGACCAGGCCCCACTCAAAACTGGCCTCCTCCTATATCACCCAGAGTGTGGGCCAAAGCAGTATACTTAGATGTAGAATGTGACATTGCCAGAACCCAGCGAGGCTCACCAGGCAGTGTGCTTCCTTCCTTCTAGTGAGGATGCAAGATGCAAGTGTGTCTTTTACTTTGGAGGGGAGAGCCCTGCATGCCTGTAACCACTGGACACACCACACCTCACTGCAGTGGCCACTCCTGAAGCTCTGTAAGGTTGATCTTCACCTTCTGTAGTGCAAGTTTTCCCAAGGAATTCAGCGTACTTTCCTCCTCTTGCTCATCCTTCCCGATCTATGTGATATTGCCAATGAGATGAAGAGATTTAGTATTCTGTGAGATGTCTGATTTGTCCAGATCTCTTAAGGCGATATTTATAGAAGGTTCAGGAGTTAAGGTAGCCCTGAGGGAAGCTATAAATAAATGCCTTATAAATCCCATGTGAATGTGAATCATTCCATATCCATTTTCTAAATGGAATGGGAAAGAATGCACTCACCAAATCCACAGCTGCTTGCCATGTGCCTGAGGCCTTATTAATCTCCCCAAGCAGTGATATCCAGGCAGCGTGGCAGCTGCAATCAGGACTCCTACTTGGTCAAGTGTGGAGGAATTCCATTCATTCTTTATCCATATCAGGCTTCTTCAGGGACAGATTGCTGAATGATATGGAGTTAACAGGATCTTGGCAGGTGGCCAACACCACCCCGCATCCTTCAGCTCTCTAATGGCAGTGCTACCCCTACAATACCTGCAGTACCCTCCACAAGACCCACCCTGTGACACAATATTGCTTCTGGCTTGGCTGGGATAAGGGAAGTTTTAGAGGATTCCCTTTGGGCTTCAGCACAATGAGAGCCCTTACTCTCCAGACTAGGGACGCAGTGTGGGGTGACTCCAGTTGCCAGTGCATCAAGGCCAATTATGCACATGGAGAAAGGGAAGATAACCAGGACCAGGTTTATGGATCCAGTGCTCCCACTCTGGGCCATGTGTCCATGTTTATTCCCTGGCCTCTGTAAGCGCCACTGTGATGGGGACACGATGGTGCTGTGGGAATCTGGGCATCAATGTCTGCTCACACCCAGTGTTAATACTTATCCGTCTCCTGATTAAATGGCTACAGGCTCCTTTGGAGAAGGGCTGATGGATTTGTCCCAGCATGTACTCGACACGGTGTCCCAAGGTCCCTCCTTTTAGGAATATGGACACCTCCTCAGTCACTGGATTCTGAATCTGAAGCTTGACAGAAGTCTAGGAATTGAGACTGGGATCATGACTTGGTATTTCGTCAAACACCCTTGGCCTTCTGCTCCTGAATTCTTGCATTCCCGTCATAAATATCAAGTAGTGTCCTTCCTGGCTGCCCATCTGTTCTGACCCTGGAACACCACTCTATTAACCTTCCCCACAACTCCTTGAAGGTCGAGCCTGCTTGCCTGCTACTCTGGGTTCTCACAGTAATGTGGCCTCTATTGTTGCAGATCACTGCAAAGGAGGATTCTAAAGCATTCACTCTTGACCCTGAGGGAGGTGGGTGCACTCACTCCAGGTCTCAGGTCCGCCACAGATAAGCAAAAGAGTCCTCACATTCAAAACTGTCCTGGGCCACATGCAGCATGCAAGCTTGGATCTAGAACGCATGCACCAGAATGCCAGAAACTTTTCTGTTTTTACTTTAGTGATGCTTTCTAAATGCAAAAACAGTCATATCCCTAGCAGACAACAAATGTCAGTTGAATGAATGATCACTGTAGTGCACCTCCCTATTCTAAAGGCAATATCTTTATTAATGTAGCCTCAGGACAAATGCCATTTTGTGGCATCTAAAGAACAACATCCTCTCATGCAGACATCGATGTCACAGTACTTTTCTCACCAGGGCTGCTTTTGTGTCCTCCCTCCCTCCCTCCTCCTCCCACACCAATCCTCCTGGACACTGCAGCACACAGCCATATTTTTCTCTTCAGGAAAGATAACCCTAGACTTATGGGTCCAATTATCCAACCACATATGAATCTAAATTAGGCTCTGCTTTATACAACCATGAGTTTGGATTGGAACCAGCACTGGGATGACTATAACTCAGGGCAGGAAGAAGAGTAGGAGAGCAGAAGAGGAGCTCCAACAAAAACTTAACCTAGGATGAGAAATTATGGGACCCCTCCTCTCTGCAAATTTCCAAATCTCATTCCTTTAAAGATTGGAGAAAAGATGGAAAATACAATCCAGGAAAGAGCCCTGGGAGGAGGGCAAGAGCTGAACAGGTGTGAAAATTTGTTTCTTGATACCACAAGGACCCTCATATGTAGGGACCACCCTAGGTGACATCCAAGTCTCTGTGATCACAGGTTGTGGTGGGTCAAGGTTCTACTGAAGGGCCACAGACAATGGAGCAGCAAAGATGACCCAGCCAAACACTGACCACATAAAGCCCATGGTGGCCTGAGCACCCACTGAGCACAGCCCCATCTACTCTCCACCCCGGCAACAAATCAGCACAAGAAACACGTGGACTGTGGAAGGTTCTCATGTTTTCCATTTATTTTTTCTCTTAAATTTTAGGAATCTTCTCCTTTAATTAACCCATCTACCTCTTATGGCAAAAATTTAAAAAGTAAATTTATACTCGCATTCTAATTTCAATAGGGAAGTAAGAAGTTACAGCTCAGTGCATATAAAGTTGAGAGAGATGGAGACATCTCAGCCCCTCCTCTCTGGAGCAGGAAAGATGATTGGGGAGGGAGCACAGGTTGGCATGGGGAAGAGGGTCATGGTGGACACGGGGGTGGGGTAATCTCCCCATCTACTCACATTATGCCTACAGGAACACAGACACATTCAGGTGCCTTTGCAGAAAGCAAGCCAGAGTTCTTGAAGTCGCAAAGGGAAGGTGTGAACAAATCTTGCCTCTCAGTCCCACACGAGGCAGCTGTCTCACACTATAGAAAAAATATTCACGAACAAATTCATATCTGTCAGTGAGGAGTGACACTTTAAACAGCCCATCCCATGTTCAAAACATCCAACCCAAAGAAATCCCATAGCACAGCTGCATCCACTGTTCCCCCCAACACCCCACACACATCAGGCCCCCCAGGGTCTCATCTTTACAAGCCGTGAGAGACACATCAGAGCCCTGGGCACTGCCACTGCCTGGGGTAGAACAAAAACAGGACCTGGTCAGAGCCCACAGGAGATGTGGCTAGAGGAGGAACTGTGGGGCGGGTGAGCTCCCACATATGCTCCCGACCACAATATCCCAAAGATCTCAGGGATTAGCCTCCTTCATACTTACTTGCAGCCTGAGAGTAGCTTCCTCGTTTTCTATCTGTGGGAAGAAAATGTCCTGTGAGAGACCAGAAAGGTGGCAGCGCCATGAGGTCCTAGAGGAATCTCCTAGTCTTGGAACTTAGAGAAGTTTCCAGAAATGTGTGACTGTAGACCTTGGGCAGGATCAGGAAACATGAAGAAAGCAGGTGTGTGTCCTGGACCAACTGCCCTCCTAAGATCTGTCCTCTGCTGTGACCTTCCTCCGTGACCTGTGACTGCTGGGATCAGGTCTCCATCACCACAATCATCAAGGTGATAAATCTGTCCTTCATTGTCACAGGTGCTTTACAAAAGAGTAGGTGCTGGCACACAGGGCCCAGGCTGGGTTGGCCCATGAGTGTGGATGGTGCTTCCCAGTAACCAGGCAGGGCACATTTCTATCTGGGGCTTGAAACCCCCAGTGGGACAAGAAATCTCAGACCCCACTCCTCACCCCTTCCTCACCTGAGCTCTTCCTCCTCCACATCACAGCAGTAACCACAGCTCCAGTGGCCACAGCTCCAAGGAGAACCAGGCCAGCAATGATGCCCACAATGGAGATGGTGGACTGGGAAGACCACTTTGGGAAAATATGGGAAGGTGAGGGTCCCTGACCCCTAAGCCCCAGCCCCGACCCTGCTAAAGGTGTCCAGAGAGGCTTCTGATTTCCCTAGGAGGCATGACCCCCCATCTCCCTCCTCACCCCATCTCAGGGTGAGGGGCTCAGGCAGTATCTGATGCTGCACATGGCAGGTATATCTCTGCTCCTCTCCAGAATGCACCACGACAGCTGCCCACTTCTGGAAGATTCCGTTTCCTGCAGGCCTGGTCTCCACAAGCTCCGTGTCCTGGGTCTAGTCCTTCCCATCCCGCTGCCAGGTCAGTGTGATCTGGGTAGAAGGCCAGGGCCCAGCACCTCAGGGTGGCCTCGTAGTCAGAGATGGGATGGTGTCACATGTGTCTTGGTAGGGGGTCTGACGAGAAGAATCAGAAAATTCGAACATTTTGCATCTCTCATGGGACACTCCAGTAGCAGGCATGTGGCCCTCATGAGAATGGACAGGACACCTGGGATAGGGAAGAGAGCACAGAACCCGGACACCAGCCTGGTCAATGGCACCTGGGATATCTGCGGAGCCACTCCACGCACTCGCCCTCCAGGTAGGCTCTCCACTGCTCCACTGCGTCCTTGTCATCGGGTGAGAATCTGAGTCCTGGTAGGTGACTGGGGACTTTAGAAAAGGGGCCGCAGCGACAATGATTGGCTTCTCTAGAAACTCGACAGCCAATGGGAGTGAGAACTGAGTCAGCCTCATGAGTATCCAGGAAGAAGGATCTGACGCAGGTTGGGAGAGGAAGAGAAACGCTGCGGAGCTGGAGAATCCCTAACCCCGTGCCTCCCCAGTCCGTACACCGCTTGTGGGGCCTGAGATCCTGAGAGCCACGCCCGGGGCCCCGGGACTTCACCCTGACCTCGATCCTCCTGTGCCAAGTGTTCTGTCCCAATGTCTCCCTGAGCCTTGGCCCAGGAGTCTGAGAAACCAGGGAGAAACCGTGGGCATGGTCCCTGTCCCTCTCCCTTCAATTTCATCCCAGAAACCCCGTCCCAGGACTCCCTGCCTCCCACTACTTACATGTCCCCCTTGAACTCTTCTAGGAGAACACCCAGGGAGCTTAGCACCAGAGAGTGAGCCCGCCCTGGGAATGGAGATGTAGAGACAGGTTTCTTTTCTTTTTTTCTTTTCTTTTCTTTAAATCTAGAAAAGTTGTACTTGCATGCATGAGATAGAATAGAGACCAGTTTGCTTTTTGTTTATTAAATACAGCGGGTAGCAGAATCCTGGTAACCCTTAAATCATCAGGAATCTGATCGGTAAAAAATGTGTCTTTGGCCACTTGATATATAAATGCGTCTAAAAGCGGCCAGGCGCGGTGGCTCAAGCCTGTAATCCCAGCACTTTGGGAGGCCGAGACGGGCGGATCACGAGGTCAGGAGATCGAGACCATCCTGGCTAACATGGTGAAACCCCGTCTCTACTAAAAAAAAAAAAAAAAAAAAAAAATTACAAAAAAAAAGTGTCTAAAAGCATTACAGCAGCACTCACAAAGCCCCTAAGTTTCACTTTCCCAGACAATGTTTCTGTGACTCCCACTTGTATTTTAAATATACTTTCATTCCATAGTCCTGAGTTTCTGTGTGAGTCCAGGACATCTCCTTAATACAAAGTAGCACACTGTGTTACTATATGTTGCAACCAGGAGCCAGTAGACTTTATTCACCTCAAAGTTGCAAGTGTTCACAATGCCCCTCACCAGTGCTAAATGCACTGCCTGATTTTAGGAAGTATACACATCTAAGTGGTGGTGTGTATATTTTATAGGAACACTTAGTATTTTATAAATCTGATTAACACAAAAAACAGCTAGTTTTTTGGCAGACTCATATAAGTTATTAAAGGCCAACTGCAAAGAACACCCTGCGAGGCTCTGTGGACAGATGTATTAAAACCTATAAAACAATGTGTTTAAACCTCAGAATTCCACAGCTTTTGAATTCTTCCCTCTGCTCCTTTTCCTCACCTCCTGCTTCTCCAGCCCTTCCCTCCGTCACTTTCATCCCTCAGGCCCTCTTCTCCCCTTAGTCACCACCACGCTGTCACTCCTGAATTGTGGTTCTAGCACTGACCAATTACCTGCTACATAACTCTTCTCTCCACAGTGGTCCTGATACTGTGAGTCAGCATGTGCAGCGTGTGTCATTCCTTCACCTAAAACACTCCAGTGGCTCCGTGTTGGTCTTGTGAGGCTTCTAGGCTGTCAGGCACGTGAACATACGAGGGCATACCTGGTTCATCATAGGGACTAAATTAATTTTGTTAACTGACTGAATGAAATACGAGTGTATTAAATTGCATCACAGAAAATTATAAAATGTAAAACACTGACAAAATTAAAAAAGATTTTGTTTTATGAAACTAGTGTGCATATGAATTCATCAACTCATTCCATGAGTCTGTTGAGCCTGTGTGTGAATTCTATAAGACTGGGTAACAAGTTATCACAAATGTTGGCTTTAAACAACACCCATTTATTTTATTCATCGATTTATTTTTAACGACAGAGTCTCCCTCTCTCATCCAGGGTGAAGTGCAGTCACATGACCATGGCTCACTGTAGCCTCAAACTCCTGGGCTCAAGGGACCCTCCTGCCTCAGTCTTCAGAGTAGCTAGGACTACAGACAAGTGACATCATGCCCAGCTAATTAAAAAAAAAATTGTGGAGACCAGTGTCTCACTATATTATCCTGGCTTGTCTCAAAGTCCTCGCTGCAAGTGATCCTCCTGTGTCAGCTTCTCAAATGTTAGGATACAGGTGTGCACTAGCACGCCTGGCCAAACAATACCCATTTATCTGCTTATAGTTCCTTAGTCAGGAATGTGGGCATGATGTGGACAGAATCTCTATTCTGGGCTTCCCAAGCTGCATTTTCATTTTGAATCCTCCTTTAGGCTTATACAGAGGTGGCAGAATGCAGTTTCTGGCAGTTGTAAGACTGAGGTCCCTGTTCCTTGCTGGCTGACACTGTAGAGAACAGAGAGGGCTGCGCTCAATTCCTGATGCCCATCAGTGTTCTTTCCTACACAGCCTCTTCATTTTCAAAGCCCACAGTGCAGAAAACCCCTCATGTTGAATCCCTCTCGCACTGTGGATCTCTATGCTCAGGAAGAACCCGGTCCTTGCAAGGGCTCACCTGATTAGGACAGTCCAAGCAGGATAAATGCAGTCTAAAGTCAACTAATTGAGGCCCTTAATTATATCTGCTAAATTTCTTCATAGCAGAACCTACATTAGAGTTGGCTGAATAACTGGAGGAAGGTGAATGACCAGGAGTTGGTTGTTGAGGCCATCGTAGAGTCAGCCTAGCAAGGGTTAGGTCTTCTTTTGTGTTTTATAGGGACACAGTTGGAAATTGAAGTTGTAGTAAAGTGATCATTGTGAACAGTAATAAAATACATCCTCTTCAGCCATGGACATTCTCCTTACCTTTTAAAACTAAGCTACATGTTTAATGTCTTATAATTAATTTAGGCAAGGTGTGGTGGCTCATGCCTGCCATCGTAGTACTGTGAAAGGCAGAGGAAGGCAGATTTGTTGACTCCAGAAGTTCAAGATGAGCCTGGGCAACATGGTGAAACCCCCATCTCTACAAAAAAATTAGAAAATTAGTCAGGCATGGTGGTTTATGCCTGTGGTCCCAGCTATTCAGGAGGCTGAGGTCAAAGGATCCATTGAGCCCAGGAGGTCAACACTACAGTGCATGGTGATCATGCCACTGCCCTCCAGCCTGGGTGACAGAGTGAGACCCTGTCTCAGTAATAATAATAAATAAATAAATTTAGAGTAAATGCAAATTACCATGTAATAATACATCCTGTCTTGTGAAAACGTATTAGTTATTTACTATTGCATAACAAATTATGTAAAACTTAGCGGCTCAAAACAGCAAATATTCATCATCTCCTGCAGTTTCCAATGGTCAGGAATCCAGGAGAGGTTTCCCTGAGTGCTTCTGGCTCAGGGCCTCTCACAAGGTTGCAGTCCAGTTGTCAGCCTAGGGCTGCATCATCTAAGGGCTTCACTGAGGATTCACATGAAACATGGCTCACTCACATGGCTGTTGGAAAAGGCCTAGCTCCCTGTTGTCTGGTCCCAGAAGTCTGCAGTTCTTAGCCACATGGACCTTCCTTCAGGGCTGCTTACAGCACAGCAGCTGGCTTCCCCCAGAGCTCATGATCCCAGAGAGAGAGAGAGAGAGAAGGGGGAAACCACAGAGTGTTTTATTTTCTACCCACAGAGTCAAAAACTGTTATGTCAGCATTACTCTATCAGTTAGAAGTTGTATTAGTCCATTCTCATACTGCTATAAAGAAATAACTGAGACTGCAAAATTTATAAAGAAAGGAGATTTAATTGATACACTTCTGCATGGCTGAGGAGGCTGTCCCAGAAAATTTACAATCATGTCAGAAGTGGAAGCAAACACATTCTTCTTCACATGGTGACAGGAGAGAGAAATGCAGAGCAAAGCGGGGAAAAGCCCCTTATAAAACCATCAGATCTCATGAGAACTCACTCACTATCGTGAGAACAGCATGGGGGAACCATTCCCATGATCCAATCACCTCCCATGAGGTCTTTTCCCCAATACCTGGGGATTGCAATTCCCATGAAAATTCAAGATGAGATTTGGGTGGGAACACAGAACTGGGCCATATCAGACATATCAGCCGCGGGCGCCGCTGTCCAGGTCTTTACGTCCTGCTTCAGGGACATGGACTATTATTTCCCGTCCTAGGCGGGCTGAAAGTGTCCTCCAAGAAAGTCCCCAACTGGTGCCAGCACGCAGCCGCGCAGCAACTGCAGGTATGGGACCCTGAACCTCTCCAGGTGTCAGCCCCAGGGAGGGCCAGAATCCCCGCTTCGCCCCGCCCACGCCAGCTCCTCCCTCCCACTGTGATTAGTCACAGCAGAAGTCAGTCACCATCCAGATGAAGGAGAGACCTGGAGCAAAATGTCCCTAGCGCTTCCCCACCCGTGGGGGGTCAACAGAGGCCCCGCACCCCCATGCCTGGGAGACCCTGACCCGTCAGCCAGGGTAGGGTGGGAGGGACACCTGTGCCCGGAGCCTGACGTCACTCACCCGCTGGCCCGGGTGGTTGTGCCGGCTCAGGAACCTCAGGCCACTCAGTAACACATTCGTTGCGGTCATCGAGAACTTTCTTCAGGGCGTCCACAGTCCTGTCCTATCTTCAGCCGCGGCGCCCGCGGCTTCATTCTCTGATCCTTGCCACGGCTGTAGAAGCGCAGGAACCGCGTGTTGCCCACGAAGGGGCCGCCGAGGAGCCCAGGGCGCGCGTGGTGGAGGCGGAGCCCGGCCTCCACCTACTGGGGACGACGGGCATGCGCCCCGGGAACCTGCATTTTGGGGGTGGGAGAGGCCCAGGGAACCTGGGACCCCGCCCCGCTCCCCTCAGGTCCCAATCTGCCCACTGTCTCTGGGACGTGCTCCCTCCGCCTCCCCGCCGGGACCCAGCCTCCCGGGCTCCCTCCCACGTCCCGCCCGTCCCCCGGAGCCGCTCATCTGGGAGTTTCTTACTGTGTGGGGGGACCTGGGGAGAGGACAGAGGGGCGGGGACCAGGGAACGGTGGCCTAGGGCGGCGGCATTTGGAGATAGGACCTCAGGAGTCTGCAGACCCCAGCCCGGGGCAGAGGCCCCCCGGGAGGAGCTACTGAGTCCTGCAGCCGCCCTTTACCTCCTGTCTCCCCAGCCCAGTTCATCCTGATTATCTTCTCAACAGCCCAGGTCTTCCCCAAGGTCAGGGCCCACAGAGTAGCAGGGTAGGGGTTCCAGGACGCGGGATCCGGCTTCTCTGGGTATCTTGGATCCAGGGAGAATCCTGGAGATCTCCCACTTTATGAATCCCATTCTCCACTCACTCTGATGGTTTCTCTAGACCCCGGTGGAAACCAGATACGACGCCCTCATCAGTCCTGGGGGAAAAACAAGAGTAAAGTATCAGAGGTGGCCATGAGGTCAGGAAAACTCCTATAGAATTCTCAGGAGAGGAAACTCTTCTGAGCTGGACCCTTGGCAGGCACACCCCATAGAGGTGTTGTGAGAATTAAATGAATTCATATTTTTAAAATGCTAAGGACACAGATTAACACATAGCACCATGACAGTGTATGATATTATCACTGTTGCTATTTCTTTCCTTTTGTTTTAATTTTGATATGGACTTCTGCCCTTGTTGCCCAGACTGGAGTGCAGTGGCACTACCTTGGCTCAATGCAACCTCCGCCTCCCGCGTTCAAGCGATTCTTCTGCCTCAGCATCCAGAGTAGCTGGGATTACAGGCGCCTGCTACCACATCTGGCTCATTTTTTTTATTTTTATTTTTTAGTAGAAACAGGATTCGCCATGTTGGGCAGGCTCGTCTTGAACTCCTGACCTCAGGTGATCCACCCTCCTCGGCCTCCCAAAGTGCTGGGATTACAGGTTTGAGCCACGGTGCCCAGCCGTGGTTGCTATTCCTTTCATCCTTTTTGCCGGAGCCTCTGCTCTTCTTTCTGGGTTCCCAGGGAAATTCTCTGTTGGAAGATTATGTCGGCAAGACGCCTCCACCTGGGAAATGCTGGCCTGTGGTGGGATCTCCCTTTTATTAAATGGAATGATTGTTGGTGAATTGACAGCTAGTGAGCCACTTACAGTACAGTTCATGTAAAAAAGACCACATACCTAGGATTAACTCCATTTTAATAAAGACACATCCCACACATTATAAGTCCAATGTGATTTGTGAGGAGATTGGTTTGATTGGGTCATGGGAATATCACTCTACTTTCTTTGAGAGAGTTTTGCAACACATTTCAAATCTCTGCTTCTCATTTCACACTATCTGGCTCATGAGTGAAGGTGATGAGAAGCGTCCTCGTACTATGACCCCCGGTTTGTCTATCAGAATCATAGTCATATATTACACATAGAGATTATTTTCTTAGAATATATATTTATATATATTATACTCAGGGTATATAGAAAGATATTATTACAGTGCTTAAGTGGCTACTTGTATATATGCATTTTCTCTCTTGGCACATGACATTAACATATAGAACTGTACACTGTACTTTGGTTTCCAGCAATTGCTGATTAGGTCATTTGGACCAGCTCTCCCATTGAGTATCACTGGAAAACTGGGAGGAAAATACATGTTTGAAAAGTCTGCTTGAATTTATAGATGGGCTAGCAAAGCAGTGAAGATTTGCCAGGCCAGGAACCAGGAAGAGGCAGAAATCCAGAAGAGCACCTTGAGCTGTGGGCCTGCTTCTGTGGACCAGATGCAGTGACACCTGCCTCCCGGGCAAGAAGGCAGCTTCTGGGATTCAGAACTAAAGTGTTCCAATATTTAGAAGGTCTCTTGGTCTCTCTTGAATTCAGTGCTCATTGGCCAGGGCTAAGATGTTCACACTCATTCCTCGGAGGAGCCAAGCTTGGGTTTGACTGCCTTTTGGGCATTTCATGCTAGAAAAACCCCAACATGTGTAGATAAATGGTGTAGAGGACACCAGCCACTGGAGCTCTGCCTAGTGGTCTCCCCTGACTTCCACTGGTAGACAACATGGCCATTTCACTAAATTCCTGAGGACATGGCCAACATAATAAGAGAACACTGGGAGGTACCTTGGACAGAGTTCCAGGCAGTTACAACTTTTGGGTTTCTGTGTCCTTTACCTTCATCTCAACCAGAGAGCATTTGTGGAGGCTGAAGAACAAAAGACTTTAAATATCAGAGGTGAATCTAGGACCATTGATCCATTGTGGTCAAGAGGCTGGAGCCATGTTGTCCAGCAGTAATGAAGTCTATGAGTCTTTGGTCACCCCCAAGGCTCTCTCCCATTAGGAGCAGCTTATCACTGCTATCAGGGACCCCAGTAGCTGGACAAGGCATTTTTTTTGTCATTTCTGATGAGAACTTGGAGAGGTCCCAGAGCATAGAGACCTTAGATTGAAATGGGGTCCGAGTAGAGTCAGGCAAAACTTTGCAATGATTCAGAGGTACCTAAGTATAAAATAAAATTTCAACTCAGAGCTTCCATTAGAGCATCAGGCTCAGTAGCTCCTGTGTTTGCACTATGAGAACTGGGGCTTGATGAGAACAGAAATAGTTACATGTGCAGAAAAGCATATGTAGTTAGAAAACGGTCATGATTCAAGGCGTGGGAGCGCCATTGTCTTTACCATGGTAGAAAGTGGGGCTTTCTGTTATCTTGGTTCTGATAGGCCAAGTGCAGAAGATTAACCTTCCTGCTTTCAGCTGAGTGACTGATAATAGAAGCTGGAATTAAGAGAATCAGTGGCAGCCTCTCTCCCTCCATCCCCCAGCCCAGTAAATATAAGTGAAAGACTTGGGGCTGTGGCAATTTTTTCTCATTGTGCGTTCTCCTTCTCTGGCTCAAAAGAGAACCACATGTATCAGAAAACAAGGGCTACAATTCTCATAGAACCCAGAAATTGGACTAGAGGCCTGGAATGTCATGTGCCCATCATTGCTCCACCACCCAGGTGCTGTGTGACCTCAGGAGAAGCTCTCTGCTCCTGGGATCTCTTTGATTCATCTGTGAATCATGGACAAACACCTCCACTCTAGCAACGTTACTGAAATTCAGGGAGGAACAAGCGATCAATGGGTAGGAAAAAAGCAAAGTGATAACATTTACTCCTAGACAAAACTTTTTAGGAAAACGTATCTTAAAAATAGGAGAAAAACGTATAGTACCTGCGATCCCCTGCCAGAAAAGCCTCTCTATTTAGTAATTGTGATTGTTCATCATCTTTCTATAAAATTTGGGCAAAACTACCTCCTTCAATATCTCAAATAAATTAAATACAGTTGTGATTCTATGTCAGTTTAGGTCTACAACTTTTGCTTTGTGTGAAACCGAAAGGCGATGGGCACATCTTCATTTTTCTGTGGTGGCCAGGGGACACTCAGAGACTTGGAAATGACCCTATATCTTCCATTTTCATTTGACTTATTCTATCCTTTGGAATTCCAGGTAATTCATACTCCTAAAAAATCTCATGTTCATACGTAGGAGAAGGTAGAAAAGGTAATATTTCTGTTTTAATTTGCTAGAGCTGCCATAACAAAGTACCAAAGACTGGGTGACTTAAATAATAAATATGTATCATCTCACAGTTCTAGAGGCTACAGGTGCAAGGTCAAGGTGCTGCAGGGTTGATTTGTTCTGAGCCCTCTCTCTTTGGCTTGCAGATGGCCACTTCTTCTGTCTTCTTAACATAGGACTTCAACATATGGATTTTGGTGGCATAGTGTAGCAGGACAAGCTGCAGACAAAACTCCTCAGACACTAGATTAAAGAAGGAAGAGCTTTATTCAGCCAGGAGCATCACCAGACTTGTGTCTTAAGAGCTGAGCTCCCTGAAAAAGAAATTCTTGGCCTTTTTAAACGCTTACAACTCTAAGGGGTCCACGTGAAAAGATCATGATAAATTGAGCAAGCGTGGGGAACGTGACTAGGGGGCTACATGCATCAGCTAACAGAACAGAAAGTTTTGCAATGCTTTTTCATAACAATGCCTGGAATTTACAGATAACCAAGTAGTTTAGGTCAGGGGTTGATGTTATCATTATTACTTTTTTTTTTGAGACGGAGTCTTGCTCTGTTGCCCATGCTGGAGTGCAGTGGTGCAATCTCGGCTCACTGCAAGCTCCACCTCCCGGGTTCACGGCATTGTCCTGCCTCAGCCTCCCCAGTAGCTGGGACTACAGGCGCCTGCCACCAAGCCTGGCTAATTTCTTGTATTTTTAGTAGAGATGGGGTTTCACTGTGTTAGCCAGGATGGTCTCGATCTCCTGACCTCGTGATCCACCCACCTCAGCCTCCCAAAGTGCTGGGATTACAGGCGTGAGCCACCGTGCCCGGCCTATTATTACTTTTTTAACTCCTAGGGCTGGGTGGTGGTGCCAAGGTTGTCTGGCTATATATCTTACTTCTGTTTCTTTCCAGCTTTTTGCTTTCTCCCTTTTCTCCTGTCTTATAAACTAGGCAAGGTGAGGGGAGGAGGGCAGCAGGAGTAGTAGTGGTCTCCTTCCTTAATAGGAACACAATTCTTCTTGTAACTGTCTGGATCTTCTTTGGCAGTGGATATTCTAAGAAATTAAAGAGAGTCCATCCCGACTAACACGGTGAAACCCCGTCTCTACTAAAAATACAAAAACTAGCCGGGCGAGGTGGCCGGCGCCTGTAGTCCCAGCTACTCGGGAGGCTGAGGCAGGAGAATGGCGTAAACCCGGGAGGCGGAGCTTGCAGTGAGCTGAGATCTGGCCACTGCACTCCAGTCGGGCGACAGAGCGAGACTCTGCCTCAAAAAAAAAAAAAAAAAAAAAAAAAAAAAAAAAAAGAAATTAAAGAGAGTAAAAGACAGTACATCCCTTTGACTGAATTCTTTCTCTTGGTTTTCTGAAATTTTGATCTTGCAATACCAATAAACAAGAAAGAGAACCAAAGTTTAGTTCTTCATGGAAGGTGAACCCTCCTCCCTAAGTCTTGGTAATCCCAGACACTAAGACATGGTGCTGTGCAGTTCTCCAAAGTCCAACTCACTCCAATGATTCTGTTTCTGTCTTTTTAACTGGGAAGAGGATTCTCTCTCAGGAGAGCCACCTCTTCTGATGCTGTATGGACTTTATTATCCTTAAACATACAGAATGAAAAAGATGTTAATATAAAGGAAAATATTTGCTAAATTTTTATCATGCTCATAACTTTTGTACCTTTTAAAATGCCCCATATTGTGTTGTTTATTTTTAAAATATTTTAAAAATTGGTGCGTAATATTTGTACATGTTTATGGGATACATGTGACGTTTTGATACATGCATAGAATGTGTGTATAATAAGTCAGGATATTTAGGATATCCATCACCTCAAGCATTTATCATTTCTTTGTGTTGGGAACATTTTAAATCCACTCTTATATCTATACTGAAATATACATTTTTGTAGCTTTAGTCAGTCTGCTGTGCTATCAATATTAGAACTTATTTTCTCTAATAACTGAACATTTGGATCCATTAACCTGCCTTTCTATATTTTCCTATCCATACATTCTTTCCAGATTCTGGTAACTGTTACTCTACTCTCTTGAATTCCCTGAGATTAACCATTTTGGCTCGCACATATGAGTGACAACACGTGATATCTGCCTTTCCTTGCTTGGCTTATTTCACCTAACGTAATGGCCTTTGGTTCCATCCACGTTCCTGCAACTGACAGGATTTCATTCTTTTTTATGGCTGAATTGCATTCCATTGTGTATATATACCACTGTTTATTCAGTCACCCATTGATGGATTCACCTATTGTTTTCATATCTTTGCTACTGTGAACAGTGCCTCAATAAACCCCAGAATGCAGGTACTCTTTTGATATGATTTCTTTTCCTTTGTATAAATACCCAGCAGTAGAGTTGTTGGGTCAGCCAGTAGTTCTATTTTTAATTTTTTGAGAAATTACTATACTGTTTTCTATAATTGCTGTACTTACTTTCCCACCAACAGTGTACAACAGTTCTGGTTTCTCCACATGCTTGACAGTATCTATTATTTTTTATTTCCCAACAATAACCACTCTAACTAGGATAAGATGACATTTTACTGTAGTTTTGGTTTGCATTTTCCTGCTATTTAATAATGTTGAGTGCTTTTCACATCCTGTTGGCCATTTGTATGTCTCCTTTTGCGAAACATCTATTCAGATCCTTTGTCCACTTTTTAATTGGATTATTTGTGTTTTTACTGTTGAGTTTTTGAGTTCCATATATATTGTAGATATTAGTTCCTTGTAGGATGAATACATAGCAAATATTTTCCCTATTCAACAGGTTGCCTTTTAATTCTGTTGATTGTTTCATTTGCTGTGTTGAAGCTATTTAGCTTAATGTAGTCTCATTTGTCTATTTTTATTTTTGTTGCCTGTGCTTTTGAGGTCTTAACCATAAAATTTTTGCCTCGACCCATGTCTAGAGTGTTTCCTATATGCATTATTGTAGTCATTTTATAGTTTTAGGACCTGCATTTATACCTATTTTGAGTTGATTTTTGTATATAGTGAGAGACAAGGGTCTAGTGGTATTCCTCTGCATCTGGGAGCATTTTCTCAGCTCCATTTATTTAAGAGACTTGTTCTTTCCCCGTTGTATATTCTCTGTTCCTTTGCCAAAAATGAGTTGGCTATCAATACATGGATTTATATGTAAGTTCTCTTTTGTGTTCCATTGATTTATGTGTCTATTTTTATGCCAGTACCATACTGATTTGGTTACTCTAACCTTACAGTATATTTTGAATTCAGGTAGCATCATGCCTTTAGCTTTGTTCTTCTTGTTTACAATTGCCTTGGCTATTTGGGATATTTTATGGTTCCATATGAATTTCATATTTTTTCTAGATCTGTGAAGAATGATATTGGTATTTTGATAGGTATTGAATTGAATCTGTAAATTGCTTTGGGTAGTATGAATATTTTAACAGTATTAATTCTTCCAATTTATGTGCATGAAATATCTTTCATTTTTTTTTCCTTTAGAGACAGGGTCTCACTATGCTTTCCAGGCCTTGAATTCCTGGGCTCAAACAATTCTCCTGTCTCATCCTCCCAAAGTCCCAGGATTACAGATGTGTGTCACCATGCCTGGTTCTTTCAGTTTTGTGTACTCTTCAATTTCCTTCATTGGTGCTTTATAGTTTTTGTTTTACTTCCTGGGATTAGTTGATTTTTAGGTATTTTATCTTCTTTGTGATTTGTAAATGGTGTTGCTTTCTTGATTTATTTTTCAGATTGTATAGTGCTGGTATATATAAATGCTATGAAAGTTTGCACATTAATTTTGTATCCTGAGGTTTTGTTGAATTTGTTTATTAGTTCTAACTATTTATTTGGTAGAATCTTTCATTTTTTCTAAGTAAAAGATCATGTCACTTGCGAATAAGGCTAAGTTGGCTTTCTCCTATCTGACTTGGATGCCCTTTATTTCCTCACTTGCCTGATTACTCTGGCTAGGACTTCTAGTACTGGATAGAATAAAAGTGGTGAAAGTGGGAGTATGTGCCTCCTTCCAGATCTTACAGAGGAGGCTATAAACTTGTCTCCATTCACTATACTGTTAGCTGTGTGTTTTTCATATATGGACATATCATGGTGCATTATCCTTTTGGTGCGCTGTTGGATTTGGTTGCTAATGTTTTTAATTATTATTTTTATCACTAACCTAATTTTTATTATAAGCATTTTAAACTTATAAAATTTACATTTACCAAAATAAGCAAATCTTCATCAACTTTATCAGTGAATTTTGACAAATATAGCCATATCACTCTTGCCACTATCAATGTACACAAAGATCCCTTTTTCTCCCTTCAACTCAGCTTCCCTGCCCCCAGCAGCCATTGATTTGATGGCTATCATGATAGCACAGTTCTTCCTGTTTTAACACTTCGTGTCTGACTTTTTGCACTTGGCATAATAATTATGTGATCAATCCATGTTGTTGCATGTATCAGTAGTTCATTCATTTTTATTTCTGATAATATTCCGTTGTATGAATGAATCATGATTTTTGTACATTGGCAGTTATTTCTGATTTTTTACTATTATAAATAAAGAAACTATGAACATTCTTATACAGAGATTTTTGACAGAATCTTCACTTCTCTTGAGTAAATATCTAGGAGTGGAAAGGTAGCCGTAGAGTACTAGGTTGTTTAACTTGATTACATGATACAAAACTGATTTTCAAAGTGGCTGTTTTATATTCCTATAGGTAATGGATGAGAGTACAGATGTTCAACATCCTTGCCAACATTTATAGTTATTAATCATTTTAAGTTTAGCCATTTGAATGGTTGCTTAGTGGTTTCTCATTGTGGTTTTACTTTGTGTTTTTCCCTGAAGACAATTGGCCATTCATATGTCTTTTTTTGTAATGTTTCAGATTTCTTTACAGATTGTGGAAGGTGCTAAATAAACATAAGTTCTCTTTCTCTAGTGCTGGACATAAAGCAGAATGTTCAGAGTCCATCCACACTTCCCAATCTGGCCAAACACACGCCATATTTGCCTCCAGAAGTTCCTACTCCTTCATCCCTCTTTCATACTCTATCCACTTCATTCTGGCTCCAGCTCACACTGCTCCAGGAAATCTGTTATTGTGAAGGTCACTAACATGCTCAGTATTGTCATCTCTCCATCTGTCTTTACATCTCTGCAGCTTTCCTCACACTCAATAAATCCTTTTTCATTTTGCTCAGTTTCTATGGACTCACTTCACAAATTTTTATTATGAATTAGTTCTAGCTGGAAGTAAAAATAGAGAATTATAAGAAATCTTTGTGAAGCCGCCACTCAGGTTTGTCAATTTGGGACATTTTAACATATTGGCTATATGTAGTATACACGGAAAATAATAGAAATACATGTAGATAGCCCTGATTTTCCACACTTCTGATATGCAAGTGTTTCGGTCAATGCTGTACTGAGCAAACCAAGAACTGCTGGTGAACGTTTGTCTTGAATTTGATGTATGCCCTTATATTCTTACTAAATTTTAGAAAAGTCTCTTTGTTTGACATGCTTTCAGTCTTTTTTTTTTTTTTTCTTCTTTGAAACAGGGTGTCAGTCTGTCACCTGGGCTGAAATGCAGTGGCATAAACACAGTTCGCTTCAGCCTCGACCTGCCAGACTCAAGCAATTCCTCCCACCTCGGTCTCTTGAGTAGCTAGGACTAGAGGTTTGCACCACCATGCCTGGGTAATTTTTGTACTTTTTGTAGAGATGGGGTTTTGCCATGTTTCCCAGGCTGGCCTGGAACTCCTGGGGTCAAGCAACCTGCTCTCCTTGGCCTCCCAAGGTGCTAGGATTACAGGCATAGGCACCCACACCTGGCTTTGCTTTTAAACTTTTTATAAATTGTTTCTTACTGATATTATTCATTGCCGAGACCAGCTCGGTCGGGGAGACCCCAACCCAGCAGCGCTAGAGGAATTAAAGACACACACACAGAAATATGGCATGTGGAGTGGGAGATCAGGGGTCTCACAGCCTTCAGAGCTGACAGCCTGGAACAGAGATTTACACACATATTTATTGACAGCAAGCCAGTGATAAGCATTATTTCTATAAATTATAGATTAACTAAAAGCATTTCTTATGGGAAATAAAGGGATGGGCTTTGGCTAGTTATCTGCCACAGGAACATGTCCTTAAGGCACAGATTGCTCATGCTATTGTGCTGGTTCAGGAACACCTTTAAGCGGTTTTCCGCTCTGGGTGGGCCAGGTGTTCCTTGCCCTCATTCCGGTAAACCCACAACCTTCAACGTGGGCGTCATGGCCATCATGAACATGTCACAGTGCTGCAGAGATTTTGTTTATGTCCAGTTTTGGGGCCAGTTTATGGCCAGATTTGGGGGCCTGTTCCCAACAATTCTTTTGCTTGTTTTTTCAGTTAATGTGGTCTACAAGATGAATCAATGTTCAGACAAATAGTTCATTTGTTTTCGTTGCAGTGTAGTATTCCATGGCAGGAATGTGCTACAATTTATCTCTTCCCCTTTTCATTGCCTCTACATAGTCTCTAGTAGAGACATTGCTGCAATGAACATGCTTTAAATTTCAAATTTAAATAAGTAAATAAGAATTCTACCTCACCAAAACTCCTCAGGACCCACACGCAGGCACTGCAGCGGCGACTGGAGAAGAGGGCGCTGGGAACAGAAGGAACACCACCACTTGGCCTCGGGCACCTGAATGACAACCTGGAGGGCTCCGGGAGCACAGCAAAGGTCCAGGCAGAGCCAACTCTCAGAGGCCCAGGGAAGGGCAGCGCCACAGGCGGGCAGGGCAGTCCCACTGCCGCGAAGAGGGGCTGCCCAAAAGGCAGCAGCCACAGGAGATGAGCAGGGGTAGGACTCATCTCCCCAACCCCACTGACACCACGAGGCAGAGGGCGGGGACGGCGAGGTCGGCCGGATTCCGCACCCCTGTCTCCCAAGCACCACCCATGGGCAGGGAGGAGAGACTACGGGCTGCAGGCAGAACGAGAAGAGTGGTCACGTTAGCTATGTCAGTCCCTCATGTGTGGTACCTCCTGCCCCGCCCGGGAGAACGTGACGTCAACACATCCATCACTTGTTCTCTTTCACTCTTCCCATTCCTTCCTCTTCCCGATATATTTATGTAGTAATTATGTTTAGTTTGTTGTAACCAAGCGAGTTATAGAGAAACGCCACACTTTGAGACAAATTATGGAGTCCTTTATTAGCAGGAGACCGGGAGGCAGCTAGCGCTCAAAATTCTCTTGGCCCCGAAGAAGGGGCTAGATTTTCTTTTATACTATGGTCTAAATAGGGGAGGAGGGTTTAACTGAAGCAATTTTACAGAAGCAGAATAGGCAAAAAAAAAAAAAAAAAAAAAAAATTAATTGGTTATAGAAGCAGTTACAAAAAATAAACAGTTCCAGGGGCAGGGGCTTAAACCAGTATCATTAAAAGATAAATGCAGGCGCTTTAGGTACCTTCCACTGAGCACATTCTCAGGAGCTGCTGGTACAACCTGCCTCAATACCTTATCAGCAGGTGCATTCCTGGATGTGCTTGGAGTCAGTTTGCACTAGTTATTCCCTAAGGGGGATAAAGGGGGCTGCAAGTGAAGAAACTAAAAATGGAGTCTGCCCGCCTGTCTCTCCTGGGAGAGAGTCACTCAGGTAAAAACAAGGTAAGATATCACAAATTCAGCCATTCCTTGTTTATTTTTCTGTGACTAATCTTCTCATGTGACAACCTGACTACTTTTCACTTGCTTCATAGTATTTGCTCTTCCTCAAGTTAATACTTGTCTTTGTTTTTGTTTATTTTCTTTTACTTTTTTTTTTCTTTTTCTGGCTCTGTCACCAGGCTGGAGTGCAGTGGTGCGATCTCGGCTCACTGTACCCTCTGCCTCCCAGGTTCAAGCGATTCTCCTGCCTCAGCCTCTCGAGTAGCTGGGACTACAGGCGTGAGCCACAACGCCCGGCTAATTTTTGTATTTTTAGTAGAGACAGGGTTTCACCATGTTGGCCAGGATAGTCTCGATCTCTTGACCTCGTGATTCACCCTCCTCAACCTCCCAAAGTGCTGGGATTACAGGCATGAGCCACCTCGCTTGGCCTGTTTATTTTCTAGATAATGCTCATTAATTTAACTTTAATATCTGTTCCATTTCTGTGACTCTTTTAAGAAGTTAGAGACTTTGGACAGTTTATTAATTTCACTTTCTTGGAAATGTCCCTCCTGGGCCCTTCTGGTTGCTCCCATCTGGACTGGAGACTCCTACCTGTGGGGCAGGGTCACCATCCTAGGATGTCCCTCCACCACCATCTGGGGCAGTGCCTTACATGCAGTGGAGCCACCTGGGGTCCTGATAAATGCAGACTGTTTCAAGATGTCAAGGCTGGGCCTGTGAGCGTTTCTATCTAGTTTCATGAGATGCTGATCCTGCCGATTCATGGGTGATAGCTGGGGTAGCAAGGATCTCTCTTTTTGTTTCAAGTTTTCTGTGTCTCTTTTTCATAGTAAGCACATACTGATATATTTTCAATGAATTCATGTGCTTTTTTCCTAAGTTAGTAAGAGAGCTAATTATTTTTTTGTGCCAAAAACCATATTATGTACAATTTTGTATCATAGCCATTTTAAGTATAGAGTACTATCATATTAGCTGTAAGCACATTGTTATGCAACAGATCTCTAGAATGTTGCATTTTGCAAAACTGAAACTCTATGCCCCAAAACTCCTCATGAATCCCCAACTGAACCCCTGGCAGCCGCCATTCTACTTTCAGGTTCTAAGAGTTTAGACGCCTCATATAACTGGAATTGCGCAGTATTGGAATTTCCTTGTGATTGGCTTATTTCACTTAGCATTGTTCTCCAGGTTCATCCATGTTGCAGCATATAACAGAATTTCCTTCTTTTTAAGGTTGAATCATATTCCGTTGTCTACATAGACCACATGTTCTTCATCTATTCAGGTGTTAAAGGCTGCTTTGTTGGCTTCCTTGTCTTGGCTATGGTGAATAATGCTGCTGTGAATATAGGTATACAATGTTTCTGTTTTCACACCTTCCTCATTTTGGTGGAATTAATGTTTTAGTAGCTACTTGTGACAGCACATATTTAAAGTATGTTTGCATGTTTCAATGTGTCCATTGTTGTTTTGATTCTCTCCTGGAAAAGGATAGAAATGTATCCTTTTTGGCACAGCATTTAATGGTGAAGAAAGAGACAGTGTAACTGACCACTGCTGGCTCTCAGCATCCTGCAATTTCAGAACTACTGTGAATACAAAAAGAATAAAAAACAGTTCTACCCAGAAAAGGGGAATCATCCCAAAATATGGTGGCCCTGGGACAACTGGCCTCCCTGCCAGGCCTCTTCCGTGGGGGCCCTTTTCTGCAGTGACTGGAGTTTCTTCCCATTTCTCTCTATCCCGTGTCCTGACCCAAAAGACAAGGCATGTCTGCAGCTGTGCCCACACTTGGAGTGTGTCAGTACATTATAAACACTGGCTCAGTGGTATCAGTACATTATAAACATTGGCTTATCATGGGTTATTTTATTATTTATTAAGTGTGTATTTTCACTTTACTGACAACACAATAAACCAGGACAATCTAGTGATCGCATCCTCTTTCTTGTGTCAAAAAGCACCTTCGAGGAACGTGAGAAGGAGACACTTTTCGCTAGAGTTGGTTAAGGGAGAGCCAGGTGGACTGGGCAGAAGGATTTTTACCTGGAACCTGTGCGATGAGCTGTGACATCCCTCTCCCCACCTTCAATCTCAGCCCCAGCATCCACCTCCTGGGCGAAGAGGCCGTGCAGTGGCGCCACCTGGTGGTCTGTGCTCTTCCAATCCCAGATCAAGCACAGCCCTGAAATCCACCTGTCCCTTCTCTGTGCCAGGGTTTCTTCACTGGACACCAGCGTGAGTCAACTTTCCTGTAAAGCAGAACGAGCATGAAATGGGACCATGTTAGAGGAGGAATGGTGTCATCTCCACCTCTGGAGAGATCCCTGTCACCCTGTTCAGGGGAAGGACCAAGCCTCACTCCCACGCAGAGAGGAGACTCTGGCTGTAACTGCGCCTGTGGAGAGGTGAGAACCTGTTCCCTCTATGCTGATGGCCAAAGCCTACAGACTGGGGCCAGACTTCCCCTCAGCTGCGTCCTATCAGGTTCATCCAGGCCTCAAGGAATAGATCATGGACATTGCCTCCAGTGATGGGGAGCTGGGTACACACTCAGAAATGAGGTAGTCCTGGCAGGAGTCCTGGGGCTGCCAGTTGTTCTGGGTGCTCAGTGTCCAGAGAGGAGGATGGGGTGGAGGCTTCGTGCAGAACAGGAACCATGCCCCATAACTTATTTTACTCTGCATTGGCCTTTTTATCATAAAATAAAACACAGGTAACATAAAAGAAAAAAGATCTTAAAATGGTGACCTTTAATCAAAGGTAAACACCCTTTAACCATCAGAGAGGGAGAAGTTTGGCAGCTGACCTAGAAGCCCCATCAATTGCCCCAGCTCAATAATAAACTCTTCCCCTTTTCAAATAAAAATCAATCACTTCCTGACTTTTATGGTCATCACTCCTTTGTTCTATTTTATATTTTCATCATCCAAAATTATGGTTTAGTTTTACCTTTAAAATATGTTTTGTGTTCTCTTTTGTTCTATAGGTTCCTCCTTGAAATTTATATTGTATGGTAAGGTTTCCTATTGTTTGAATTTTGTGGTTGCGTGCCAAGGTGTGGTTTGACATTTATCTTTATTACCTGTATTTTCTATAAATTGGTAGTTTGGTATACAGGCTTGTGCATATTCAGGGTTTTTTTCTGTAAGTATTGATGGTTCTGTAAAAGGAAAATAAATCTTGGGGCCCCAAAATTACTAAGCTAAAAGGGAAAAGTCAAGCTGGGAACTGCTCAGGGCAAACCTGCCTCCCGTCTATCCAATGTCACCCCTCTGCTCACTGAGCTAAAGTCATGTCCGATTGCCTCCTTTGGAGAGGCTAATCAGAAACTCAAAAGACTGCAACCATTTGTCTCTCATCTACCCGTGACCTGGAAGCTCCCTCCTTGCTTCGAGTTGTCCTGCCTTTCCAGGTGGAATCAATGTTCAGCTTACATATGTTGGTCAATGTCTCGGGTCTCCCTAAAATATATAAAACCAAGTTGTGCTCTGACTGCCTAGGGCACATGTCGTCAGGACCTCCTGAGGCTGTGTCATGGGCATGTATCCCCAACCTTGGCCAAATAAACTTTCTAAAACTGAGATCTGTTTCAGATTTTCAGGATTCACAGTACAATATCATGTTTTTCATCAAGAAGAATAATGTAATACTGGTTACTTCTTTTCTTGTGATGTTAATTGCCATCGCTGTTCAATGGCGAAATCTGTTAGTTTACTGTGGATTGCAAAAGGGTTATTTCTTTCATGTATTAGCTGAATAATTTGTAGAATAAGAGATTTACCCCTGTCTATTATTTGTCGGTTCCATAGACACTTGTGTTTTGAGAGACTAAACCAAGCATCCACTTACCTACGACTCAGCAATTGCACTCTTGGTTATATACCAATAGAAATGCACGCATTTGTGTCCCAAAATATGTGAAAATATTATTTATAGCAGCACAATTTGTAAAATCTGGATATAACACACATGTTTATCAACAGTGGAAGGATAAGAAGAGTGAGCTATTTGTAAAATGGAGCACTGACAGCCGTGGGAGTCAATAGGCTACAATCACACACAGCAAGACCCGGGACATGAGGGTGACTGTATTCAGAACTGATGGATCTCCTCTATGGCATTAGAAATGAAGAAAGTGGCTGCTCTAGCATTGGGGGGTGATTTATGATCAAGTAGAACCTAAGGATGTTTGCTGGAGGCTGGAAATACTGTACCTTGATGTGAGTGTTGTTTACTCAACTGTTCACTTTATGAAAATCCATGGCCCACTCATGGTTTCTCCACCTCTCTCCAAGCATGTTGTCCTTCATTCCAGCATACATTTCTGATGTTTTGAAACAATTCTCTCTCAGCTAATATAGAATCTCCCTTGCTGGAAGTCCTTAGAAATGCTGCATTGAACAAATCAGTGCAATTTTTAGAAATCCCAGGAAATAGATGCCTGTGACTGAGATATAAAGAGGAGAGCCTACAACAGGAGCAGTAGGCTTGGGAGCTGACACAAGAACAGCTTTGCTAATGGCTGTCAGGCCAGGAACTAGAAATCAAATCCCACACAGGCCCATGGAAGGTGGGGGGTGTGAAATGATGCCCCAATAGTGCATGAGTGAATGAGTCATGGGCAGTGGCTCATGGGTCGTCTTGCCAGTCAGGAACTTGGGAAAAATAAAGACAGAAAAATTAGGGGATAGAGTAGAGGAGTCTGCATACACCTCTTGCTATGGGCAGGCTATGTGATGATAGTGATTGCACGTGGATGCCCAACAGAGGGGCTCCAAGGGGCTGGGGCTCCCTGTAATCAGGTAGGCAAGATGGCTTGATGGACGATGCCACTCAGCCGCACAGGGCTTGCTCATGGAGTCCGTGCACAAAGTGGCCATGGTGGCTGCAATGGACACTGCATGGGCACAGCAGCTGACTCAACTCACCAAGGCTGACCTGGCAGCTGCCACTGCTGAGAACCCAGCCTGCCCAAAGCAGCTGTTCATTGAACAGAGAAATAAAACAGGCAATGTTAATTAAGAACAAGACAGTGTCATAACAGACAAATATACCACTGCAGATATAGGAGAGATTTAAGCAGTCTTGAAACTGAAAAAAAATTTGTCAACAAAAAGACTCACTATAAGTAAACAAGTTAAAACAATTGTAAGTATTCTATTTCCCTTCAAACATATCCAGTTTTGTAAATACGCTCATATATCAAAAATATACTGGACTTACATAAAATATTAAAGATATATAGGGATACGTAGGAAAATCCAAACAACTCAAATTTTATTAGGCATGAATAACATTGATTCTAGAATCAGTTAGGAAATCAATGAGGAAAGATTATTATAGGAAAATCACTTTTATGTAATTATGTGTGAAAATCCTGAGAAAAATATTAGTAGACTATATCTACCTGTGTGCAATAAACAGATTATCTTGACCAAGTTGTGTATCCCAAGAATGCAATAATATATAAACTGTAAATCTTTTAATGCATTTCACCACTTAAAGAATTAAAAAACAGAGATGACCATATTTTAGTAGATGAAGAAATTACTGTAAAAGAAATTCAGCACTCCATCTGACCCACATTTCTTCAGTCATCTCTACTTTTAAGAATTCATGATCAGATTGGGCTCACCCAGAAAATCCAAGATAATCTCCCCAAATAAAGGTCCTTCCTGTTAATCATATTGGCAAATTCTCTTTTGTTTTGTAAGGTAACATATCTAAAGATGATGAGGCTTAAGGCTTGGAGATATTTGTGGGGCCATTATTTTAGATTTCACAGTGTACATGGTGGTCAAATGAGATTTAACATTAGTCTAGTCAAATTCCTACACATCAAAAAGTGAGTAAATCTATGAGGCATTCCATAAAAAGGTTATGGGTAAAGATGAAGCAAATGTATACACAGCACTGTGAATGAAGGATCCACATTTACTCACGCTGCACTGGAACTTCAGATGTTAAAGGGAAACGGTCATCTTAAAAGTAGCCACAGAAGAAACACAGATTATCTAAGAAGCAACTGGTTTAAGATGTAATTGATTTTTCCCTGTCAGCCACAGCAGCCAGAAGAGGCGTAATGATCAAGAGCTGAGAGAAAACCAATGTCCAACCAGAAGTTTGTGGCTGGCAAATCTCTCTTTAAGGAATAAGAGTAAAACAAAATATCATCGTATAAATGAAACTGTTGGACTATCTCCAAAATGCCCAGTCTAAAAATATTTACAAAGACAGAGAAATGTATAAGAAAGAAACAGAGAAAGAAAGCAGAAATTTTAATTTGTAATCATTGGTACCTGTCAGTAGTCGTTATAAAATACTAATAATGTAGCATTCAAAGGAAAAAATAATATAAAATACTGTAACATGTTGTGTTATGATTTCCTTACCCGTATTCCAATCCCCCACCTGTGCCGTCTATGAGGTCCAACGAATTTGATTCTTTTTTCTGAGATCAACTCCATAAAGTACAGCCCCACGAACAAGTTAGGTGCTTGATGAATTTTGACCATATGAATAACTTTCTTGAAAGTACTTAGCAGATCAGGAATGTGATGCATAAGCACAATTCAAAAGTGGCTGAGGAGTGACACAAAAGAACATAGTGGCATAAGAACTCCAAGGACCTCCCCTCCACAGCGGCAATGTACTTGTTGAAACACCAGTATTAAAAAATCTTGGTGAGAGCTGTGATTGGATTTAGTGCTGATACATTTTTTTAAATTGTGGTAAAACAAACATACTGTCATGCACGTCTGTGTGAAGAGACCACCAAACAGGCTTTGTGTGAGCAACATGACTGTTTATTTCACCTGGGTGCAGGCGAGCTGAGTCCGAAAAAGGAGTCAGCGAAGGGTGATAAGGGTGGGGCTGTTTTATAGGATTTGGGTAGGTAAAGGAAAATTACAGGCAAAGGGGGGTTGTTTTCTGGCAGGCAGGAGTGGGGGTCACAAGGTGCTTAGCGGGGGAGCTTTTTGAGCCAGGATGAGCCAGGAAAAGGACTTTCACAAGGTAATGTCATCACTTAAGGCAAGGACCGGCTATTTTCACTTCTTTTGTGGTGGAATGTCATCAGTCAAGGCGAGGCAAGGCATTTTCACTTCTTTTGTGATTCTTCAGTTACTTCAGGCCATCTGGGCATATACCTGCAAGTCATAGGGGATGCGATGGCTTGGCTTGGGCTCAGAGGCCTGACACATAATATATAATTTACCATCCAACTATTTTTTCAGTGTACAGTTTGGTGGCATTAAACACATTTACAGTGTTATGTAACCACTACCAATATCCATTTCCAGAACATTTTCATCTTCCCAAACAGAAACTGTACCCATTAAACCATAACTGCCCATTCGCTGGTAACCTCTATTCTACTTCCCGTTTTTATGAATTAGCTTATTCTAGCTACCTCATATAAGTAAAATATCATATTTGTTTATTTCTGGCTTATTTCACTTACAGTGCTTTCAAGGTTCATTCAATCAGAATTTTATTCACTTTTAAGGCTGAATAATATTCCATGTGTATGTGCACTGTGGACTGTTTCCTCCGAGTGTCATCCTCTGATGGACACTCAGTTGCCTCCACCTTTTGGGTATTGGGAATAGTGCTGCTATGGGCCTGAGTGTGCAAATACCTGTGTGAGTTCCTGCTTTCAATTCTTTTAACTATATGCCCAAGAGTGGAATTGTTGTCTCCTACAGTAATTCTATTTTTACTTTCTTGAGGAGCCAGTATACTGTTTTCCATGGTGGCTGCACCACTGTACACTCTCACCAGCAGTGTGCAAGTGTTCCCATTTCTCCATATCTTCACCAACACTTGGCCTAGTGAAGTTTACCATATTTTTATGTCCTTGTTGGAATTCCTTATTTTTATGTCCTTATTGTATATCTTCTTTGGATAATTGTCTATTCATGTATTTCACCAATTTTTGAATGAGATTGTTTTGCTATTGTTGAATTATAGTTCTTTACATATTCTGGATATTAATTCTTTATCAGATATATGATTGGCAAATAGTTTCTCCTATTCTGTGCATTTTCTTTTGCCTCTTTTAATAGTGTCCTTTGATGCAAAAAAGTTTTTACATTTTGATGAAGTCTAATTGTCATTTTTCTTTTATTACTTGTGCTTTTGGTCACCAGCCAAGAAACCACTACCAATTCGAATGTCCATAAGCTTTTCCTCAGTGCTTTCTTAAGGGTTTTACAAGTTCAACTCTTAAGGTTAATTCTTTGAGTCATTCTGACTTAATTTTTGAAAAGGGTGTAATGGAAGGGCATGAATTTTCTCCAGCATCATTCTTTTGCATGTGGATATCCAGGTTTCCAGCACCATTTGTTGATGCACCATGTGTTGCAGTGGGGGCGACACATTTGTAAGATGCAGTGAGCACTAACACATGGGAGCACCATGCATTTATTTACCTGTCTTTCCTCCACAGTTGTTTTGAGAAGGCTTTCACTGACAAACCCAACAGAAATGAATATATATGACTTCCTATAAAATGAAATTTAAGTGAAATTATATATTTTTAAATGTTAAGGCTGGAGCAAGACTAGAACATCACCAGACAAAGAGGCTGAAATGAAGGGTTTATGTTTACCTTGCTACAAATTCTGTTGGCCCACGATCTCTTATGCTTATTGCATAAGAGAGCCACAAAATGGGGTGATAGCTCATAACCAGTCCCTGGTTTTCTGCTTCAGAAACAAGTTTAAATCCTCTGCTTAGATAGAGTAAGGAAAATAACAGAAAGATGTAGAATGTGAAATTGGCATCTACAAAGTCAAAGAAGTGAGTAGTAAATGTAAACATCAGGAATCAAGGAGATTCTATCTTTTTACACAGCAACGGCCTCACTATGTACTGCTAAAGGGAGAAGGTCCCTTCAGGGGACCTTCATGATGAGGAAAAACCCTATATTGAAGGGGTGGTCTGCCCCTCCACAGCTGTGGGCATTTCTCGTTAGGTGGAAGGAGAGACTTGAGAAAAGAAATGAGACACAGAGACAAAGTATAGAGAAAGAAAAAGTGGGCCCAGGGGACCGGTGCTCAGCATACAGAAGACCCGCGCCAGCACCGGTCTCTGAGTTCCCTTAGTATTTATTGATCATTATCTTTACCATCTCGGAAAAGGGGAAGTGGCAGGACAATAGGATCATAGCAGGGAGAAGGTCAGCAGAAAGACATATGAATAAAGATCTCTGTGACACGAATAAGTTTAAGGAAGAGTGCTGTGCCTTGACATGCATATGCAAATATCTCCATAAACCTTTTTAGTGCATAAAGAGCAGCATTGCCACTAGCACATCCCACCTTCAGCCCTAAGGTGGTTTTCTCCTATCTCAGTAGATAGGACATACAATCGGGTTTTACACGGAGACATTCCATCCCCCAGGGACGGGCAGGAGACAGATGCCTTCCTCTATCTCAGCTGCCCAGAGGCCTTCTTTCCTCTTTTACTAATCCTCCTCAGCACAGACCCTTCACGGGTGTCGGGCTGGGGGACCATCAGGTCTTTCCCTTCCCACGAGGCCATATTTCAGACCATCACATGGGGAGAAACCTTGGACAATACCTAGCTTTCCTAGGCAGAGGTCCCTGCCACCTTCCACAGTGTATGTGCCCCTGGGTACTTGAGATTAAGAGAATGGTGATGACTTTTAACCAGCAAGCTGCCTTCAGCCACTTGTTTAACAAAGCACACCCTGCACAGCCCAAAATCCTTTCAACCTTGAGTCACCACAGCACATGTCTCTTGCAAGGACAGGGTTGGGGATAGGGTCACAGATTAACAGCATCTCAAATACAGAACAGAATGGAGTCTCTTATGTCTACTTCTTTCTATATAGACACAGTAACAGTCTGATCTCTCTGTCTTTTCCCCACACTATATAATGTAGGGGTTTTCTGCTGCACCCCTAAATTGAATTGTCCTTCTCTGTAACTACAGGTCTCACAAAGTTTTATAGCTTCAATGATTTCACCTGGGCTGATACTTTGTTTTGTTTTTGATGTTGTTTGTTTTGAGCTGCTGCCCAGGGCTTAGAAAAGTGACTTGGATATTTTGCCAAAATTGTATTTCTTTGATGGAATTTGAAATCCATCAACCCTCTGCCTTCCCGGTGTATCCCCAGAGCAGGTTGAGTACTTTGCACTTCTTTTCAGCACTTCCCTAGAAGTGGTAGAAGATTTGGAGTTAGGGCCTCCCTCAATCTCTACCTTTTCTTTAATTCAGAGGATCACAAACTATTGGGGGAAGAGTGATGTCTTGGGCCCCCCGTTGATTGGATGAATATTAATATCCAATGTCCTGTAATGAAGTCATGTGTGCATGTAACATCACTTCTGCATGCAGTGTCATAGGAAAGTGGGTTCGCGGACCCCAGGTTAAGAGCCTAAGCACTAAACGCACGGAGTTAGAGCTCTAGGAGGGGAGGGGTGGCTGGGGTGGAACCGCGTCTTGTCCTTTAGTCCTGGGGCCTTTTCACTCCTCACATGGTGGGTGCTGGGCGTCTGGCAGGTGCTGATATTGATGGAGTCGAGGGAGGGAACTGGCCGGGACTGGGAAAAACAGGGTTGGAGAGATAATTAAGGCGGACATTATTTTTTCTGAGAGTAAGTCATGGCTTGAAATCTGGAGAGCCTGAAGGAGTGTCCCGCTACCCAAACCTCTGTTTCCTTTTCTCTCAAGCCTCATTTGGCTACAGGCCCAGTGTCAACACCAGGGGGCGCCCACAGACCATGAAGGCACCACGCAGCTGGGATTGTTTGTGGTCGGCTCCCGGGTCCCTGACTTAATCAGGGGAGCCAAGACCCTGCAGCCAGGTGGCCTGGATTCAGCCTGCAGCTCTGGTCGTACTGACACTTTTCTTCCTGGTGCCTCAGTTTCTTCATCGGTGAAATGGTGAGGACACTACAGCACTTACCTTTGGGGCGGGTTTCTCAACAGCAGCACTATTAATAGTTTGGGACAGAGACTCCCTTGTGGCCTGCCCTGTGCATTGTGGGAGGTTTGCCAGCAGCACCCCCACTCACCCCCTCCCACCAATCCCCATATGACAACCGAAAATGCCCCGGGATTTTTAGGTCTCCCTTGGGTCTGGAAGCTGCACTTAGGCATTTTCCCACCTGACACTTGAACTCATCTTTACTTTGGTCCACATAAGTCCACTTAAAAAAAATGTTGTTTCTTTAAAGATTCTGTCCATCTTTTAAACAAATCTATTTTCTTCCTTTATTTCTGCATTCAATTAATCCTCCCAAACCCTTTGTTTAGTGTATCTCAAAATGTATCAATTCCAATTCTAGTAATGAGCGTATCTGACTTGCATGATACCTGCTATGACCCCTGGTAGAGCTCTGATTCCTTTAGCACAGGGAATATGTTCTCAGTTCTGCTCTGGATGATGTAAATCAGTTTATTTTACTTGTCTGGGATGTTGCTCCTCACCTGTAAAATGTAAATGTGGATATGGCTTGGATTACTAAGCAGTTTTATTTCTTAATTCACCTGACATTTGTTATGTACCTGCTGCAAGTCAAATATATGGCACGATATTGTTTCCTTGATCACACCTCAGCAAATGAGAAAATGAGACATTATAGCAGCTGTGGTGGCACATGTCTGTCGTCCTAGTTACTCGGAAGGCTGAGGCAGGAGGATTGCTTCAACCCAGGAGTTTGAGGTTACAGTGAGGTATGATATTACCATTGCATTGCAGCCTGGGCAACAGACCTTGTCTCTGAAAAAAAGGAAAAACACATTGTGAGCTGTCTGCATGTACTCTATGTCTCAGGAGACTCATGCCCTGTAATTTTTCTAAATGACATCTCCATGTGGTTTCTCATTAATGTTTCTCTGGTATTTCTTTTCTATCCTTTTAACTTTTCTGTACCTTCTACTGAAATTATAGCATTTGTAAATAGCCTATGGTTATTTATTTATTTACTTATTTATTTTTACCCCTCTGCACTATTTGTCTTGTAATTGGAGTGTCTGAGTCCATTATGTTTAATGTAATTGTTGACCTCATTGGGTTTATTTAAGTCTTTACATTGTCATTTGCTGCCTTCTAATATTACCTCTTTCTTGCTCAACTATTTCGTTATGTTGCCTTCTTTAGATGAATAAAAAACTTTGCATTATTGTGGTCTTCTCAATAAGTGTTCTAGTTAAAAATTCTCTTATTATTTCTTTAATTATCTGAGAAAGCACAATAATCTGTGACTTATAACCAACAGCAGACCGTAACTTCCCTGACTTTCACCTGCCTGTGCAGACAGCCCAGGGGAGAATCAGTGCTCTGGCTCTGAGACACAGGGGTGGTGGAAGTAGGAGAGTGATTGGATGATGAATCTGTAGCTGCAGAGGCATCTGGGCCCCTCACCTGCATTCGCGTAGATGTCTCCTCCACTGAATGCCTGCGATGCCCTCTCCTCTGTACACTCCTGCCAGAGTCTCCCCATCTCCACTGACAGCAGCTCCACCCTTCTGCTCACTCACTCCAACACTGTGGGTGCCCTTGATTCTTCTTCTCACACCACAGATAAATCCATTAGCAAGTGCTGTGAAGTCCATCTTCACATTCATCCAGAATCCCTTCACTTCCCACTATTTCCCCTGCTCACACCCCAGTCAAGGTAAGCAACATCTCCATCCTGGAATACTCCACTGCTTTCCCACCGTTTTCCCCACTGCCTCACTGGTCCCCACCTCTGAATTCTGTTCTCGGCACAGCAGCCAGAGAGAAGCTTTCAAAGGATAAGTCCTACCATGTCCCACTTTTCAAAACTGTCCTCTAACTCCCCATGTCATTCAGAGCAAAGGTCAACACCCTTCCCACACCCTCCAGGGCTACCTGCTCTGTCCACACCTCTGACCTCATTTCAGTTTCTCTCTGTTCAACCCTTCTGACCTCTTCATCCTTCCAGGAACACAGACAATTTCCTGCCCTAGTGCATCTGCACTGAAGGTTCCCCTGCCTGAAAAGAACTTTCCCAGGCATCCTTGTGGACAACTCCTCACATACCTCAAATCTTTACTCCAAGGTCACATTTGCAACAAGGCCCATGCTGACTAACCAGCACAACAACCACCTCCCTGTCCCCACAGCCCACACTCTGGATCACCTGCCACACAGCACTTGCCACCTTCTCACTCAAGCATTTTCTGTTCCTACTCTGCTTATACTATATCTATCATCTGCCTACAGAGGTGTCTAATCGTTTGTCTTCCTTGGTTCACATGGGAAGAATTGTCTTGAGCCACACAAAAAAATACACTAATTACAGCTGATGAGCAGAAAAAAATAGAGAAAAGAAAAAAAGGTGCATGGATAATTTTCATGATATCTGCCACTACAAATAAGCAAAAGAGTTGTCACATTCTAAAGCTGTCCTGGGCCCCATGCATCGCGAGAGCCACGGGTTGGACAAGCTTGCATCTAGAACGTATACACCACAAGGCCAGAAATGTTTCTGTTTTTACTTTAGTGATGTTTTCTAAATGCAAAAACAGTCATATACCTAGCAGACAACAAATGTCAGTTGAATGGATGATCACTGTAGAGCACCTCCCTATTCTAAAGGCAATACCTTTATTAATGTAACCTCAGGTCAAATGTCATTTTGTAGCAGCTACAGAACAATATTATCTCATGTGGACATAAATGCACCAGTGCTTTTCTTGCCAGGGCTACTTTTGTGTCCTCCCTCCCTCCCTCCTCCCACACCAACCCTCCTGCATACTGCAGCACACAAACATATATTTCTCTTCAGGAAAGATAACCCTAGGCTTATGGGTCCAATTATCCAACCACATGTGAATCTAAATTAGACTCTGCTTTACAAATCCATGAGTTTGGATTGGAGCCAGCACTAGGATTACTACAACTCAGGGCAGGAAGAAGAATAGGAGAGAGAGCAGAAGAGGAGTTCCAATAGAAAATAACCTATGATGAAAAACTCTGGGACCTCTCCTCTCTGGAAGTTTCAGAATCTGCTTCCTTTAAGAATGTTGGGAAGGCCAGGCTTGGTGGCTCATGCCTGTAATCCCAGCACTTTGGGAGGCAGAGGTGGGTGGATCACAAGGTCAGGAGATCAAGACCATCCTGTCTAACATGGTGAAATTCCATCTCCACTAAAAATACAAAAAATAAGCTGGGCGTTGTGGCACGTACCTGTAGTCCCAGTTACTAGGGAGACTGAGACAGGAGAATCACTTGAATTCGGGAGGTGGAGGTTGCAGTGAGCCAAGATGGTGCCACTGCACTCCAGCCTGAGTGAGACTCAGTCTCAAAAAAAAAAAGAAGGTTGGGGAAAAGATGGAAATACAATTGAAAGAGCCCTGGAAGGAGGGGAAGAGGTATAGGGGTCTGAAATTTTTTCTTGAACTTCTATGTATAGGGGCCACCCTAGATGATATCCAAGTCCCTGTTGTAAAAGTAAACTGAGGCTGGAGCCGAACCGGGAACGAAGACACAAGGCAAATGGCAGTGAGAATAGCCTTTATTAGGACTCGCTGGTGAGGTTCCTCGGTCCAAAGGTGTGGGCCGAGGAAGTCGCGCTGAGGGAGGAGGGTAGGGACTTTTTATAGCCCGAGAGGTAGGGAAGCTGGTTGTGCAAACAGGGCCTGGGGGGTCTTGAAACTACTAGGGCAGGAGTTGAGTAAGGGTCATGAGGAAGGAGTCTTTGGAAACTGTCAACCGAAACTGCTGTTTAGGAACTTGTGGAATGCAGGTGAGCTGCAGGTCATGGGGGAGTGTGGTTGCCTAGCCAGAACTCTGACGCATGTAAGTCTGCGGGTGTGTACAAGGGTGAAGGGAGTCTTTAACAAAAGGCCTGCTACGCCGGGTAATGCCGCCATGTTGGGTCTAGATTCCTGCCTAACACCTGTGATCACAGGTCCTGGTGGGGCAAGGTTGTACTGAAAGGCCAAAGACAATGGAGCAGCAAAGATGACCAAGCCGAGCAGTGACCACATAAAGTTCATGGTGGCCTGAGCACCCACTGTGCACAGCCCCATCTAGTCTCCTCCTCTGCAACAAATCAGCACAAGAAACACGTGTACCGTGGAAGGTTCTCATGTCTTCCATTTATTTTGTCTCTCAAATTTCAGGAATCTTCTCCTTTAATTAACCCATCAACCTCTCTTGGAAATAATTTGAAAAAGTAAATTTATACTCAGATTCTAATTTTAATAGGGAAGTAAGAAGTTATAGCTCAGTGCACCATGAAGTTGAGACAGAGATGGAGACATCCCAGCCCCACCTCTCTGGAATAGGAAAGGTGATGGGGGAAGGAATGCAGGTCAGCGTGGGGAAGAGGGTCATGGTGGACATGGGGTTGGGCTGGTCTCCCCACCTCCTCACATTATGCCTACAGGAACACAGACACATTCAGATGCCTTTGCAGAAAAAGAAGTCAGGGTTCTTGAAGTCACAAAGGGAAAACGTGAACAAATCTTGCCACTCAGTCCCACACAAGGCAGCTGTCTCAGACTGCAGAAAAACATTCATGAACAAATTCATATCTGTCACAGTGAGGGGTGACACTTTAAACAGCCCATCACATGCTCAATACATCCAAGTCAAAGAAACCTCATGGCACAGCTATGTCCACCGTTCCCCCCAACAACCCACACACATCAGGCCCCCAGGGTCTCACATTTACAAGCCGTGAGAGACATCAGAGCCCTGGACACTGTCACTGCCTGGGGTACAACAAAAACAGGACCTGGTCAGAGCCCACAGGAGATATGGCCAGAGGAGGAAATATTGCCTGAGTGAGCTCCCCCATGGGCTCCCAACCACAAGATCCCAAGGATCTCAGGGATCAGCCGCCTTCATTCTTACTTGCAGCCTGAGAGTAGCTCCCTCCTTTTCTATCTGTGGGAAGAAAATGTCCTGTGAGAGGTCAGAAAGGTGGCAGTGCCATGAGGCCCTAGAGGAAACTCCTAGTCTTGGACCCCAGAGAAGTTTCCAGAAATGTGTGACAGCAGACCCAGGGCAGGATCAGGGAAAACAAGGAAAGCAGATGTGGGTCCTGGACTAACTGCCTTCCTAAGGTCTGTCCTTAGCCAGGGACCTTCCCCTGACCTGTGATTACTGGGATCAGGTCCCCATCACTACAATCATCAAGGTGATCTATCTGTCCTTCCTTGTCACAGGTGCTTTACAAAAGAGTAGGTGCTGGCACACAGGGCCCAGGCTGGGTTGGCCCATGAGTGTAGATGGTGCTTCCCAGTAACCAGGCAGGGCATTTCTACCTGGGGCTTAGAACCCTCAGTGGGACAAAAAAAACTCAGACCCCACTTGTCACCCCTTCCTTACCTGAGCTCTTCTTCCTCCACAGCACAGAAATGACCACAGCTCCAGTGACGGCAGCTGCAAGGACAACCAGGCCAGCAATGATGCCCACGATGGGGATGGTGGGCTGGGAAGACTGCTCTGGGAAAGGAGGGGAAGGTGAGGGTCTCTGATCCCAGGCCCCACCACCGACCCTGTTAAAGGTCTCCAGAGGGGCTCCCGCTTTCCCTAAGAGACATGATACCTCTATCTCCCTCCTTACCCCATCTCAGCATGAGGGGCTCAGGCAGCCCCTGGTGCTGCACATAGCACGTGAATCTCTGCTCCTCTCCAGAAGGCACCACCACAGCTGCCCACTTCTGGAAGTTTCCATCCCCTGCAGGCCTGGTCCCCACGAGCTCCATGTCGTGGGTCTGGTCCTCTCCGTCTTGCTGCCAGGTCAGTCTGATCTCCACAGGATAGAAGCCCAGGGCTCAGCACCTCAGGGTGGCCTCATAGTCAAAGACAGGATGGGGTTCACGTGTGAATTGGGGGGGTCTGAAAGGAAGAGTCCGAAAACTCAGGCACTTTGCATCTCTCATGGGAAACTCCAGCAGCACCAGTATGTGACCATCCTAAGAATGAATCAGATACCTGGCGGGGGGAGGAGGAAGGGAGCACAGAATCCAGACACCAGCCTGGACACGGGCACCTGGGATAATCTCCTAATCCTTGGAAAGTTCTAGTCTCTAAGCGGGGGAGCAGGGACTTCCAATTCTGACCTGAGTGAAGGCCAAAGGACTCAGAGGAGCTAGAGTCAGACTCCCACACACATTGAGTGTGAGGCAGAGAACAAGGCCTGAGGGGAGAAGTCCTGGTGCCTAAGGCTGCTGTGGGGTCAAAGGGAACCCCGATCAGTATTCCAGGGATTGTCTTCCCCTCCACTTCCTCAGAGACTTCATCCCTTAATTGTCCCAGAGAGCAGGACGAGCCCTCAGAATCACTCTCTGGTACAGGATCTGGAAACCCAGGAGAATTCCTCTCCCTCAGGACCAGAGGGAGGGCGCTATTCTAGTGTTGGTCCCATTTTCCTCCTCTCCTTGTGCTAGGTCAGCCTGGGAGGTCTACAGGAGATCAGGGAGGCGCCCCATGGCCCCTGGTACCCGAACGATGCAGCATCTCCTTCCCATTCTCCAGGTATCTGTGGAGCCACTCCACGCACGCGCCCTCCAGGTAGGCTCTTCTTCGTTCAGTCACTTTGGCCGCCTCACACTTGCGCTTGGCGATCTGAGCCATAGTGTCTGCTGTGGTTCAGGAGCACAGGTCCTCGTTCAGGACGAGGTAATCCTTGCCATCGTAGGCGAACTGTTCATACCTGCGGAGTAGGCGCCCATCGGGCCCCAGGTCGCAACTAATCATCCACTGGAGTGTGTGAGACCCTGGCCCCGCCCCCTCGGTCAGCCCCGCCCACCGAGCCTCGCCCCCTCCCGGACCAACCCGCAGGGATTTTGGTAAAGGCGCGTGGGCTTCTCCCAGGTAGAGGGTCTGGGCGGGTCCTGCGGCCTCGGGGTGGATCTCAGACCTGGAGATTCGGGAGTACCCGGGTGGTCCGTAGGGCATGGAGGTGGGGAGTTGTGATCTGCACCCCCGGCCGGGGTCACTCACCGGCCTGGCTCTGGTTGTGGTAGCTGCGCAGGGTCCGCAGGTTCACTCTGTCAGTCTGTGCGTGGGCCTTGGTGTTCCGTGTCTGCTCTTCCCAATACTCTGGCCCCTCCTGCTCCACCCACGGCGCCCGCGGCTCCATCCTCGGACTCGCGGCGTCGCTGTCGAACCGCATGAACTACTTGTAGTCCACGTAGCCCACGGCGATGAAGCGGTGGGCCTTCAGCGATGATGCCGGGCCGGGACACGGCAGTGCTGAAGTACCTCATGGAGTGGGAGCCTGGGGGCGAGGAGGGGCTGAGACCCGTCCGACCCTCCTCCCGGCGCGGCGCGGCTCCGCTGGTCCAGCACCACCGTCGGGCGGGACCCTGGTCCCTCCCTGCAGAGGCCATCTCCCGACCGATCCCGCACTCACCCGCCCAGGTCTCTGTCAGGGCCAGAGCCCCCGAGAGCAGCAGGAGGAGGGTTCGGGGCGCCATGATCACCATCCTTGGCGTCTAGGGAGAATCTGAGTCCGAGTGGGTGAGCGAGGACTTTAGAACCGGGACCGCGGCGACTCTGGCTTCTCTAAAAACCTGTCACCTAATGGGAGTGAGAACTGCAGTCGCCGGGTGAGAATCCAGGAAGAAGGACCCGACACAGGTTGGGAGAAGGAGGAGAGAAACTCTGCGGAGATGGGGAATCCTCAACACGGGGCCTCCCCAATCCATACACTGCCTGTGGAGCCTGAGACGCTGAGAGCCACGCCTGGGGCCCTGGGACGTCGCCCTGACCTATTACTCCTGTGCCAAGCGCTCTGTCTCAATGTCTCCCTGAGTCTTGGCCCAGGAGCTGTCTAAGAAACCAGGGAGAAACCCTCGCCATGGGCCCCGTTCCTCTTCCTTCACTTTTCATCCCGGAATCCCTGTCCCTGAACTGGACTCCCTGCCTCCCATTCCTTGCCTGTCCCTCTGTACTCTTCTAGAAGAAAACTCACCCCAGGGAGCTTGGTGCCAGAGAGTGAGCTCTCCCTGGGAATGGAGGTGTAAAGACACGGTGTTTTGTTTTGTGTTGTTTTGTTTTGTTTTTTTCTTTCTTTAAATCTGGAAAAGTTGTGCCTGAGTGCATGAGATAGAATACAGACCAGTTTGCTTTTTGTTTATTAACGACAGTGGGTAGCAGAATCTTGGTAACCCCTGAATGATCAGAAATCTAATCGGTAAAAAATGGCCGGGCGCGCGGTGCCTCAAGCCTGTAATCCTAGCACTTTGGGAGGCTGAGACGGGTGGATCACGAGGTCAGGAGATCGAGACCATCCTGGCTAACACCGTGAAACCCCACCTCTACTAAAAAAATACAAAAAACTAGCCGGGCGAGGTGGCGGACGCCTGTAGTCCCAGCTACTTGGGAGGCTGAGGCAGGAAAATGGCATGAACCTGGGAGGCAGAGCTTGCAGTGAGCTGAGATCTGGCCACTGCACTCCAGCCTGGGCAACAGAGCGAGACTCCGTCTCAAAAAAAAAAAAAAAAGTGACTTAGTGACTTCGGCCCCTTGATATATAAATGTGTCTAAAGCGTTACAACAGGACTCACAAAGCTCCTAAGTTTCATTTTCCCAGACAATGTATCTGTGACTCCCACTTGTTGTATTTTAAATTTACCACCATTCCGCAGCCCTGAGTTTCCCTGTGAGTCCAAGACATCTATCTCCTCAATACAAAGCAGCACACTGTGTATGTTGCAACCACGAGTCAGTACAGACTTTATCCACCTCACAGTTGCAAGTGCTCAACGCAGTCACAGTGCCCTTCACTAGTGCTCATGCACTGGCTGTTTTTAGGAAGTATCCACATGTAAGTGGTGTGTATATTTTTTAGGAATACTTAGTACTTTTAAACCTGATTAACATAAAAAAGATTAGTTTCTAGGTAGACCCACATAAGACATTCAAGGCCAACCTCAAAGGTCACCCTGCGAGGCTCTGTAGACAGATGTATTAAAATCTATAAAACAATGTATTTAAACCTAAGAATTCTGCTGCTTTGGAATTCTTTCCCTCTGCTCCTTTTCCTCAACTTCTGCTTCTCCAGCCCTTCCCTCCGTCCCTCTCATCCCTCAGGCCCTCTTCTCCCCTTAATCCCCATCACCCTGTCACTCCTGAATTGTGGCTCTAGCACTGTCTCATGACCTGCTGTGTGACTGTTCTCTCCACAGGGGTCCTGCTGCTGTGAGTAGAGTGTGTCATTTCTCCACCAAAACACTCCAGTGGCTCCACCTTGTTCTTGTGAAGCTTCTAGAATGTCAGGCACTTGAGCATATGAGGGCATACCAGGTTCATCGTAGGGATTAAATTAATTTTTGTTGACTGAATGAAATATGAGTGTATTAAATTGCATCACAGAAAATTATAAAATGTAAAACACTGAAAAAGTTAAAATACATTTTATTTTATGTAACTAGTGTGGTATCAATTCATCAATTCATTCCATGAGTCTTTTGAGTCTCTGTATGAATTTTATAAGACTGTGTAACAAATTGTCACAAGCACTGACTTTAAACACACCCATTTATTGTATTCATTGATTTGTTATTAGAGACAGAGTCCCCCACTGTCATCCGGGGTGAAGTGTAGTCACATGATCATGGCTCACGGCAGCCTCAAACTTCTGGGCTCAAGGGACCCTCCTGCCTCAGTCTTCAGAGTAGCTAGGACTGCAGGCGAGTGCCACTATGCCAAGGTAATTTAAAAAAACTGTAGAGACGAGTGTCTCACTGTATTATCCTGGCTGGTCTCAAAGTCCTGGCTGCAAGTGATCCTCCTGTGTCAGCTCCTCAAATGTTAGGATACAGGTGTGCGCTATAATGCCTGGCCAAACAACACCCGTTTATCTGTTTATAGTTCCTTAGTCAGAAATCTGGGCATGATGTGGATAGAATCTCTGTTGCGGGCTTCCCAAAGCTGTGTTTTCATTTTGAATCCCCTTCAGGCTTATACAGAGGTGGCAGAATGCAGTTTCTGGCAGTTGTAAGACTGAGGTCCCTGTTCTTCACTGGCTGTCACTGTAGAGAACAGAGAGGGCTGTGCTCAATTCCTGGTTCCCCCCCAGCGTTCTTTCCTACACAGCCTCTTCATTTTCAAAGCCCATGGTGGAGGAAACCCCTCATGCTGAATCCCTCTCACACTGTGAATCTCTATGCTCAGGAAGAACCCAGTCCTTTAAAGGGCTTATCTGATTAGGACAGTGCAAGCAGGAGAAACCCAGCCTAAAGTCAACTAATTGAGCCCCTTAATTATATCTGCCAAATCCCTTCACAGCAGCACCTACCTTAGAGTTGGTTGAATAACTAGAGGAAGGTGAATGACCAGGAGCTGGCTGTTGGGGGCCATCACAGAATCAGCCTAGCAAGGATTGGATCTTCCTTTTGTGTTTTATTGGGACACAGCTGGAAATTGAAGTTGTAGTAAAGTGATCATTGTGAATGGTAATAAAATACATCCCCTTCAGCCATGAAAATTCTCCTTACCTTTTAAAACTAAGTTACATGTTTATTATCTTATACCTAATTTAGACCACATGTAGTGTCTCATGCCTGCAATCCTAGCACTGTTGAAGACAGAGGAAGGAAGATTTGACTGCAGAAGTTCAAGATCAACCTGGGCAACATGGTGAAACCCCCATTTCTACAAAAGAATAAAAAATAGAAAATTAGCCAGGCATGTTAATTCATGCCTGCTGTCCCAGTTGCTTAGGAGGTTGAGATCAGAGGATCCCTTGAGCCCAGGAGGTTGACACTGCAGTGCATGATGATGATGCCACTGCACTCCAGCCTGGGTGACAGAGCAAGACCCTGTCTCAAAAATAGTAATATGATGATGATAAATTTAGAGCAAATGCAAATTAATGTGTAATAATACATCCTCTTGTGAAAATGTATTATTTACTATTGCATAACAAATTATGTAAAATTTAGCAGCTCAAAACAACAAATATTCATCATCTCCCACAGTTTCCAATGGTCAGAAATCCAGGAGAGGTTTCCCTGAGTGCTTCTGGCTCAGGGCCTCTCACAAGGTTGCAGTCCAGTTGTCAGCCTAGGGCTGCATCATCTGAGGGCTTCACTGGGGCTGGGGACTCACTTGAAACATGGCTCACTCACACGGCTGTTGGAAAAGGCCTAGTTCCTTGTTTTCTGGTCCCAAGCAGCCTCAGCTCTTAGCCACATGGACCTTCCTGCAGGGCTGCTTATGGCACAGCAGCTGGCTTCCCCCAGAGCTCATGATCCCAGAGACAGAGAGAGAGAGAAGGTGGAAGCCACAGTGAGTTTCACATTCTACACCCAGAGTCACAAACTGTTATGTCAGCATTACTCTATCAGTTAGAAGTTGTATTAGTCTGTTCTCACATTGCTATAAAGAAATACCTAAGACTGGGTAGTTTATAAAGGAAAGAGCTCAATTGACTCGTAGTTCTGCATGGCTGAGGAGGCTGCCCCAGGAAACTTACAATCATGGCAGAAGGGGAAGCAAACATGTCCTTCTTCGCATGGTGGCAGGAGAGAGAAATGCAGAGTGAAGTGGGGAAAATCCCCTTATATGGTACATACACACCATGGAATATTATGCAGCCATAAAAAGGAATGAGATCAAGTCCTTTGCCGGGACATGGATGAAGCTGGAAGCCATTATCCTCAGCAAACTAACACAGGAACGAGAAACCAAACACCGCATGTTCTCACTTATAGTTGTGAACTGAGCAGTGAGAACACACGGACACAGGGAGAGGCAAAACACACACCAGGGCCTATTATGGGAGGGCAGTGCTGAGGGGAGCATTAGGAAAAACAGGTTCAACCACTGACTTCCACAGCTTGGGGGAACCATCCCCATGATTCAATCACCTCCCATGAGGTCCCTCCCCCAATATGTGGGGATTACAATTCACAAGACAATTCAAAATGAGATTTGGGTGGGAACACAGAGCCAGGCCATATCAGAAGTGCATCATTAAGTACAAGCCAGACTCAAGAGAGGGAATTAAGCTGCACCTCTGAAAGAGAGCTGTACTAAAGGACTTGCTGTACTTTAAAAGCAAAATTAAAATTATTGTGTCAGGATTTTGTAAAACAAAGCCTTCTTTTATCTAATTATTTTTCTTTAATGCTTTAAACTTGCCTTTTTATTTTATTTTATTTTAAGTTCCAGGGTACATGTGCAGGTTTGTTACATAGGTAAACATGTGCCATGGTGGTTTGCTGCACCTATCAACCCATCACCTAGGTGTTAACCCTGGCATGCATTAGCTATTTTTGCTAATGATCCTCCCATCACTGCACTCTCCCAACAGGCCCCAGTGTGTGCTGCTCCTCTCCCTGGTTCCATGTGTTCTCATTGCTCAGTTCCCAATTATAAGTGAGAACATGTGGTGTTTGGTTTTCTCTTCCTGTGTGAGTTTGCTGAGGATAATGGCTTCCAGCTTCATTCATATTCCTGCAAAGGACTTGATCTCAATCCTTTTTATGGTTGCATAATATTCCATGGTATATATGTACTATATTTTCTTCATCCAGTCCATCATTGGTGGGCACTTGGGTTGATTCTGTGTCTTTGCTATTGTGAATAGTACTGCAATGAACATACACATGCATATACCTTTATAATAGAATGATTTATATTCCTTTGGGTATATAACCTATAGTGGGATTGCTGGGTCAAATGGTATTTCTGGTTCTAAATCTTTGAGGAATTGCCACACTGTCTTCCACAATGGTTAAACCAATTTACATTTCCACCAACAGTGTAAAAGCCTTCCTGTTTCTCTGCAACCTCACCAGCATCTGTTGTTTCTTGACTTTTAATAATTGCCATTCTGACTGGCATGAGATGGTATCTCATTGTAGTGTTGATTTGCATTTTTCTTCTGATCAGTGATGTTTAGCTTTTTTTCTTATGTTTATTGGCCACATGTATGTCTTCTTTTGAGAAGTGTCTGTTTAGGTCCTTTGTCCACTTTTTAACGAAGTGGTTTTTCTCATGTAAATTTGCTTAAGTTCTTTGTAGATTCTGAATATGAGACCTTTGTCAGATGGACAGATTGCAAAAATTTTCTCCCGTTCTGTAGGATGTCTGTTCACTCTGATAATAGTTCCTTTCGCTCTATAGAAGCTCTTTTGTTTAATTACATCCCATTTGTCAATTTTTGGTTTTGTGGCAGTTGCTTTTGGCGTTTTCATCATAAAATCTTTGCCCATCCCTATGTCCTGAATGGTATTGCCTAGATTTTCTTCCAGGGTTTTTATAGTTTTGGAATTTACATTTAAGTCTTTAATCCATCATAAGTTAATTTTTGGGTAAGTTCTCCCAGCACCGTTTATTAAATAGGGAATCCTTTGCCCATTGATTATTTTTGTCAGGCTCGTTGAAGATCACAAGATTTTAGATGTGTGATCTTATTTCTGAGTTTTCTATTCATTGGTCTATGTGCCTGTTTTGTACTAGTACCATGCTGTTTTGGTTACTGTGCCTTGTAGTATAGTTTTAAGTGCGGTAGCCTCATGCCTCCAGCTTTGTTCTTTTTGCTTAGGATTCTCCTGGCTATATGAGCTCTTTTTTGGATCCATATGAATTTTAAAATAGTTTTTTTGTGTATCTGTGATAAGCTTCACTTTTTAAATGAATGATTAAAAGTTTGAGACATCACGGAGCCTTACATGTTGAGGAGAAAACAGTTTGAGGCAGATAAAGGAGATACAACAGTATCTCTGAGATTTTCTTGCCAATATCTTTAATAACAACAATGTTCTCTTCAATGAGTTAACACAGTTGAGAACATAGAGTAACTAGATCAAATAGTTCCAAGACTTTAGTGCCATAAAAATGTTTTGAAAATAAGTCTTTGTTTTGTCTAAAATGTCTCAAATTTAGTGGAAGTATGTCCTAAGCGCCAATTTTCTTATTGAAATACATCTTCAAAAAACATTTGCCTACACTTAAAAAAAGAAGCACTGCTCTGTCTCTGGAGTAGCCATCCTTTGTTTCTTTACTTCTCTAATTAACTTGCTTTCACTTAGAAAAATATTGCCTAATCAGATTGCTTTTCATTTACAAAGATGTGACTCATACTTCAGTTAACACATCTAGCTTAGCCTGATGCCAATAACTGGTTTGATGCAGTATCATGAAATTGTTAGCTCAAATTGAGAAACAAGGTTTTTTGATAACTGGCTATTCTATCAGCATTCTATAATACACTTAACATCTTTTGTTGTGGTGTTGAATGATATGTGATAGAAGTGATTTGGACACCACCATGATTCTAAATAGCACTGCTCTCAGGTGCTTCTGAGGTGGTTTCGTTTGTTTCTTTGTTTGTTTTAGCAGTCCTATTGCGTTTTCTATTCAAATTGCTATTCCATCACTGGTTATTTCTTTCTACTCTTTTCTTGTTTCATTTATTTTGATCAATGATGTGCATTTCCAATTCTGTAAAAGTTTAATTCAGTTGTATGTGTGGTAAAATGTAACATCAAATCCTTTGCAAGATGGAATTACCTTGCATATCAGATTGAAGATTGTATACTTCAAAAATCTAGAGAGATGCCAGTGAGCCAAGGATCAAATGACCTATTTGTAGCCAAGGCCATTTTCATGGCATGCTGGTCCTCTCTGTCAGATGGCTCCTTACAATTCTCTGTCGTTTTCTTCCAGTGTAAGTAGTTCTTGTTAAGGATGCTTGCAATGAACTTTGGTATTCTTTTCTCTTTCATTTTTATAAAAACCAGGTATATTTTAATTTGAAAAACTGTTTAAGGAATTAGGAATTTAAGTCAATTCTTTCAACTCAATGCTTTCAGAACACATCATCAACATCAAGTATTACAAATTTATTTTTAAAGTTCCCTTTTAAAAGGGAATGGATACGTTGCATGGACTTTAGCCAGCGCTGTTGTAAAACACAGACCCTGTAAACTACCCTGGGCTGCTGCCCATTCACATCCCCCAAAACGAGACTCCATCCTGCATCTTGTGATTATTTTTCCTTTATATTTATTTAAAGATTTGTGTAACAAGTATAGATATATCCCCAATCCAAATATTAGTTAGTTTTGCTGGTTTTTAAGCTTCCAGTACAGCAAATTCCTACTGCATTTATTTTCCCATGATGTACATTACGTATAGGAGTTATCTGTGGTGTGGGAGGCTGTCATTCACTCATTTTTACTGCTGAAGGTTTACATTTTATGGTTATACCATAATTGCACTAGTTTTCTATTGATGTATATGTAGCTGATTCTAGTTTTTGCCATAAACATTAGTGTGCATGTCTCCTGGGCACATAGGCAGGAAAGCCCGCAGAGTGTATGATTAGGAGTAGGATGGTTGGATTATGTGTTGTATGTACTTTAACCATACTAGATAATAATAATATTAGTTCCAAAGTGATTGTGCCAACTTAAACTTATTTATTTATTTATTTATTTTTGAGACAAAGTCTTGCTCTGTTACCCAGGCTGAAGTGCAGTAGTGCCATCTCGGCTGATTGCAACTTCTTCCTCCCAGTTCAAGCAATTCTCCTGCCTCAGCCTCCAGAGTAGTTGGGATTACAGGCATTCACCACCATGCCCAGCTAATGTTTGCATTTTTAGTAGAGACGGGGTGTTGGAGGCCAAAAGAATGAGGGTCGTGATCAACTCACTATACCACTGGAAGCTGTATGAGCAAACAACAAACTATTCTCATGAAAGCAGGATGTTGGCAAACCGACAAACTGCGTTTGCCACCAGAAGGAATCACTAGTAGCAAGAAGCCCCCGACCCCTTCTTTCAGAACAGATCTTTTTGTCTGTCTTTATTTCTGTGTTCGTCCCCTTCATTATATCCCGTAGTAACCGATTGCAGCAATGGGGTTTCACCATGTTAGCCAGACTGGTCTTGAACTCCTGACTGCGGGTGGTCCACCCGCCTCGGCTTCCCAAAGCGCTGGGATTACAGGCGTGAACCACCACGCCTGGCCTAAACTTTTGAATTAAATGTGTAATACTTGATGCTGATGATGTGTTCTAAAAACACTGAGTTGAAGGAATTGAGTTGAAAGCCACTGTCTTGGCTGCAGAATTATTGCAGGCATTTTTGTTTAGATTCTGTTAATAACTTCCTGCTGTTTACTTGTTTCTCATATACCATGGCATTATACTTTTGACATATAGATCCAGAAAATGCTTACTTATAGCCCAAACTCATAGGGTTACTTTATATGTTAGGAAAATTTCATAATAAAAAGGAAAAAATGGAGGAAGGGAGGGAAAGAAGGAAGAATGGAGGAAGGAGTGAAAGAAGAAAAGAAGGAAGGGGAAGGGGAAGGAAAGCAGAATGAAAAGGAGGAGTGCGAGAGGTTGAATGGAAATAGAGAAGAAAGAGAGGGAGGGAGGGACAGAAGGAAGGAGAAACGGAAGGAATAAAAAATAAAAGAAACTAAAATAAAGAAAAGAATAGACGTGAGAAACTAGAAACCGTATGTATGGCCAATATTCTGAAAATGGGAGGAAATAAAACAGATGTAGTGAACCTCTATAGAATAATGGAAGTGTAAGAGGGCTTCATTTGTTTATCCATTGCTGTGTAACAAACTACTCCCAAATTTAGTGATTAAAGCAACAAACATGGACAAATTCAAAAACATAATACAAATACCAGCAAAATGGAGCCAATGCAAGTAGAAAAAGTTGAATAAACAAAAGGATTTTACAAATTGGAATAAGTAAGAGGTCACCGGTGTGCAGATGAAAATGATTTTGTAGTCCAAATCCTCCAAAAAGCAAGTGCCACCATGGGATTAAAGTTACAGCATTTTATTAGGGGACACACCTGTCAGACGATATTGCAAGGGAGGCAGATTACCCTGGGAAAGACAACAGGCCAAGATGCAAGTGTGACCCCCAGTGATGGACAGAAGGAGAGAGAGTTCACTGGACATGTCCTAGACCACAGGCAATCTAAGGAGAGTTGAGCAATGCCATGGAGGAGTCCTGGAGCTACTGTTGGCCATCAGAGGAGTCCCTTGTCTCCCAGGAATGTCCTGCCTTAGTGTCACTGGTGTGGCCTGTCACTGGTTGGGAACAGCCCATGGGAAACAGAATCTCAGCACCAATGCTACTGAGGATGTCAGAGCACAGGAGCAGGGCCTTGGGGGATTACCCATGAGTGTGACTCAAACCTGCTGCCCTGATGGGTTTGTGCCCTTGGAAATCAAATCCTCTCAGGCTGAATTGCTGGATGGTTCTGCTCACACTTACAATGAGGTAAGGGAAACCAGAAGGCCCTCAGGTGGATCTCTGGTTTCCACACATGCTTTTGCCCTCCTGTGTGAAAGTAGCCATGCCTCCTCCTGGGAATGAAGGTCTATTACCTGGGCCTGGAGAGGAGGAGACTCCTTTTCTCACCAGGTGGTCTCTGGGCACACACTGTCCAAACTTCTGTGGTGACTAAAATAATGTGTAGTTCAACAGGCTCTCTTTTGTCTCCTTTTAAGTGTACCCTCCTTTGGAAACCAGGACCTCCTAACCTGCACAGCCCAGTGTTGGAGATAAAACATGCAAAATACCCTAGTGGGTGAATCAAAGAGATGGACATGGAGCCATACCTGCTTCCACCTTTTGATTTCTGGACCCACATGTTCTTCCACTGAGAACACAGCACCATAGAGACGTCTCTGATTCAAACAATGTACCATGTTCTGAAAGATGGCACCCACCCCTCAGAGTGCTTCCTCCAGGCTGGCACTGAGCTGTGCCTGTAGAAGACCTGTCCAGCATTCCTTGTGGCTGGCAGCCTCTGGGTGGTGCAGATGGTGATAGGATTAGTGGAACCCACAGCCATGGAAACACTGAAACTTTCCCTGCCAAGTGGGTCCTTCAGGGAGATAATGGGCTAGGAGCACTGCCTAGCATGTGGATCAGGAATGTCAACATCACCAGAGAGTGGTGCTGGTTGAGTGTCTGAGAACAGCACAGGAAAACCCACCCCTGGAATAGGAGCCTATCCCTATGAAGATGAACCTCTGGCCCTTCCAGAATGGAAGTAGCTAAATGTAGTCACTTGTTACTTAGTGGCTAGGTAGTCACCTAAAGAAATAGTGCCCCACTGGGGCACATCATGGGCTCCAAATGCTGATGAGTTGACATTCAGGGGTGGCAGTAGCTGCATCTACCTTAGTAGGGCTGGGGGAGGGGGTCAGTGTTTCTGGCCCCATATGTAGCCTCATACCTGCCACTGTGGTTGCTCCATTCATGCGCCCATCCTACCAGGCCTGGGCTGACCCATGGTGAAGGCAGCTAACTTCCATTTGTCTGTTTAGCTGTTCAGTGCCACATCAGACTTGGGTGTTTTCTGTGGGTGTCAATATGGGATTCAAGTTGAACCCAGGTGGACCATTTTCACCCCATGATGGATGCTGTTGGGCCTGTGCAATCTATGACTTTGTGGGTCATGCAGGCACTTGGAACTATATCACTGCTTGGTGTCCCATGGTCAAGCATTCTACTGAATCAGGACAAGGAACACTAAAGGCTGCTTCTAACAGGGGGCATATGTCTCTGCTGTGGATGACAGGATCTTACTCCAGAATACCAGGCCCTCCACTGTGACTCTCCCACCGGTGCTTGGTTCAGCTCCATCTCTCATCTTTCCCCACCACTGGCACCACTAGCCCCAGGGTGTCAGAGAGATGCTGGCTGCTTGCACCACAGCCTGCATCTGCTGCGGGGTCTTTTCCTGTGTGGGCCCCACATGAAAGTGGCCTCCTCCTACTTCACCTAAAGTGTGGGCCAAAGCAATATACCTAGATGTGGAATGTGGTGTCGTCAGAACTCAGAGGCTCACCAGGCAGTGTGCTTCCTTCCTTCTGGTGAGGATGCAAGATGCAACAGTTTGTCTTTTACCTTGGAGGGGACACAACTGCATTCCCCTAAACACTTGGCACTTGTTCACCCATAAAACTTCACTTCAGTGGCCACTCTTGAAGCTCTGTAAGGTTTACCTTCACCTTCCGGAGTGCACTTATTTTGCCAAGGACTCCAGTGCACTTTCTACCTGCTGCTCATCCACCCCAGTCAACGTGAAAATTGTCAATGAAATGAGCTGATTTAATATCCTATAGGATATCCAGTATGTCTACTGTAGTCTTAAGACTATATACTATAGAGGGCAGAGGAGTTACAATAGCCCTGAGGCAAATGATAAATAAATGTGTTGTGTATCCCACATGAATATGAATCATTCCGTATCCCCTTTCTAATTGGAGAGGAAAGGAATGCACTCGCCAAATCCACAGCTGCACGCTGTGTGCCTAAGGATTTATTGATCTGCTCTACCAGTGATATCCAGACAACACAAAAACTGCAATTATAACTCCTACTTGGCCATTCCTAGAGTAATTTCATTCATTCTTTAGGCCTCACCAGGCTCCCTCAGGGACAGTTTGCTGGATTGTGTAGAGACAATAGACAGCCCAACACCACCCCACATCCGTCAGCTCTCTAATGGTGATGTGACCCCCCCACAGTACTTTCAGTGTCTCCCACAAGACACACGAGGTTGCCTGCTTGCCATGGTGCCTGCTTTCCACCCCCCTACGCCCCCGTGTCACTTTCATTGTGTACTGAATAACAGCTTCAAGTTTGTCTATAGTTTCTGTGAGAAGCCAGGACATCCAGATAGAATGGGCCACATGAATCAATTGGTACGTGTTTCTCCTCTCAGGCAAAGTCTCACTCACTTCACACAAGCACAGAGATCCCCATACAGGCCACTAGACTATGAGAAACAAACGCACCCATCCAAATCCAAAGAATGGACTCAGAGACCCGGAGAACAGCAAAAGTGAGACTGTGAGTGACGGTTTTGCAATATCGGGTGTCTGGAATGCAGACACACCAGGGACGGTTTCAACAATTTCAACAATGTATTCGCTAGTGCTCAAGTCCCTCCCCCATTTCCTCATTAGCTGAGTACCAAGGGCTTATGATCTTCCCAGATGTCACCTATTGGTAGTTTAAGATTTCAAGTATGTTCCTTAGTGTCTTTTTGCTGCATTTTGTTGCAGCCCATAATGCATTGCTATTGTCTCAGGACTCTTTAAACATTTGATTTATGGCCCTAATGGCTGCTAATATAAGAAAGGGTATAATTATCTATGTTGCAAGCTAGCCTAAACTAAATTTTTGGTGCGGTGGAGAGGGGGTCGTTGAGGGGACCCCAACCAATAGGCTCCTGGCCAGTGTATGAAAGGGAAAGCCAGAAGCAGAGGGGGTGGTGGCTTAGTACATTTTGCTTTTTATCTCTTTATGACCATGTGGGCTGCTTAAACCTATACTAAGGCACATAGAATTGAAAATGAACCATCACATGTAGGTTATTTTTTATATCCTTAAGTCCTGCCCAAGCCAGGGCTGGGCCAAGGCCCTCAAACGTCCAGCTGTGGCCTCCTCCTGCTGCAGGTGAGGAGTGGGCTGCAGGGAGGGCCATGGTGCCTGCTCTGTGCCCATCCCAGTCTCTGTCTCTCAGGCTGACCAGGGCACATCCAGGTGGGTGAGTTGGGAATTGTGTGCTGATTGCTGAGGGCCTGGATGATCACTGTCTCAGAGGGAGCAGCTGTGATCTGGGGAGGGCTAGAAACTGGAGAGGAATCCAAGGAGAGGTGGTGCCTCTAGTCCCTTCCTCTCTGCATCCCCCTCCCCTGTTTCTCCAGCCATCAGGAGGACACCAAGAAAAAGACCCACGAGGCCCAGACTGAGGGCCCCTGTGTGTACAGTCCCTTTGAGGTCCCCTTGTACCAGGGAGGGTCCTGAGTGTACACGGCCATCCTCTGTCCACTTTGCAGCTGCCCATATCTCTCATCTGAGAGCTGTCTCAGGGGTGTCATGTCTTCTGGGTCCCTCAAGGCCGTGCTTTTTCCAGGTTCCCACCATGTGACCCCTGTCTCCCTGTGTTTCCTTGCAGCTGATATGGACAAGGTGATAAGCAGATGTCCCTGGGCTATTTGGGGAGTGAGGACCAGCCCCCTGTCAGGGCAGCTGTGGTCCCTGTTTTCATCCTATGTCCAGGTGTTACTTTTTCCAGCCTCCAAGGGTCATAGTCCCCAGGGGGCTGTTTTGGGGGCTTTGTTCTCTGCTCTGTGGCCTCACCTTGCCCTCTTTGAGCCATTTTTTTTCTTCTTAACATAGTCATGGCCTGGTAAGTTTAAAATAAGAGACAGTCAGAATCATTTCCCCCACAGCCAGGTTGTTTGAGGGGAGAGGAAAAGAGCAAGCAGAAAGTTTTCAGTTTCTGCAAAGACAGAGACAGTGCAGGGCACAACGAGAGTCTGGGGTGTCCGGGAGACCCAAATCTTTCTGCCATTTCCCCACTTCTGTGTGTCTGGTCAGTGAGGTGGTGGTGACTCATCCTTGAACCTAATGGCACTGTCAGTCGGCGCCTCAGGCCTGGGCAGATGAGACGGTTCATCCCCTGCCCTGCAGCAAGAGGGCCCCGTCCAGGAGGCACCTACAGCACAGGCAGTGCAGGTCTGTGGTCGCTCCTGCTCTCACCTGTGGCATCTCCCACAGAGGGATTCAGTTCTGGTTCCCTGTAGGCAGGAATGGTTTCACTGGGACAATGGCCAGAAAAAGGACATGAAAATCACATGTCAATTTCTCAAAATTCCTGCTTTAAATGTTGATGCCCATCAACATAATTTCAGCTGGATAATCTTAATAGGATGTCCTCCAGTATGATTTTTTTTTTTTTTTTTTTTTTGAGACGGAGTCTTGCTCTTTCGCCCAGGCTGGAGTGCAGTGGCTGGATCTCAGCTCACTGCAAGCTCCGCCTCCTGGGTTTACGCCATTCTCCTGCCTCAGCCTCCCGAGTAGCTGGGACTACAGGCGCCCGCCACCTCGCCCGGCTAGTTTTTTGTATTTTTAGTAGAGACGGGGTTTCACCGTGTTAGCCAGGATGGTCTCGATCTCCTGACCTCGTGATCCGCCCGTCTCGGCCTCCCAAAGTGCTGGGATTACAGGCTTGAGCCACCGCGCCCGGCCTGTACTGATGTTGTACGGGACGTTGAATGGAACAGGAACACAAGTTTAGAGCTTCCTTTCTCAGAGGATCCATGTGGGAGATGGTGCCTGTGGCAGTGGCAGTCCCCAGGTGCAGAGGGTGCATAGAGGCAGCCTCAGGCTGAGGGGTCTGAAGAAACCCCCTACTTCACAAGGAGAAGGAGAAGATCCCCTGTGGGCAGCAATGGCGGTGGCCTGGGTGGAAGCCCTGTTAGGAACTGGACAGGAAGGTCCTGCAGCCCCACTAAGCAGCAGCCCTGGGGTGGAGCTGCATTTCCAGGGGTGAGTGGACAGGCAGGAGCAAGCACAGCTCACATGCAGGTTATGGGGAGGGGAGGTTGGGCCTCCTTGAGCAAGGGAATCACCAGCATCACTTCAGGTGCAGACTCCATGGCAGCCACATATTTCCATGCTGGGCCTGTGAGCCCCAGGGCTTCCTGATGGGATCTCCAGTTAGGAGCTGTGTGCTCAGAGCTGGGAGGGGAGGAACGCTGAGCTGCAGGTGGAGGGCAGAACCCACAGTGTTCAGGGCCTGCCCTAGTGTGCAGGTGTCTCCGCAGATGAGGAGGTCCTGGGGTCTGAGGGGTAGAAGGACTGTGTGTGTGACCCAGCCCAGGACTGGAGCACATGGAGACACAGCCAAGGCCTCTCTTGGGGAGGCCTCCCACTGCGTCAGGGCTGGTCAGGCGTGAGAGGAGGAGGAAAGGGCACTGAGTTTCCTCCTGGGTCTTGTTCCTGAGTCCTGGGGTCCTTTCACTCATTGCCGGATGGGTGCTGGGCACAGGCCAGGTGCTGATGCTGATGGAGTCACGGGAGGGGACTGGCAGGGGCTGGGAAAAGTGTCATGGGAGGGAGAAAAAAGTGGGGACGTCATCTTCCCTCAGAGAAAGGGTGCATCTGATTTTGGAGTGACTGAGGAGGGAGAAGTCCTCAGGGAATAAAAAGCAGCGCTCTGCACCCAGGGGAGCATTTACTGTTTCTTTCTTTAATCCAGAGCTGATGAGCCTACAAGGCCTGGATCAACACCTGGTTGGGACAGGAGACCACCAGGGCAGTGCACAGTTGAGATTTCAGTCTCTGGTGTCAGCTCCTGGGTCCGCTGGCTCCACTGAGGGCAACTAGACTCTGCAGCCGGGCGGTCTGGATTCAGCTCCTTGCCTATGTCTCACCAGCATGTTCTCTCTTGGTGCCTCAGTTTCCTCATCTATGACATGGGGAAACTATGAGCATTTATTTCTTGTGGTTGAATGAATGAAAAGGGTTAATATATATATGAGGTGTTTGCAGCTGTGCCATATTATTTTTGTTATTTTATACTTGATATATTACATATGCTGCAATTTTATTATTATAGGTGACATTTATGAGTGAGTGTCCTGCTTATGGCTCCTTGTGGGGAGCCCAGGATCAGCTTTCCTGGCACCTTGAGGTCCTGTCATCTCTGTCACACTCTCCTGCATTACCCCATTCTATTCTGTCTTCATATTTTATACTATAGATATTTAGCTCTTAAATAGACATTTCCAGTCTGCGTTTTATTTCAAGTGTCTGGGAAGGGATAGAGTGTGAGGTTCAGGAGAGAAGGAGAGGTCTGTCTCGATGCCTTGACACAGCACAAAGAAATCTCCCCTCCTCCCCCACATCTCCACACCAGTTCTCATTGAGGGACAGATTCACAGCAGCACCGAAAGGACTGGGAAGGGATGGGGGGAACATCTGGGGCCAATGTTTAGGGGCTGACCCTGTGGGGGACACCTGCCCTGCAGAGTTGGAGCTCACATGTGATGACGTAGAGCTGAAGGGTGATATCAGGGAGGTGACAGAGAGTGCTTTGTGGTTTCCTGATTACAAAGATTAGAGGTCAGTCAGCTTCTGGGGTGAAGTGACCGTTGGGGAGATTGGACTGAATGAATGAAGAATAAATGAGCTGGGAACGAGGATGAGTAAAGCGAGCATCATTATCTCCTGCCATCAGTTCAGACTGACTGGGGAGGTGGGAGAGTTCCTGACCCTGTTGCGTGGTTCCTCCTAACTTCCTGGTCTTGGGGGCACAGGTGGGTGGTGCTGTTCTTGGTCAGGGCAGCCTCAGCTCCATCCAGATAAAGCAGTGGTGGCAGAGAGAGTTAGGGGAGCACCTGTGAAACAGACCAAGGCAGGGATGGGAGCCCTCTGTGCAGCAGGAGTGGATGCAGGACCTGCCTGGAAGCAAGAGAAGGATGAGGGAACCTAGCTGGGTCCTGTTCCCTGCCTGCCTGTGTTCACAGGGTAACCAGTAAGGGAGCTGGCGTAGGGAATTCGTTCATAAGCTATCTATCCAGAGATGTGTTTATAGATATATTCTTTCATGTTTGTATTCAGGTTTGTTGTCACAGACACATTTATCCATGTATGTTTTATGTTTAAGTTACTTTGGAATGGTTCAGTCACAAAATCTTAATCTCTTAACTTGTGCTGCGCTGCTCTCTACACAGACACACACACACATTCACACACATGCTATGCAAACATGTCTACGTGTATCTATAAAGAGACATGTTATGTTATTTTTAATTTTTTAAATTCATATATATTCATGGGGCACAAGTGCAATTTTGCTATATTGCTATATAGGTTGTGGTAAAGTCAGGGCCTTCAGAGCATCCAGCACTGGAGACAAGCACATTGTACTCACCAAGAAATCCCTCTATTATACACCCAATGCCAACCACCCTTACCCTTCTGGGTCTCTGTGATCCATCATTTCACACTCTGCTTTTATGTATATAAAGAGATATTAACCAAATATGGTAGAGTGGTAACTTGAATTTTACTGCACCATTCTTTCAGCTTATTTGCACATTTGAAAATTTATACAACATAAGTTGGAAGAATGAGGGAAAAGAGAGAGGGGGAGAGAGAGAGAGAGAGCGAGAGAGAGAGAGAGCGCTGAACTGGAATAGGCTAGGGCTTGTGTCCCACTAGGAACCATAATCGATCTTTGCCATTTTGAAAGTGTATCCCCTGAGCTGCCTTCAGAGAGTTCAGGAGGGAAACCTGTTTTCACAGTAATACCAAGATGCCATCTGCCTGTTTCATTATGTTGACTTTTCCATTAATGCTGCAAATGCCAAGGTCGGTAACACACCCAGCACCTTAGCAGAACCAAGGCAGTGGCTCTAAACTGCATTGCCATTTAAGAATGTCTTTGACGGTGCAGTAAAAAATTTATGTTCATTAAAGTTTGATCCTTGAGTACACATCTTTAATATTCCTTGTGAGAAAATGGGAAATATGCATAAAACACTTATTGCACAGAGAAGCTGGACGGTAGCCTTGAGAAAGGGCACTTGTGTGACTCAGTTATGAGTTCAACCAGCAGATCTCACTCACCCACTGAAAGGCAGTTGCATTAACTCCTGTTTGGGGGTATTATGAATAAAGCTGCAAGAGTATTTGTGCACAGGATTTTCGTGAACATAAAGATTTCCCGTGTTTGAAATAAGGAGGGAATTTGTTAGTCATAAGGTAAATTGCATGTTCAGTTTGAAGAAAACTGCAATACTCATTTCCAGAGTGGCTGTCCAATTTTTAAAAAACATTCCTACCAGCAATATAAGAGTGACCCAGTTTCTCTGCATCCTTGCCAGCATCTGTTGCTACCTTTATTTTGTATTACAGCCATCTCATCCTTGTGGTTTTAATTTGTGTTTTCCTACTGGATAATCACGTTGAGTGCCTTTTCATCTGCTTATTAGCCCGGTGTTTATCCTCTTCAGTGAAATATCTGTTCATGTCTTGCTTATTGCCTATTGTGTATTTGGATTTCATTTTTACTGTTGGGTTTTTTAATTTCTCCATATATTCTGAATACAGTCTTTACAGAATATGTTGTCTGTAAATATCTTCTCTCCTTCTGTAGCTTGTCTTTTTAGCTCTTCACAGGTCTCTCACAGAGCAACAGTTTTTAGTGTTGGTAAGATCCAATTTGTTAACTTTATTTTTGATGGAACATATTCTGGTGTTATGTCTAAGAACTCTTTGTCCAGTCTTAGTTCGGATGACTTTTATTTAAAAGGTTTGTAATTTTAAGTTTTAACTTTATTATTTATTTTAGGAAAAAAAAAAATTATTGCCTCAAGGGATCCTCCCACCTCAGCCTCCCGAGTAGCTGAGAGTGCAGGCCTGTGATACCACACCTGGCTCAATGTTTGCCATTTTAACTCTGTGTTTTACATTCAAGCTGGTGACTCATTTTGAGTTGTTTTTTGTATAAAGCATGAGGTTTGGGCTCAGGTTATTTTTTTCCACTGTGGTTGTCCAGTTGTTCCAGCACCATTCGTTGGGAAAGCGCTCTTTCCTTCATTGGATTGCTTTTGTGCTTTTGTAAAAGTCAGTTGTGCATATTTGTATGATTTGCTCATTTTTGGTTGAGTTGCTCGTCTTCGTACATTGAGTTTAAGAACTTGTCTTATATTCTGGATACATGTTCTTCATCACAACTGTAATTTGTGATAAACTGTGAAAATTTTTCCCTCAATCTATGGCTTGTCTTCTCATTTTCTCAATAATGTCTTTTGAAGCACTTAAGTTTTAAATTTTAACTAAGCCCAATTTCTCTCTCTCTTTTTTCATTTGTAGCTCATGTTTTTGGTATTTTATCTAAGAATCTTTTGCCTGACTACCCAATGTCACAAAAATTTTCTCCTATATTTTCTTTTAGAAATTTGATAGTTTTAACTCATAAATTTTAGCTGTCTAGGTCTCTAATTTGTTTGAGCTTATATATTTTTTCTTTTTTTATTATGCTTTAGGTTCTAGGGTACATGTGCACAACGTGCAGGTTTGTTACCTATGTATACATGTGCCATGTTGGTGTGCTGCACCCATTAACTCGTCATTTACATTAGGTATATCTCCTAATGCTATCCCTCCCCTCTCCCCCCTCCCCACAATAGGCCCTGGTGTGTGATGTTCCCCTTCCTGTGTTCAAGTGATCTCATTGTTCAGTTCCCACTTATGAGTGAGAACATGCGGTGTTTGGTTTTCTGTTCTTGCAATAGTTTGCTGAGAATGATGGTTTCCAGCTGCATCCATGTCCCTACAAAAGACACGAACTCATCCTTTTTCATGGCTGCGTAGTATTCCATGGTGTATATGTGCCACATATTCTTAATCCAGTCTGTCACTGATGGACATTTGGGTTGATTTCAAGTCTTTGCTATTGTGAATAGTACCACAATAAACATACATGTGCATGTATCTTTATAGCAGCATGATTTAAAATCCTTTGGGTATATACCCAGTAATGGGATGGCTGGGTCAAATGGTACTGCTAGTTCTAGATCCTTGAGGAATCACCACACTATCTTCCACAATGATTGAACTAGTTTACAGTCCCACCAACAGTGCAAAAGTGTTCCTATTTCTCCACATCCTTTCCAGCACCTGTTGTTTCCTGACTTTTTAATGATTGCCATTCTAATTGGTGTGAGATGGTATGTCATTGTGGTTTTGATTTGCATTTCTCTGATGGCTAGTGATGATGAGCATTTTTTCATGTGTCTGTTGGCTGTATGGATGTCTTCTTTTGAGAAGTGTCTGTTCATATCCTTTGCCCAGCCCCTTTTTGATAGGGTTGTTTGTTTTTTTCTTGTAAATTTGTTTGAGTTCTTTGTAGATTCTGGATATTAGCCCTTTGTCAGATGAGTAGATTGCAAAAATGTTCTCCCATTCTGTAGGTTGCCTGTTCACTCTGATGGTAGTTTCTTTTGCTGTGCAGAAGCGCTTTAGTTTAATTAGATTCCATTTGTCAATTTTGGCTTTTGTTGCCATTGCTTTTGGTGTTTTAGACGAGCTTATATTTTATGTAGTGGTGTCACTTCGTATTACCTATGCAACTTTATTGACAAAAAATGTAAGAATGTCTTTCTAGATTCTCACTTCTGTTCATTGATCTCTGTGTCTCTCACTTTCACACTGTCTGGATTATTGTAGTTTTATAAGACATTCCATTTTACACGTCTCCTGGACACATAGCCAACAATGTCCCCAGAGTGTATGATCAGGAGGCAGACGGTGGGATTATATGGTGTATGGACATTAATCAGACTAGATAAGGCTAATTTGATTTCTCAAGTGCTTGTACCAAGAATGGGAAAGAGCTCATGTTGCTCATGTGTTCTGAAAACATTCAGTTGAAGTAGGAGATTAAATATTAAAAGCCACTGTCTTGGCTGCAGAATCACCCTAGACATTTTCTTCATATTCAATTAATGACTTCCTTTTCTTTACTTTTATATTATAAATTATGGCATTATACTTTTGGCATTAGGTTCAAGTGATGCTTCCTTTTAGCCTGAACACTTAGGTTTTATGAAAAAAATAGAGGGAGGGAGAAAGCTCTGAGGGAGGAAAGGAGTAAAGAAGGAAGGAAGGACAGAGAAAGACAAAACAAAAATGTTCAAAAAAGAATAGGAGGAAAGAGTTGGAAACGGCAAATATGGCTAATGTTATTAAAATGCAAGGTATTAAAAGATATGTAGATAATATCCATGGAATAATGGAAACTTAAGAAAGCCTTGGCCAGGCGCGATGGCTCACGCCTGTAATCCCAGCACTTTGGGAGGCCGAGACGGGCGGATCAAGAGGTCAGGAGATCGAGACAATCCTGGCTAACATGCTGAAACCCTGTCTCTACTAAAAATGCAAAAAATTAGCGGGGCGTGGTGGCAGGTGCCTATAGTCCCAGCTACTCAGGAGGCAGGAGAATGGCGTGAACCCAGGACGCGGAGCTTGCAGTGAGCCGAGATTGAGCCACTGAACTCCAGCCTGAGCGACAGAGTGAGATTCCATCTCAAGGAAAAAAAAAAAAAAAAAGAAGCCTTAATAGTTATCAAGTGCTGTGTCAGAAACTACCTCAAAATTTAGTAGCTTAATAGAACAAATATCCGTTAACTCAAAGAGATACTACAAACACAAGTAAAATAGATTCTGTGGGGGTGGCAGAAGTTGGACAAAAAGAAGGATTTTACAAGTTGAAATAAGTAAGAGTTATTGATGTGCAGATGGAAATAATTTTTAGTCCAAGTCCTTCAAGGAGCAGATGCCAAGATGAACTTCAAGTCTGTGGCATTTTATGAGCGGACACACCTATAAGGGAATATGCGAAGCAAGCCAGAAATCCCTGGAAAAGGCAGCATACCACAATGCAAGTGTGACCCCAAGTGCTGGACAGAAGGAGAGAAGGTTTGTTCGACACATCCTAGAGCACAGGCGATCTAAGGAGGGTTGAGCAAGGCCATGGAGGAGTCTTCTAGCCACAGTTGGCCATCAGAGGAGTCCCGTATCTCCCAGGAATGGCCTGCCTTAGTGTGCTTGCTGTGAGCGGTCACTGGCTGGGAACAGCCCATGGGCTTCTGCACTAAACCTTCTGAGGATGTCAGAGCACAGGAGTGGAGCCTTGGGACATTATCTAGGTGTATCACTCAATCCTTCCTTCCTGAGGGTTCTGGGCTCTTGAATATCAAACCCTCTCAGGCTGCGTTGCTGGATGATTCTGCTCACACTTACAACAGGACAAGGGTAACCATAAGGCCTCCAAGTGGATCTCTTATTTCCACACACACTTCTGCCTTCCTTGTGTGATAGCAGCCCTGCCTCCTCCTCTTCTCACCTGCTTGTGTCTGGGCACATACTATTCAAACATCCCTGGGGGCACCCATAATGTGTAGTTCCATGGACTCTCATTTGTCTCCTTGCCAGGGTGCCCCCTTTGGGAAACCAGGACCTCCTCCCCTGCAGAGCCCCGATATTGGAGACGAGAAGTGCAAAATCACCCTGAGGGTGAATATAAGAGATGAGACATGGAGCCACACCTGTTTCAACTTCTTGGTTTTTGGACCCACGTATATCTTCCTTCTGTAAACACAGCACTATAGAGACGTCTTTGATTTAATACAAGCACCACATCCTGAAAGATGGCACCCATTCCTCAGAGGGTTTAATCCAAGCTGGTACTAAATTGTGTCTGTAGAGACCTGTCTATGACTCTGTGTGGCTGGCAGCCCCTGGGAGGTGCAGGTGTTGATATGACCAGGGGATGCCTTGGTCACGGCCCACGCTTCATCCCTTTCCCTCTGAGGTGTGTCCCGCAGGCAGATAATGTACTGAAATTCTGAGCCAGTGGATCAGGAATGCCAGTAGTGATACTGGCTGAGGGTCTGAGAGTAGAGAGGAAAAACACACCACATCGAATAGGTACCTATCGCTGTGAGGATGAACCTCCGCCTCACCGGCAGCTTCCCACTTGAGCTGGGTGATCTGAGCCGCCGTGTCTGCGGCGGTCAAGGAGCACAGGTCCTGGTTCAGGGCGATGTAATCCCTGCCGTCGTAAGCGAGCGGGTGATATTCCCGGAGGAGGCGCCCGTCGGACCCCTTGTCGCAGCCAGGCATCCTCTAGATGGTGTGAGACCCTGGCCCTGCGCCCGCGGTCAGCCCCGCCCACCGAGCCCCGCCCCCGCCCCGACCAACCTGCGGGGATTTTGGCCTAAACTGAAAATGAAACCCGGTAACGGCTCCTAGGCTTCTCCCCGGTCAAGGGTCTCCGGGTCCCGCGTCCTCGGGGTGGATCTCGGACCCGAAAACTCGGGGAGACCCGGACTGTCCGTGGGGGATATGGAGAGGTAGTGACCTGCGCCCCCCGCCGGTGTCACTCACAGGCCTCGCTCTGGTTCTAGTAGCCGCTCAGGGTCCGCAGGTTCATTCGGTAAACCGTGCGTTGGTCTTGGCGGTCCCTGTCTTCTCCTCCCGATATTCCGGCCCCTCCTGCTCCATCCACGGCGCCCGCGGCTCCATCCTAGGACTCGCGGCGTCGCTGTCCAACCGCACGAACTGCGTGTCGTCCACTTAGCCCATGGAGATGAAGCGGGGGCACCCCGCGGCCGGGCCGAGACGTGGCGGTGTGGAAATACCTCAAGGAGTGGAAGCCTGGGGGCGAGGAGGGGGCTGAGACCCTCCCGACCCTCCTCCCGGCACAGCAACCGGGTTCCTGCGCCCCCGCTGGGCGGACCCCTAGCTACTACCCACAGAGGCTGTTTCCCTCCCGACCCCGCACTCACCTGCGCAGGTCTGGGTCAGGGCCAGGGCTCCCGAGAGCAGCAGCAGAAGGGTCCGGGGCGCCATGACCCCATCCTTGGCGACTGGGGAGAATCGGAGTCCTGGTGGGTGCCTGGGAACTTTAGAACCGGGACCGTGGCTACATTGATTGACTTCTCTAGAAGAAGTCTAGAAGCCCGACACTCAATGGGAGTGAGAACTGGGGCCGCCCGGTGATTATCCAGGAAGAAGGACCAGATGTAGGTTGAGAGAGGGAGAAGAGAAACCCTTCGGAGATGGGGAATTCCCAACGCTGGGCCTCCCCAATCCCCATACCGCTTTCTGAGCCTGAGATTCTGAGAGCCATGCCTGGGGCTCTGGGACTTCGCCCTGACCCCTCTACTCCTGTGCCAAGCGCTCTGTCTCAATGTTTCCCTGAGTCTTGGCCCAGAAACTGTCTGAGAAACCAGGGAGAAACACACGGCATGGGCCCCCGTCCCTCTCTCTTCACTTTTCATCACGGACTCCCCGTCCCAGAACTGGACTCCCTGCCTCCTACTCCTTACCTGTTCCAGTGGACTCTTCTAGAAGAAAAATCACCCCAGAGAGCTTGGTGCCAGAGAGTGAGCTTGCCCTGGGAATGGAGGTGTAGAGACAGGGCTTTTTTTTTTTTCTTTTCTTTTTTCTTTTTCTTTAAATCTGCAAAAGTTGCGCCTGAGTGCATGAGATAGAACAGAGACCAGTTTGCTTTTTGTTTATTAACTACAGTGGGTAGTAGAATCTTGGTAATCCCTGAATGATCAGGATCTAATCGGTAGAAAATGTGACTTTGGTCCCTTGACATATAAATGTGTCTAAAAGCAGTACAACAGGACTCACAAAGCTCCTAAGTTTCACTTTCACAGACAATGTATCTGTGACTCCCGCTTGTAGTATTTTATATTTACCTTCATTCCATAGCCCTGCGTTTCTGTGTGAGTCCAGGGCATCTCCTAGTACAAAATAGCCACTGTGTTATTTTATGTTGCAACCAGGAGCCAGTACAGACTTTATTCACCTCACAGTGGCAAGCACTCAATGCAGTCACAGTGCCCCTCACCAGTGCTCATGCACTGCCTGTTTTTAGGAAGTATCCACATCTAAGTGTTGTGTATATTTTTTAGGAACACTTAGTATTTTTAAAATCTGATTAACGTAAAAACAATTAGTTTTCGGGCAGACCCACATAAGGTATTAAAGGTCAACTGCAAAGAACACCCAGTGAGGCTCTGTAGATGGATGTATTACAAATCTATTAAACAAGTGTTTAAACCTAAGAATTCTGCTGCTTTCGAATTCTTTCCCTTTGCTCCATTTACTCACCTCCTGCTTCTCCAGCCCTTCCCTCTATCCCTCTCATCCCTCAGGCCCTCCTCTCCCCTTAGTCTCCACCACCCTGTCACTCCTGAATTGTGGCTCTAGCACTGTCCCATGACCTGCTGCGTGACTGTTCTCTCCACAGTGGTCCTGCTCCTGTGAGTCACAGTGTGTCATTTCTCCACCTAAAACATTCCAGTGGCTCCACCTTGGTCTTGTGAAGCTTCTGGAATGTCAGGCACGTGAGCATATGAGGGTACACCTGGTTCATCGTAGGGATTAAATTAATTTTTGTTGACTCAATGAATGAAATATGAATGTATTAAATTGCATCACAGAAAATTATAAAATGTAAAATACTGAAAAAGTTCAGAAAGATTTTATTTTATGTAACTAGTGTGCATATCAATTCATCAATTCATTCATGCACTATCACGACCAGCAAAACAACACCCATTTATCTGCTTATAGTTCCTTGGTCAGAAATCTGGGCAAAATGTGGAGAGAATCTCTGTTCTGGGCTTCCAAAAGCTGTGTTTTCATTTTGAATCCTCCTTCAGACTTATACAGAGGTGGCAGAATGAATTTTCTGGCAGTTGTAAGACTGAGGTTCCTGTTCCTTGCTGGCTGTCAATATAGAGAACAGGGAGGGCTGTGCTCAATTCCTGGTGCCCAACAGCATTCTTTCCTACACAGCCTCTTCATTTTCAAAGCCCACGGTGGAGGAAACCCCTCATGCTGAATCCCTCTCACGCTGTGTTTCTCTACGCTCAGGAAGAACCCAGTCCTTTCAAGTACTCACCTGATTAGGACAGTCCAAGCAGGAGAAACCCAGCCTAAAGTCAACTAATTGAGGCCCTTAATTATATCTGCTAAATCCCTTCACAGCAGCACCTACATTAGAGTTGGTTGAATCACTGGGGGAAGGTGAATGACCAGGAGCTGGTTACTGAGGCCATCACAGAACCAGCCCAGCAAGGATTGGATCTTCCTTTCGTGTTTAATTGGGACGCAGTTGGAAATTGAAGTTCAAGTAAAGTGATTATTGTGAATGGTAATAAAATGCATCCTCTTCACCCATGGACATTCTTCTTACCTTTTAAAACTAAGTTACATGTTTAATGTCTTATAATTACTTTAGGCCAGGTGTGGTGGCTCACGCCTGTGATTCTGGCACCGTGGAAGGCAGAGGAAGGCGAATTTATTGACTCCAGAAGTTGAAGATCAGCCTGGGCAACATGGAGAAACCCCCATCTCTACAAAAAAATTTAGAAAATTAGCCAGGCATGGTGCTTCATGCCTGTAGTCCCAGTTACTCGGGACGCTGAGATCAGAGAGTCCCTTGAGCTCAGGAGGTCAACACAGCAGTGCATGGTGATCATGCCACTGCACTCCAGCCTGGGTGACAGAGTGAGACCCTGTATAAATAACAATAATATTAATAGTAATGATAAATTTAGAGCAAATGCAAACTAACATGTAATAATAGATTCTCTTTTGTGAAAATGTGTTAGTTATTTACTATTGCATAACAAATTATGTAAAACTTAGCAGCTCAAAACAGCAAATATTCATCATCTCCCACAGTTTCCGATGGTCAGGGTTCCAGCAGAGGTTTCCCTGAGTGCTTCTGGCTCAGGGCCTCTCACAAGGTTGCAGTCCAGTTGTCAGCCTAGGCCTGCATCATCTGAGGGTTTCACTGGGGCTGAGGATTCACATGAAACATGAATCAGTTACATGGCTGTGGAAAAGGCCTAGTTCCTTGCTGTCTGTTCCCAGAAGGCCTCAGTTCTCAGCCTCATGGACCTTGACTCAGGCCTCAGGGCTGCTTATTGCACAGCAGGTGGCTTCCCCTAGAGCTCATGATCCCAGAGACCTTGAGAGAGAAGGGGGAGCCTGCAGTGAGTTTTATGTTCTACACCCAGAGTCACAAACTATTATGTCAGCATTACTCTATCAGTTTGAAGTTGTATTTGTTCGTTCTCACACTGCTATAAAGAAATACCTGAGACTGAATAATTTATAAAGGAAAGAGGTTTAATTGACTCACAGTTCTGCATGGCTGAGGAAGCTGCCCCATGAAACTTACAACCATGGCAGAAGTGGAAGCAAACACTTCCTTCTTCACATGGTGGCAGGAGAGAGGAATGCAGATCGAAATGGGGAAAAGCCCCTCATGAAACCATCAGATCTCATGAGAATTCTCTCATGGAGGTACCATACCCATGATCCAATCACCTCCCATGAGGCCCCTCCCCCAATACACAGGGATTATAATTTGCATGACAATTCAAGATGAGAATTGGGTGGGAACACAGAGCCAGACCATATCAGAAGTGCATCATTAAGTCCAAGCCACATTCAAGAGAGGAAATTAAGCAGCACCTCTGGAAGGGAACAGTATTAAAGGATTTGAATATATGTTTAAAGCAAAATTAAAACACTTGTTTCAGGATTTTGAAAATCAAAGTTTTTTTAATCTAATTATTTTCGTTAACGCCTTTAGCTTGTCTTTTAATTTAATTTAATTTAATTTAATTTAATTTATTTTAAGTTCCAGGGTACATGTGCAGGATGTGCAGGTTTGTTACATAGCTAAATGTGTGCTATGGTGGTTATCAACCCATTACGTATGTATTAATCCTGGCATGCATTAGCTATTTTTCCTAATGCTCCTCCTACCACTGCCCTCCCCCAGCAGGCCCCAGTGTGTGATGTTCCTCTCCCTGTGTCCATGTGTTCTCATTGCTCAGCTCCCAATTATAAGTGAGAACATGTGGTGTTTGGCTTTCTGTTCCTGTGTTAGTTTGCTGAGGATAATGGCTTTTGGCTTCATCCATACCCCTGCAAAGGACTTGATCTAATTCCTTTTCATGACTGCATAATATTCCATGGTATATACGTACCATATTTTCTTTATGCAGTCCATCATTGATGGGCATTTGGGTTGATTTCATGTCTTTGCTATTGTGAATAGTGCTGCAATGAACATACACATGCATGTATATTTATAATAGAACGGTTTATTCTCCTTTGGTTATATACCCTGTAATGGGATTGCTGGGTGAAATGGTGTTTCTGGTTCTAAATCTTTGAGGAATCACCAAATTGTCTTCCACAGTGGTTGAACCAATTTACATTTCCACCAACAGTGTAAAAGCCTTCCTATTGCTCTACAACCTCGCCACATCTGGTGTTTATTTACTTTTAAATAATTGCCATCCTGACTGGCATTAGATAGTATCTCATTTGTGGTTTTGATTTGCATTTCTGTAATCAGTGATGTTGAGTTTTTTTCATATTTTTTGGCCACATGTATGTCTTATTTTGTGAAATGTCTCTTCATGTCCTTTGTCCACTTTTTAATGAAGTTTTTTTCATGTAAATTTGCTTAAGTTCTTTGTAGATTCTGAATATTAGAACTTTGTAAGATAGATTGCAAAAATTTTCTCCCATTCTGTAGGGTGTCTGTTTGCTCTGATGACAGTTTCTTTTTCTGTGCAGAAGCTCTTTTGTTTAATTAGATCCCACTTGCCCATTTTTGCTTTTGTGCCAGATGCTTTTTGCGATTTCTTCATAAAATTTTTGCCCATGCCTGTGTCCTGAATGGTATTGCCTAGATTTTCTTTCAGGGTTTTTTATAGTTTTGCGTTTTACATTTAAGTCTTTAATCTATATTGAGTTAATTTTTGTGTAAGGTGTAAGGAAGGGGTCCAGTTTCAATTTTCTGCATATGGCTAGCCAGTTCTCCCATCACCATTTACTAGATAGGGAATCCTTTCCCCATTGCTTGTTTTGTCAGGTTTGTTGAAGATCAAATGGTTGTAGATGTGCAGTCTTTTTTTGTGAGTTCTTTATTCTGTTCCATTGGTCTATGTGCCTGTTTTTGTACCAGTATCATGCTGTTTTGTTTACTGTAGCCTTATAGTATAGTTTTAAGTGGCGTAGCATGATGCCTCCAGCTTTGTTCTTTTTGCTTAATATTCTTTTGGCTATATGAGCTCTTATTGGATCCATGTGAATTTTAAAATAGTTTTTTTCTAATTCCATAATAAGCTTCTCTTTTAAAATTAATGATTAAATGTTTGAGACATCACAGAGCCTTGGGTGCTTAGGAGAAAACAGTTTGAAACAGAGAAAGGAGATGCAACAGTATCTCTGAATTTTTCTTGTGAATACCTTTAATAACAATGTTGTTTTCAGTGAGTTAACACAGTTGAGAACATAGAGTAACTAGATCAAATAGTTCCAAGACTTCAATCCCATAAAAATAATGCCTCAAAAATAAAACTTTGTTCTGTCTAAGATGTCTCAAATTTAGTGGAAGCATGTCCCAAGCACCAGTTTTCTTATTGAAATATCATCTTCACTAAATATTTGCCTACACTTAAAAAACAAAAAACTCTGCTATATGGAGTAGCCATTCTTTTGTTTCTTTAATTCTCAGTAAGCTTGCTTTCACTTAGAAAAACTTTGCCTAATCAAATTGCTTTTCATTTACAAAAGTGTGAATCTCATGCTTCAGTCAACACATCTAGCTTAGCATGATGCCAGTAACTTTGGTTTGAAGCAGTAGCCTGAAATGGTTAGCTCAAATTGAGAAACAAGGTTTTTTCAAAAACTAGCTATTTGGTGGGCATTCCATAATAAACTTAACATCTTTTGCTCTGGTATTGAATGAGATGTGATAGAAGTCATTTGGAGACCACTACAATTTTTAAATAACACAGCTATTATGTGCTTCTGAAGTTTTTTTTTGTCTTTTTAGCAGTCCTATTCTGTTTTCCATTCACATTTGCTATTCCATCACTGGTTATTCCTTCCTACTCTTTTCATGTTTGATTTATTTTGATCAATGATGTGCATTTCCAATTCCATAAAAGTTTAATTCAGTTTTATGTGTGGTAGAATGTAACATCAAATCCTTTGCAAGATGGAATTACCTTGCACAGCAGATTGAACATTGTATAATTGAAAATCTGGAGAGATGCCAGTGAGCCAAGGGTTAAATGACCTATTTTTAGCCAAGGTCATTTTCATGGCATCCTGGTCCTCTCTGTCACATGGCTCCTTACAATTCTCTGTGGTTTGCTTCCAATGTAAGTAGTTCTTGTTAAGGATCCTTGCAATGAATTTTGGTCTTCTTTTCTCTGACATTTTTTTTTTAAATTATACTTTAAGTTCTAGGGTACATGGGCACAACGTGCAGGTTTGTTACATATGTATGCATGTGCCGTGTTGGTTTGCTGCACCCATTAACTCGTCATTTACATTAGGTATTTCTCCTAATGCTATCCCTCTCCCATCCCTCCATCCCACAGCAGGCCCCAGTGTGTGCTGTTCCCCATCTTGTGTCCAAGTGCTCTCATTGTTCACTTCCCACCTATGAGTGAGAACATGTGGTGTTTGGTTTTCTGTCATTGCAATAGTTTGCTCAGAATGATGGTTTCAAGCTTCATCCATGTTGCTACAAAGGACATGAACTCATCTTTTTTATGGCTGCATAGTAATCCATGGTGTATATATGCCACATTTTCTTAATCCAGTCTATCATTGATGGACATTTGGGTTGGTTCCAAGTCTTTGCTTTTGTGAATAGTGCTGCAATAAACATACACTTGCATGTGTCTTTATAGCAGAATGATTTTTAATCCTCTGGGTATATATCCAGTAATGGGATTGCTGGGTCAAATGGTATTTCTAGTTCTAGATCCTTGAGGAATCACCACACTGTCTTCCACAACGGTTGAACTAGTTTACACTACCAACAGTGTAAAACCTTTCCTATTTCTCCACATCCTCTCCAGCATCTGTTGTTTCCTGATTTTTTAATGATCACCATTCTAACAGGTGTGAGATGGTAGCTCATTGTGGTTTTGATTTGCATTTCTCTGATGACCAGTGATGATGAGCGTTTTTTCGTGTGTCTGTTGGCTGCATAAATGTCTTCTTTTGAGAACTGTCTGTTCATATACTTTGCCCAGTTTTTGTGGGGTTGACTTTTTCTTGTAAATTTGTTCAAGTTCTTTGTAGATTCTGGATATTAGCCCCTTTGACAGATGGGTAGATTGCAAAAATTTTCTCCCATTCTGTAGGTTGCCTGTTCACTGTGATGGTGGTTTCTTTTGCTGTGCAGAAGCTCTTTAGTTTAATTAGATCCCATTTGTCTAATTTGGCTTTTGTTGCCATTGCTTTTGGTGTTTTAGTCATGAAGGCCTTGCCCATGCCTATGTCCTGAATGGCATTGCCTAGGTTTTCTTTTAGGGTTTTATGGTTTTAGGTATAACATTTAAGTCTTTAATACATCTTGAATTAATTTTCGTATGAGGTGTAAAGAAGGGATCCAGTTTCAGCTTTCTACATATGGCTAGCCAGTTTTCCCAGCACCATTTATTAAATATGGAATCCTTTCCCAATTGCTTGTTTTTGTCAGGTTTGTCAAAGATCAGATGGTTGTAGATGTGTAGTGGTATTTCTGAGACCTCTGTTCTGTTCCATTGGTCTATATCTCTGTTTTGGTACCAGTACCATGCTGTTTTGGTTACTATAGCCTTGTAGTATAGTTTGAAGTCAGGTAGCGTGATGCCTCCAGCTTTGTTCTTTTTGCTTAGGATTCTCTTGGTAATGTGGGCTCTTTTTTGCTTCCATATGAATTTTAAAGTACTTTTTTCCAATTCTGTGAAGAAAGTCATTGGTAGCTTGATGGGGATGGCACTGAATCTATAAATTACTTTGGGCAGTATGACCATTTTCATGATATGGATTCTTCCTATCCATGAACATTAGATGTTCTTCCATTTGCTTGTGTGCTCTTTTATTTCATTGAGCAGTGGTCTGTAGTTCTCCTTGAAGAGGTCCTTCACATCCCTTCTGAGTTGTATTCCTAGGTATTTTATTCTCTTTGTAGCAATTTTGAATGGGAGTTCACTCATGATTTGACTCTCTGTTTGTCTGTTATTGGTCTATAAGAATGCTTGGGATTTTTGCACATTGATTTTCTATCCTGAGACTTTGCTGAAGTTGCTTATCAGCTTAAGGAGATTTTAGGCTGAGATGATGGGGTTTTCTAAATATACAATCATGTCATCTATGAAGAGGGACAATTTTACTTCCTCTTTTCCTAATTAAATACACTTTATTTCTTTCTCTTCCCTGATTGCCCTGGCCAGAACTTCCAACACTACGTTGAACAGGAGTGGTGAGAGAGGGCATCTCCGTCTTGTGCCAGTTTTCAAAGGGAATGCTTCCAGTTTTTGCCCATTCAGTATTACATTGGCTGTGGGTTTGTCATAAACAGCTCTTATTATTTTGAGATACATTCCATCAATACCTAGTTTACTGAGAGTTTTTTTAGCATTAAAGGCTGTTGAATTTTGTCAAAGGCCTTTTCTGCATCTATTGAGATAATCATGTGGTTTTGTCTTTGGTTCTGTTTATGTGATGGATTATGTTTATTGATTTGTGTATGTTGAACCAGCTTTGCATCCCAGGGATGAAGCCCACTTGATCATGGTGGATAAGCTTTTTGATGTGCTGCTGGATTTGATTTGCCAGTATTTTATCGAGGATTTTTGCATCGATGTTCATCAGGGATATTGGTCTAAAATTCTCTTTTTCTGTTGTGCCTTTGCCAGGCTTTGGTATCAGCATGATGCTGGCTTCATAAAATGAGTTAGGGAGGATTCCCTCTTTTTCTATTGATTGGAATAGTTTCAGAAGTAATGGTACCAGCTCCTGTTTGTACCTCTGGTAGAATTCGGCTGTGCATTCATCTGGTCCTGGACTTTTTTGATTGGTAGGCTATTAATTATTGCCTCAATTTCAAAGCCTGTTATTGGTCTATTCAGGGATTCAATTTCTTCCTGGTTTAGTCTTGGGAGGGTGTATGTGTCCAGGAATTTATCCATTTCTTCTAGATTTTCTAGTTTATTTGTGAGAGGTGTTTATAGTATTCTCTGGTGGTAGTTTGTATTTCTGTGGGATCGGTGGTGATATCCCCTTTATCATTTTGTATTGCATCTATTTGATTCCTCTTTCTTTTCTTCTTTATTAGTCTTGCTAGTGGTCTATCAATTTTATTGATCTTTTCAAAAAACCAGCTCCTGAATTCATTGATTTTTTGAAGGGTTTTTTATGTCTCTATCTCCTTCAGTTCTGCTCTGATCTTAGTTATTTCTTGCCTTCTGCTAGCTTTTAAATGTGTTTGCTCTTGCTTCTCTAGGTTTTTTAATTGTGATGTTAGCGTGTTGATTTTAGACCCTTCCTGCTTTCTCTTGTGGGCATTTAGTGCTATAAATTTCCATCTACACACTGCTTTAAATGTGTCCCAGAAATTCTCACATGTTGTGTCTTTGTTCTCATTGGTTTCAAAGAACATCTTTATTCCTGCCTTTGTTGTTTACCCAGTGGTCATTCAGGAGCAGGTTGTTCAGTTTCCATGTAGTTGTGCAGTTTTGAGTGAATTTCTTAATCCTGAGTTCTAATTTGATTGCAGTGTGGGCTGAGAGACAGTTTGTTATGATTTCTGTTCTTTTACATTTGCTGAGGAATGCTTCACTTCCAGCTGCATGGTCAATTTTGGAATAAGTGTGATGTGGTGCTGAGAAGAGTGCATATTCTGTTAATTTGGGGTGGAGAGTTCTGTAGATGTCTATTAGGTCTGCTTGGTGCAGAGTTGAGTTCAAGTCCTGGATATCCTTGTTAACCTTCCATCTCATTGATCTGTTTAATATTGACAGTGGGGTGTTAGAGTCTCGTATTATTAGTGTGTGGGAGTCTAAACCTCTTTTTAGGTCTCTCAGGACTTGCTTTATGAATCTGAGTGTTCCTGTATTGGGTGCATATATATTTAGGATAGTTAGCTCTTCTTGTTGAATTGATCCCTTTACTGTTATGTAATGCCCTTCTTTGTCTCTTTTGATCTTTGTTGGTTTAAAGTCTGTTTTATCAGAGACTAGGATTGCAACCTTGGCTTTTTATTTTCCGTTTGCTTGGTAGATCTTCCACCATCCTATATTCTGAGCCTATGTGTGTCTCTGCACATGAGATGAGTCTCCTGAATACAGCACACTGATGGGTCTTGACTCTTTATCCAATTTGCCAGTCTGTGTCTTTTAATTAGTGCATTTAGCCCATTGACATTTAAGGTTAATATTGTTATGTGGGAATTTGATCCTGTCATTATGATGTTAGCTGATTATTTTGCCCATTAGTTGATTCAGTTTCTTCCTAGCATCAATGGTCACTACAATTTGGCATGTTTTTGCAATGGCTGGTATGGGTTGTTCCTTTTCATGTTTAGTGCTTCCTTCAGGAGCTCTTGTAAAGCAGGCCTGGTGGTGACAAAATCTCTCAGCATTTGCTTGTCTGTAAAGGATTTTATTTCTCCTTCACTTATGAAACTTAATTTGGCTGGATATGAAATTCTGGGTTGAAAATTCTTTTCTTTAAGAATGTTGAATATTGGCTCCCACTCTCTTCTGGCTTGTAGAGTTTCTGCCGAAGGATCTGCTGTTAGTCTGATGGGCTTCCCTTTGTGGGTAACCTGACCTTTCTCTCTGGCTGCCTTTAACATTTTTTCCTTCATTTCAACCTTGGTGAATCTGACAATTACGTGTCTTGGGGTTGCTTTTCTCAAAGTGTATCTTTGTGGTGTTCTCTGTCTTTCCTGAATTTGAATGTTGGCCTGCCTTGCTAGGTTGGGGAAGTTCTCCTGGAAAATATCCTGAAGAGTGTTTTCCAGCTTGGTTCCATTCTATGCATCACTTACAGGTACACTAGTCAAACGTAGATTTGGTCTTTTCACATAGTCCCATATTTCTTGGAGGCTTTGTTCGTTTCTCTTTACTCTTTTTTCTCTAAAGTTCTCTTCTCACTTCATTTCATTAATTTGATCTTCAATTACTGATACCCTTTCTTCCACTTGATCGAATCAGCTACTGAAGCTTGTGCATGTGTCACATAGTTCTCGTGTCATGGTTTTCAGTTCCATCAGGTCATTTAAGGTCTTCTCTACACTGTTTATTCTAGTTAGACATTTGTCTAATCTTTTTTCAAGGTTTTTAGCTTCCTTCTGATGGGTTTGAATATCCTCCTTTAGCTCAGAGAAGTCTGTTATTACCGACTTTCTGAATCCTGCTTCTGTCAACTCATCAAACTCATTCTTTGTCCTGCTTTGTTCCATTGCTGGCAAGGAGCTGCAATCCTTTGGAGAAGGGGTGCTCTGGTTTTTAGATTTTTCAGCTTTTCTGCTCTGGTTTCTCCCCATCTTTGTGGTTTTATCCAACTTTGGTCTTTGATGATGATGACCTACAGATGGGGTTTTGGTGTGGATGTCCTTTTTGTTGATGTTGATGCTATTCTTTTCTGTTTGTTAGTTTTCCTTCTAACAATCAGGTCCCTCAGCTGCAGGTCTCTTGGAGTTTGCTAGAGGTCCACTCCAGACCCTGTTTGTCTGGGTATCACCAGCGGAGGCTGTAGAGCAGCAAATATTGCAGAACAGCAAATATTGCAGAACAGCAAATATTGCTGCCTGATCCTTCCCCTGGAAGCTTCGTCTCAGCAGCGCACCCGGCTGTATAAGGTGTCAGTTGGCCCCTACTGGGAGGTGTCTCCAAGTGAGGCTACACGGGGATCAGGGACTCACTTGAGGGTCCAGTCTGTCCATTCTCAGAGCTCAAACACCATGCTGGGAGAACCACTGCTCTCTTTAGAGCTGTCAGACAGGGATGTTTAAGTCTGCAGAAGTTTCTGCTGCCTTTTGTTCAGCTATGCCCTGCCCCCAGAGGTAGTGTCTACAGAGGCAGGTGGGCCTCTTTGAGCTGCGGTGAGTTCCACCCAGTGCAAGCTTCCCAGCCGCTTCATTTACCTCCTCAAGCCTTAGCAATGTCGGACTCCCCTCCCCCAGCCAGGCTTGCCGCTTCACAGTTCAATCTCGGACTAGCAGTGAGCAGGGCTCCGTGGGTGTGGGACCTGCTGAGCCAGGCATGGGATATAATCTCCTGGTGCGCTGTGTGCTAAGACCTTTGGAAAAGCATGGTGTTTAGGTGGCAATGTCCCAATTTTCCAGGTACAGTCTGTCATGGCTTCTCTTAGCTAGGAAAGGGAAGTCCCCTGACCTCTTGCATTTCCTGGGTGAGGCGATGCTCTACCCTGCTTTGGCTTGCCCTCCGTTGGCTGCACCCACTTTCCGACCAGTCCCAGTGAGATGAACCAAGTACCTCTGTTGGAAATGCAGAAATCACTCATCTTCTGTGTCGATCACACTGGGAGCTGCAGACCAGAGCTATTCCTATTTGGCCATCTTGGAATGAAACTTCTCTTACATTTCTATAAAAAACAGGTATATTTTAATTTGAAAAACTCTATTTTAGGAGATATAATCAAGTAACTAGTAGGCTGCCCAGCACTGGTGTAAAATACAAACGTGTAAAGCCACCCTGGGCTGCTGCCCATTCACATCCCCCAGAAGAAGACTTCATCCTGAGTCTTGTGATTAGTATTCTTTTGTAATTCTTTAAATATTTGTGCAATAAGTATACATATATTCCCAAAGCAAATATTAGTTTTGCTGGTTTTTAAGCTTCCTATACAGCAAATTCCTACTGCATTTATTTTCCCATGATGCACATTACGTATAGGAGTTATCTGTGGTGTGGGAGGCTGTCATTCATTCATTTTTACTGTTGAAGGTTTACATTTTATGGTTATACCACAATTTCACTACTTTCCTTTTGATGTATATGTGGCTGGTTCCAGTTTTTGCAATAAACATTAGTGTGCACGTCTCCTGTGCACATAGGCAAGAAAGCTCCCTGGAGTGTACGATTAAGAATGGGTTGGTTGGATGATACATTGTATAGGACATAAACCCTACTAGATAATGATAATATGATTTCCAAAGTGATTGTGGCTGCTTAAACTTTTACAATAAATATGTAATACTTGATGTTGATGATGTGTTCTGAAAACACTGAGTTGAAGGAATTGAGTTAAAAGCTACTGTCTTGACTGCAGAATTACAGCAGGCATTTTTATTCAGACTCTGTTAATAACTTCCTGTGGTTTACTTGTTTCTCATATACCATGGCTTTATACTTTTGACATATAGATTCAGAAAATGCTTACTTAAAGCCCGATCACATAGAGTTATTTTATATATTAGGAAAATTTCATAATAAAAAGGAAAAAATGGAGGAAGAGAGGGAAAGAAGGAGGAATGGAAGGAAAAGTGAAAGAAGAAAAGAAGGAAGGGGAAGGGAAAGGGAACGGGGGTGAGAAGGAGGGAGGGAGAGAGGCTGAATGGAAATAGAGAAGAAAAGGTGGGAGGGAGGGACAGAAGGAAGGAGAAAGAGAAGGAACAAAGGAGAAAATAAACTAAAATAAAGAATAGGTGTAGAGAAACTAGAAACCCTTATATTATGAAAATAGGAGGACATAAAACAGATGTAGTTAACCTCTATAGAATAATGGAAATGTAAGAGGGCTTTATTAGTTATCTGTTGCTATGTAACAAACTACCCCCAAATTTAGTGACTTAAAGCAACAAACATCGACTAACTCAAAAGCATAATGCAAATACCAGCAAAATGGAGCCAATGCAGGTAGAAGAAGTTGAATAAACAAAAGGATTTTACAAATTGGGATACATTAGAGGACACTGGTGTGCAGATGAAAATGATTTTGTAGTACAAATGCTCCAAAAAACAAGTGCCATTACGGGATTAAAGTTACAGCATTTTATTAGGGGACACACCTGTCAGACAATATTGCAAGGGAGGCAGGTTACCCTGGGAAAGGCAACAGACCAAGATGTAAGTGTGACCCTCCCATGATGGAGAGAAGGACAGAAGATTTACTGGACGTGTCCTAGACCACAGGTAATCTAAGGAGAGTTGAGCAAGGCCATGGAGGAGTCCTCGAGCTACAGTTGGCCATCAGAAGAGTCCCCCACCTCCCAGGAATGTCCTGCCTTAGTGTCACTGGTATGACCCATCACTGGTTGGGAGCAGCCCATGGGAAGCAGGGCCTCAGCACCGATGCTACTGAGGATGTCAGAGCACAGGAGCAGGGCCTTGGGAGATTACCCAGGAGTGTGACTCACACCTTCTGCCCTGCTGGGTCTGGGCCCTTGGAAATCAAATCCTCTCAGGCTGAATTGCTGGATGATTCTGCTCACACTTACAATGAGGTAAGGGAAACCAGAAGGCCCCCAGGTGGATCTCTGGTTTCCACACTTCTGCCTTCATTGTTTGAAAGTAGTCATGCCTCGTCCTGGGGATGAGGATCTATTACCTGGGCCTGGAGAGGAGGAGACTCTTCTTCTCACTAGGTGGTCTCTGGGAACATACTGTCCACACTTCTCTGGTGACAACCGTAATGTGTATTTCTGTGGGCTGTCTTTTGTCTCCTTTTAAGGGTACCCTCCTTGGAAACCAGGACCTGGTACCCTGCACAGCCCAGTGTTGGGAGATAAAATATGCAAAATACCCTAGTGGGTTAATCAAAGGGATTGGACATGGAGCCAAATCTGCTTCCACCTTTTGATTTCTGGACCCACATGTTCTTCCTATTGAGAACACAGCACTATAGAAACATCTCTGATTCAAACAATGCAGCCTATATTGAAAGATGGCACTCACCCCTCAGAGTGCTTCCTCCAGGCTGGCACTGAGCTGTGCCTATAGAAGACCTGTCCAGCATTCCTTGTGGCTGGCAGCCCCTGGGTGATGCAGATAGATGGTGATAGGATTAGTGGAACCCACAGCCACGGAAACATCGAAAATTTCCCTGCCAAGTGGGTCTTTCAGGCAGATAATGGGCTAAGAGCACCGCCTAGCCTGTGGATCAGGAATGTCAACAGCACCCGGAAAGTGGTGCTGGCTGTGTCTGAGAGGACAGGAAAACCCACCCATGGAATAGGTGCCTAACCCTGTGAAGATGAACCTCTGGCCCTTCCAGGATGGAAGTTGCTAAATGTAGTCAACTTGTTACTTAGTGGCTAGTCAACTAAAGAAGCAGTGCCCCACTAGGGCACATCATGGGCCTCAAATGCCGATGAGTTGGACATTCAGAGGTGGCAGCAGCTGGATCTGCCTTGGTAGGGGGGAGTCAGTGCTGCTGGCCCCATACATAGCCTCATGTCTGCCACTGAGGTTGCTCCATTCATGCGCCCATCCTACCAGGCCTGGGCTCACCCATGGTGAAGGCAGCTAACTTCCATTTGTCTGTTTGCTTGTTCAGTGCTACTTCGGACTTGAGTGTTTTCTGTGGGGGTCAACATGGGATTCGGGGTCAACATGGGATTCAAACTCAACCCGGGTGGACCATTTTCATTTCCTGATGAATACTGTTGGGCCTGCGCAATTTATGACTTTGTGGGTCAGAAAGACACTTGGAATCACATCATTGCTTGATGTCCTGTGGTCAAGCATTCTATCTAATCAGGACAAGAAACACTAAAAGTTGTTTCTGACAGGGGCCATATGTCTCTGCTGTGGATGACTTGCTCTTACTCCAGAATTGGGACCCTCCATTGTGACTCTCCCACTGGTGCTTGGTTCAGCTCCATCCTGCATCTTTCCCTACCACTGGCACCACCAGCACCATGGGATCTGAGGGATGCTGGCTGCTTGCACTGTGGCCTGGATCTGCTGCAGGGTCCTTCCCTGTGTAGGCCACACTTGAACCTGGCCTCCTCCTATGTCACCTAGAGTGTGGGCCAAAGCAACTTACCTAGATGTGGAATGTGGTGTCGTCAGAACTCAAAGAACCTCATCAGGCAGTGTGCTTTCTGCCTTCTGGTGAGGATGCAAGATGAAACAGTTTGTCTTTTAGCTTGGAGGGGACACATCTGTAAGCTGGTAAACACTTGGCACTTGTTCATCCATAAAACATCACTTCAGTGGCCACTTTTTTTTTTTTTTTTTTTGAGATGTAATTTCACTCTTGTTGCACACTCTGGACTGCATTACCGCCACCTTGGCTCACTGCAACCTCTGCCTCTCGGGTTCAAGTGGTTCTCCTGCCTCAGCCTCCCAAGTAGCTGGGATTATAGGCATGTGCCACCACACCTGGATAATTTTGTATTTTTAGCAGAAACGGGGTTTCTCCATGTTGGTCAGGCAGGTCTCCAACTCCCGACTTCAGGTGATCTACCCACCTTGGCCACCCAAAGTGCTGGGATTACAGGCATGAGCCACTGCTCTCGGCCGAGTGGCCACTCTTGAAGCTCTGTAAAGTTTATCTTTACATTCTGGATTGCATGTGTTTTGCCAAGGACTACAGTGCACCTGCTGCTCATCCACCCCAGTCAACAGGAAGTTGTCAATAAAACAAGCTGATTTAATATCCTACATCCAGTGTGGCCAGTACAGTCTTAAGACTATGCTATAGAGGGCAGGGGAGTTACAATAGCCCTGAGACAAACTATAAATAGATGTTTTGTGAATCCCACATGAATGTGAATCACTCCATATCCACTTTCTAATTGGAGTGGAAAGGAAGGCACTCACCAGATCCACAGCTACATGCTGTGTGCCTGAGGCTTTATTAATCTGCTCTATCAGTGATATTCAGACAACATAAAAGTTGCAATTATAACTCCTACTTGGCCATACCTGGAGTAATTTCATTCATTCTTTAGACCTCATCAGGCTTCCTCGGGGACAGGTTGCTGAATTACATAGACACAATAGACAACCTCAACACCACCCCTCATCCTTCAGCTCTCTACTGGTGGTGCAACCCCCAAAATACTTGCAGTGCCTTCCATAAGACCCACCTGGGTCACGCTATGATTTTTGATTTGGCCAGATGGGGGCAGTGTCAGAGGTTTCCCTTGGGCTTTCAGCACAATGACAGCCCTTACTCTATAGACTAGGGATCCAGTGTGGGGGTGACTCCACCTAACAGTGCATCAGTGTCAATTATGCACTCAGGGAATTGGAAGATAACGAGGGCTGAGTCTATGGATCCAGTGGTCCCATTTTAGGCCATAATGTGTCCAGGTTTACTCCCTGGCCTCCGTAAGCTGTGATGGGAGACATGATGGTGCTGTGGGCATCTGGGCATCAATGTCAGCTCACACCTAGTGTTAATAATCCCCCCAGTTCTGCCTGTTTCCTTTCCCCAGTGTACAGTCTCCTGTGTAAATTACTATAGGTTCCTCTGCCGAATGACTGAGGGAATTGTTCCAGCATATACTTCCGTGGGGTTGCAGGGTCTTTCTCCTAGGGATATGGACTCCTCCTCTGTCACTGAGATCTGAATCTGAATCTTGTGGACTCCTCCTCTGTCACCGAGATCTGAATCTGAATCTTGGTTGAGGTCTAGGCATTGAGGATGGGATCGTGACTTTGTATTGGGTCAAACACCTTCACCCTCCTGCTCCTCAGTTCTTTCTTTCTTATCATAGACATCAAGCAACGCCCTTGTTGGCTACCTGTCCTAACCTTGGGACATCACCCTCTATTAACCTTCCCCACACTACCTGCAGCTCGAGTCCTCTTGGCTGCTCCTCTGAAGTTGCCATAGTAACCGTGCCCTCTGGCTTTTGCAGGTTACTGTCACCACTTGGTCTCTGTCTCTTCAGGGCCACACTCTTCCCAAGGATATTAATAAATGCAACTCTGAGACCATCTTTACTACCATATCCCCAGCCTGCAGAGGACAACACCCAGACACTTCTTAATGAGGCAGGTCCCTCTCACCATCACGTTTCTGAGGCTCTGGTGGAAAGTGTGTCCTCTGGGCCCTCTTGTAGAGCATGGTCCTGGTGGGCCTTCCCCATGCCCACTTTCCTCAGCCTCGTTATTCCATCACCTACATGTTCCAGAGCAACTAAGACATGTCTACCTTGTTGAGAGTTGGGCATCTTTTTTTCCAGTTTATATGGATTCACCCCAGCAATGGAATAACTTCCATTTGTCAAAGTCCTGGGGTGTTTGATAAACCCGTGCCCTGAGAAAGTGCCTCCAAGCCAAATGATTTTTATTCATCCAGACTGAAATTCTGGTTCCTTAATCAAAGGCCCTCAAATTCCAATCCCAGAAGTGGTCCCCAGCCTCCTATGGGGACATGCTAGCTAGTTCCTGCAAAGCTCCTAAGTGGGATTCCCATGGCATCATAGGGATGAGGCTTCTGTAGCATCTTCCAGCATAAGAAGTGGGAACCATTACTAGAAAAGGGTGAGCTTCCTCTGCATGCCCCAAAGATCCTAGACAGCATCCATCGCATAATCCTATTCCAGTTTGCAGAATCTCAGGTTTCCCCACCAGGGCCCTGACTTTCCTGTAACAGGCCTGCCTTGGCCGAGTGTCAAACATCTCTGGAGCACTGTGGCCCTCATAATGATGTCTTCAGCTACCATTCCATGCTATCTGCCCTTTTGTTATAGGAGATAAAGACCTTTTGTTACAGGAGATACTGCAGAGGCTGTCACATGTAGCCAGTGACAGATGTTAACATTCCGCAGATTCTCATGATCCTTTCATAGGGCAACACTGCAGCTGAGCAGTAACCAGCCAACTCCCCTGTCTTTGTAGGTTTCCCCCAACTCCATCCTTATTGTACAGGGCATTCTATCACCATACCTGCCATAGCACCCTCTAACCAGGGCATCTTCTCAGCTCAGCACTGGTGAGACCCACAGCAGCTCAGCTGCACCTTGTGCCATTGAGTTTCTGTGTCCCCCACCAACCCGGGTGGCATCCTCTTGGCCTGCCAGGCAGTGGGAAAGCTTATTTCAGATTCTCATTTTTGCCTATTTTCATGGATCACCCTTCATGCCACTTGTGTTAGTTAGGGTCCCCTGAGGAGCAGACCCCAATACAGTGGTAAACGTGTAAGGTTTTATTAGGGCAAATACTTGTGAGAGAAATTCATGAGAGACAGAAAATGCTGGGAAAGCCATCAGACCACAAAGCAACTCTGAGCCCCAGTGATGTAGAGAGTTCAGGAAGGTCAGTTGGAAGCATCCTAGACCCCGTGCAGGCTAAGGGAAGTTCAGTAAGGGTGGCAGGGATCCCTGGAGCTTCAGGCAGCCTTCAGAGAAGAAATGTTTCTGCCTTAGTTTCTGCCCTGCTTTCCTCAATCATTGATTGGAAAAGACAGGGGGCAGGTGTGGTCTCAGAGCAAATGTGGCAATAGGTTTCAGGATTCAAAAGTTGGAGCCATCACCAATTCTGCTTCCTCTAGCTGAGGGGCTGGGATGTGCATTCTCATGACTGCCACAGTGATCCAGTGGGGAGAGAGGAAAAAGGTTGATGATAAAGAGAAAAAAAAGGTATTAATGGATGAACTGACACCTTTAAGTGGATGAGAAGGGATGATGTTTGGGGCACCAGAAGAGGGACTGGCTCTTTCTGGGAGCAGGATGGTTAACCCACAACAGTCCCCCACATGGTAAAATCCCTGACATGTGGTGCAGCCGCAAATGCATGAGCAGACAGTGGTGGAATCTGGGAAGTTGTCTTCTAATGTGTTCAGTTTTCTCAGTGAGGTAGGAACCAAGGTCATCAGCCGATGTAAGAATGGGGAAGGAGGGTTGGGTATGTGAGCACACAGAGAAGGTGTGTAAGAGTCACCCAGGCCCGGAGGAGGCTGAGGGTAAGCCATGCAGGGAGAGGGTGATTGCTGGCCGTGGTGGGGGCTCCCCATGAGGTCTGGGTTGTGAAGGTACAGAGAGCAGTCAGTATGCTGTGTGCTGCTCTCTTGCAGCTCAGGGAGCAGGTGCAGTGTAGGCAGAGGTAGAATCCACCAGCTGTGTAGTTTTGCCAGGTGAGTGTGACAACTCAAGGGAGAGGCAAGGGAGGGATAGAAATTATTTACCATAGAATTCAAAATGGGTAAGGAGGGAGGAGAGGACACCAAGGGTGAGTAACAGGGAGTAGATGGCAGGATCACTAGATTGGGAATCTCAGTGGGGTGGAAGGGTTGTTGGAATTGATGTACTGCAGAACGGACTTCAAGCCTGGAATGCAGGCACATAGGCAATGAGTAGTCACTGATATTACATCACAGCATATGAAAAAAAAGATAGTATCTGTGTCCTCAGAGCCTGTGGCCACCTTGCATGGGATGAGTGGAAAGATGGCCAGAAGGGGGGAAGTGTGAGATTGAGAGCATGGAAGGGCTGGGGTTCTTGGGCATGATGAGGCCTAGGGGATGACAAGGGCACGAGATTCAGGCAGAGAGAGGAGAACGTCATGGAAGAGACGAGTTCCAGGATCCGAGAGGCCAGGGAGAGAGGGCATCTTCTCTGCTGTATGGGTGTCCATTGCTGCCATAGCCATAAAAATTACCACAAACCAAGTGGCTTTAAACAGCACCTAATTATCATGTCACAGTCGTGTCGGTTGCAAGTCCACACAGTCTCACAGGGCTAATATCAACGTATGGGCAGGTCTGTGTTCTTTCCTTGAGACTCTGGGGAAGAATCCACTTCCAAGCTCATTCAGGTTCTTGTCTGAATTCACTTCCTTGCAGATAGAACAGAGGTTTCCACTTCCTTGTTAAGAGCCAACCTTAGAGGGTATCCTTAAAAGAAGACAAAAGACAGCCCACTGAACTACACATGACAGTTGTCACCAGAGAAGTTTGGACAGTGTGTGCCCAGAGACCACCTGGTAAGAAGAGGATTCTGCTCCTCTCCAGGCCCAGGTAATAGACCCTCATTCCCAGGAGGAGGCATGGTTACTTTCACACAATGAGGGCAGAAGTGTATGTGGAAACCAGACATCCACCTGGGGGCCTTCTGGTTCCCCTTGCCTCATTTTAAGTGTGAGCAGAATCATCCAGCAATTCAGCCCAAGATGACTTGATTTCAAAGGGCCCAGACTGGTCAGGGCAGAAGGTTTGAGTCACACTCCTGGGTAATCTCCCAAGGCCCTGCTCCTGTGCTCTGACACCCTCAGTAGCATTGGTGCTGAGGCTCTGCTTCCCATGGGCTGTTCCCAACCAGTGACGGGTCATACCAGTGACACTAAGGCAGGACATTCCTGGGAGACAGGGGAGTCCTCTGATGACCAACTATACCTTGAGGACTCCTCTATGGCCTTGCTTAACTCTCCTTAGATTGCCTGTGGTCTAGGACATGTCCAGGAGACCTTCTCTCCTTCTGTCCATCACGAGGGGATCACACTCGCATCTTGGTCTGTTGCCTTTCTCAGGGTAACCTGTCTCCCTCACTATATCTTCTGACAGGTGTGCCCCCTATAAAATGCTGTAACTTTAATCCCATGATGGAACTTGCTTTTTGGAGTATCTGGACTGCTAAATCATTTTCATCTGCACACCAGTGTACTCTTACTTATTCCAATTTGTAAAATCCTTTTGTTTATTCAACTACTTCTATCTGCATTGGCACCATTTTGCTGGTATTTGTATTATGCTTTTGAGTTTGTCAATGTTCATGGCTTTAAGTAAATTTGGGGGTAGTTGGTTACACAGCAACGGATAACTCATGAAGCCCTCTTATATGTCCATGATTCTATAGAGGTTAACTATACATATTTTATTTCCTCCCATTTTGATAATGTTAGCCATACATAGGATTTCTAGTTTCTCAACACCTATTCTTTTCTTTATTTTAGTTTCTTTTCTCCTTTTTTCCTTCCTTTTCTCCTTCCTTCTGTCCCTCCCTCCCTCTTTTTCTTCTCTATTTCCATTCAACCTCTCACCCTCCCTCCTTCTCACTCCCCTTTCCTTCCCTTTCCCCTTCCTTCTTTTCTTCTTTCACTTTTCCTTCCATTCCTCCTTCTTTCCCTCAGTTCCTCCATTTTTTTCCTTTTTCTTATGAAATTTTCCTAAATATAAAATAACCCTGTGTGATTGTGCTATAAGTAAGCATTTTCTGAATCTATATGCCAAAAGTATAATGCCACGGTATATAAGAAACAAGTAAACAACAGGAAGTTATTAACAGAGCCTGAATGAAAATGCCTGCTGTAATTCTACTGCCAAGACAGTGACTTTTGACTCAATTCCTTCAACGCAGTGTTTTCAGAACACATCATCAAGTATTACACATTTATTGTAAAAGTTTAAATAGCCACAATCACTTTGGAAATCATATTATCATTATCTAGTATGGTTAAAGTCCATACAATGTATCATCCAACCAACCCATTCCTAATCATCCGCTCTGGGGGGCTTTCTCACCTATGTGCACAGGAGACATGCACACTAATGTATATGGCAAAAAGTGGAATCAGCCACATATACATCAATAGGAAAGTAGTGAAATTGTGGTATAATCATAAAATGTAAACCTTCAGCAGTAAAAATGAGTGAATGACAGTCTCCCACACCACAAATGACTCCTATATGTAATGTGCATAATGAGAAAATAAATGCAGTAGGAATTTGCTTTACAGGAAGCTTAAAAACTAGCAAAACTAACTGATACTTGGTTTGGGCATATATATATATATATATATACACACACACACACACACACACACATATATACACACACACACTTATTGCACAAATCTTTAAAGAAATACAAAAGAATAAAAATCACAGGTTCAGGATGGAGTCTCCTTCTGGGGAAAGTGAATGGGCAGCAGCCCAGGGGAGCTTTACAGGTTCTGTGTTTTACACCAGTGCTGGGCACCCTGGTAGTTACTTGATTGTAATTCCTAAACAGAGTTTTCCAAATTAAAATATACCTGTTTTTTATAGAAATTAAAGAGAAAAGAATTTCAAAGTTCACTACAAGGATCCTTAACAAGAACTACTTACATTTGAAGAAAACCACAGGGAATTGTAAGGAGCCATGTGACAGAGAGGATCAGGATGCCATGAAAATGGCCTTGGCTACAAATAGGCCATTTGATCCTTGACTCACTGGCATCTCTCTAGATTTTCAAGTATATAATGTTCAATTTGCTGTGCAAGGTAATTCCACCTTGCAAAGGATCTGATGTTACATTTTACCACACATAAACTTTTACAGAATTGGAAATGCACATCATTCATCAAAACAAATGAAACAAGAAAAGAGTAGGAAGGAATACCCAGTGATGGAATAGCAAATATGAATGGAAAACAGAATAGGATGCTAAAAAGAAAAAAAAATTCAGAAGCACATAATAGAGTGCTATATGAAATCATAGTGGTGTCCAAATCACTTCTGTCACATCTCATTGAATACCACAACGAAAGATGTTAAGTTTATTATAGAATGTCCACCGAATAGCCAGTTTTTGGGAAAAAAAAAACAACAACAACTTGTTTCTCAATTCGAGCTAACCATTTCGGGCTACGGCATCAAACCAAAGTTATTGGCATCGTGTTAAGCTAGATGGGCTGAATAAAGTATGAGATTCACGTTTTTGTAAGTGAAAAGCGATTTGATTAGGCAATTATTTTCTAAGTGAATGCAAGTTTATTAGAGAAGTAAAGAAACAAAAGAACAGCTACTCCATAGAGCAGAGTTTCTTTCTTTCTTTTTTTTTTTTTTAAGTGCAGGCAAATGTTTAGTGAAGATGATATTTCAATAAGAAAATTGGTGCTTGGGGCATATTTCCACTAAATTTGAGACATCTTAGACAAAACAAAGACTTATTTGCAAGGCGTTAGTTTTAAGGGACTGAAGTCTTGGAACTATTTGATCTAGTTACTCTATGTTCTCAACTGTGTTAACTCACTGAAGAGAACATTGTTATTTAATAACAATGGTATTGGCAGGAAAAACTGAGATACTGTTGTATCTCCTTACTCTGTCTCCAGCTGTGTTTCCCTCAGCACCCAAAGCTCTGTGATGTCTCAAACTTTTAATCATGAATTTAAAAAGAGAAGCTTATCATGGAATTAGAAAAAAACTATTTTAAAATTCATGTGGATCCAAAAAGAGCTTGTATAGCCAGAAGAATCCTAAGCAAAAAGAAAAAGCTGGAGGCATCAGGCTACCCCACTTAAAACTATACTACAAGGTTACAAAAACAGGCACATAAACCAATGGGACAGAATAGAGAACTCAAGAAAAGAGACTGCACATCTACAACCATTTGATCTTCAACAAACCTGACAAAAACAAGCAATGGAGAAAGGATTCCCTATTTAATAAATGATGCTGGGAGAACTGGCTAGCCATATGCGGAAAATTGAAACTGGACCCCCTCCTTACATTTTACACAAAAGTTAACTCAAGATGGATTAAAGACTTAAACGTAAAATCCAAAACTAGAAAAACCCTAGAAGAAAATCTAGGCAATACCATTCCAGACATAGGGGTGGGCAAAGAATTTATGATGAAATCGCCAAAAGCATCTGCCACAAAAGCAAAACTTGACAAATGGGATCTAATTAAACAAAAGAGCTTCTGCACAGCAAACAAACTATCATCAGAGCAAACAGACATCCTACGGAATGGGAGAAAATGTGTGCAATCTACTCATCTGACAAAGGTCTAATATTCAGAATCTACAAAGAACTTAAGCAAATTTACATGAAAAAAACAACTTCATTAAAAAGTGGACAAAGGACCTGAACAGACACTTCTCAGAAGTAGACGCACATGTGGCCAACAAAAATATGAAAAAAAGGTCAACATCACGGATCATTACAGAAATGCAAATCAAAACCACAAATGAGATACCATCTCATGCCAATCAGAATGGCAATTATTAAAAAGTCAAGAAACAACAGATGCTGGCGAGGTTGCAGAGAAACAGGAATGCTTTTACACTGTTAGAGGAAAAGTAACTTGGTTAATCCATTGTGGAAGACAGTGTGGCAATTCCTCAAAGATTTAGAACCAGAAATACCATTTGACCCAGCAATCCCAATACAGGATATATACCCAAAGGAATATAAATCATTCTATTATAAAGATATATGCATGTTTACACTCATTGCAGCACTATTCACAGTGGAATAGTGAATAGTCTTCAGCGAAGACATGGAATCAACCCAAATGCCCATCAATGATGGAGTGGATAAAGAAAATATGGTACATATACACCATGGAATATTATGCAGCCATAAAAAGGAATGAGATCAAGTCCTTTTCAAGGATATGGATGAGCTGGAAGCCATTATCCTCAGCAAACTCACACAGGAACAGTAAACCAAATAACACATGTTCTCTTTTATAATTGGGAACTAAGCAATGAGAACACATGGACACAGCAAGAGGAACAACACACACTGGGGCGTGTTGGGAGAGGGCAGTGGTTGGGAGGATCATTAGCAAAAACAGCTAATGCATGCCAGGGTTAATGCCTAGGTGATGAGTTGATAGGTGCAGCAAACCACCATGGCACATGTTTAACCTATGTAACAAACCTGCACATCCTGCACAGGTACCCTGGAACTTAAAATAAAATTAAATTAAAAGACAAGCTTAAAGAGTTAATGAAAAATAATTAGATAATAGAAGTCTTTGATTTTGAAAAACCAGAAACAATAGTTTTAATTTTGCTTTTAACATATATTCAAATCCTTTGATACTGTTCCCTTCCATAGGTGCAGCTTAATTCCCCCTCTTGAGTGTGGCTTGGACTTAATGAGGCACTTCTGATATGGACTAGCTCTGTGTTCCCACCCAAATCTCATCTTGAATTGTCATTTGAATTGTAATCCCTATCTGTTGGGGGAGGAACCACATAGGAGGTGACTGGATCATGGGGACAGTTCCCCCATGCTGTTCTCATGATACTGAGGGAATTCTCATGAGATGTGATGGTTCTATAAGGAACATTTCCCTGCTTCATTCTGCATTTCTCTCTCCTGCCACCATGTGAAGAAGGACATGTTTGCTTCCACTTCTGCCATGACTCTAAGTTTCCTGGGGCAAGCTCCTCAGCAATGCAGAACTGTGAGTCAGTTAAACCTCTTTCCTTTATAAATCACCCCATCTCAGGTATTTCTTTATAGAAGTGTGAGAATGGACTAATACAACTTCTAACTTATAGAATAATGCTGACATAACAGTTTGTGACGTTGGGTGTAGAACATAAAACTCACTGCAGCTTCCACCTTCTCTCTCTCTCTGTCTCTGGGATCACGAGCTCTGGGGGAATCCAGCTGCTTTGCCATAAGCAGCCCTGCAGGAAGGTCCATGTGACTGAGAACTGAGGCCTTCTGGGACTAGATAACAAGGAACTAGGCCTTTTCCAACAGCCATGTGACTGATCCATCTTTCTTGTGAATCCTCAGCCCCAGTGAAGCCCTCAGATGAAGCAGCCCTTGACTGACAACTGGACTGCAATCTTGTGAGAGGTCCTGAGCCAGAAGCACTCAGAGAAACCTCTCCTGGATTCCTAACCATTGGAAACTGTGGGAGATGATGAATATTTGTTGTTTTGAGTTAAGTGTTACATAATTTGTTACTCAATCGTAAATAAATAATACATTTTCACAAGAGAGGATGTATTATTACATGTTAAATTGCATTTGCTCCAAATGTATCATCATTATCATTATTATTTTCGAGACAAGGTCTCACTTTGTAACCCAGGCTGGAGTGTGGTGGCATGACCACCATGCACTGCAGTGTCGACCTCCTGGGCTCAAGGGACCCTCTGATCTCAGCCTCCTGAGTAGCTGGGACTACAGGCATGAACCACCATGACTGACTAATTTTCTAATATTTTTGTAGAGATGGGGGTTTTGCCCAGGCTGATCGTGAACTTCTGGAGTCAACAAATCTGCCTTCCTCTGCCTTCCACAGTGCTAGGATAGCAGGCGTGGGCCACCACATATGGCCTAAAGTAATTATAAGATATTAAACATGTAATTTAGTTTTAAAAGGTAAGGAGAATTTCTATGGCCAAAGAGGATGTAGTTTAATATCGTTCACAATGATCATTTTACTTGAACTTCAATTTCCTACTGTGTCTCAATTAAACAGAAAAGGAAGATCCAGCCCTTGCTGGGCTGATTCTATGATGGCCCCAACACCCAGCTCCTGGTCATTCACCTTCCCCCAGTGATTCAACCAACTCTAAGGTAGGTGCTGCTGTGAAGGGATTTAGCAGATATAAATAAGGGCCTCAATTAGTTGACTTTAGGCTGTGTTTCTCCTGCTTGGACTGTCCTAATCAGGTGAGCCCTTGAAAGGAACGGGTTCTTCCTGAGCATAGAGAAACACAGCGTGAGAGGGATTCAGCATGAGGGGTTTCCTCCACCATGGGCTTTGAAAATGAAGGGGCTTTGGGCCGGGTGCAGTGGTTCACGCTTGTAATCCCAGTACTTTGGGAGGCTGAGGCAGGCGGATCAAGAGGTCAGGAGATCGAGGCCATCCTGGCTAACACGGTGAAACCCTGTCTCTACTAAAAATACAAAAAAAAAAAAAAAAATTAGCCGAGCGTAGTGGCGGGCGCCTGTAGTCCCAGCTACTTGGGAGGGTGAGACAGGAGAATGGCGTGAACCAGGGAGGTGGAGCTTGCAGTGAGCTGAGATTGCACCACTGCACTCCAGCCTGGGCTACAGAGCGAGACTCTGCCAAAAAAAAAAAGGGGGGGGGGGGCTGTGTAGGAAAGAATGCTGGTGAGCACCAGGAATTGAGCGCAGCCCTCCCTGTTCTCTATATTGACAATCAGCAAGGAACAGGGACTTGAGTCTTACAACTGTAAGAAACTGCATTCTGCCACCTCTCTATGAACCTGAAGGAGGATTCAAAATGAAAACACAGCTTTTGGAAGCCCAGAACAGAGATTCTCTCCACATCTTGCCCAGATTTCTGACCAATGAACTAGAAGCAGATAAATGGGTGTTGTTTTGCCAAGGGTGGTAGTGCATGAATGAATTGATGAATTGCTATGCACACTAGTTACATGAAATAAAATCTTTCTGAACTTTTTCAGTGTTTTACACTTAATAATTATCTGGGATGCAATATAATACACTCATATTTCATTCATTAAGTCAATAAAAATGAATTTAGTGCCTATGATGAACCAGGTATCCTTTCATATGCTCACCTGCCTGACACTCCAGAAGTTTCACAAGACCGAAGTGGAGACACTGGAGTGTTTTAAGTGGAGAAATGACACACTCTGACTGACAGGAGCAGGACCACTGTGAAGACAACAGTCACGTAGCAGGTCATGGGACAGTGCTAGTGTCACAATTCACAAGTGACAGTGCGGTGGGGACTAAGGGGAGAGGAAGGTCTGAAGAATGAGAGGGACTGAGGGAAGGGCTGGAGAAGCAGGCGCTGAGGAAAAGGACCAGAGGAAAGAATTCGAAAGCAGCAGAATTCTTAGGTTTCAATACATTGTTTTATGGATTTTAATATATCCATCTACAGAGCCTAGCAGGGTGTCCTTGGCAGTTGGCCTTTAATACCTTATGTGGGTCTGCCTAAAAACTAATTGTTTTTATGTTAATCAGGTTTTAAAAATACTAAGTGTTCCTATAAAATATACACAACACTTAGAAATGGATACTTCCTAAAAACAGGCAGCGCATGAGCACTGGTGAGGAGCACTGTGACTGCACTGAACAGTTGCAACTGTGAGGTGAATAGTCTGTACTGTTTGCGGACATATAGTCTGCAAACTATATGTCTCCTGGTTGCAACATATAGTAACACAGTGTGCTAGTTTATACTGAGGAAATATCCTGGACTCACACAGAAACTCAGAGCTATGGAATGATGGTACATTTAAAATACAAGTGGGAGTCACAGATACATTGTTTGCGAAAGTGAAATTTAGGGGCTTTGTGAGTCCTGTTGTAACGCTTTTGGACACATTTATAAATCAAGGGGCCAAAGTTACATTTTTTACCGATTAGATTCCTGATCATTCGGGGGTTACCAAGATTCTACTACCCAATGTATTTAATAAACAAACAGCAAACTGATCTCTATTCTGTCTCATGCACTCAGGCGCAACTTTTCCAGATTTAAAAAAAAAAAACCACCACCAAAAAAAAAAAAAAAAAACAGTCTCTATACCTTCATTGCCAGAGTAAGCTCAGTCTCTGGCACCAAGCTCCGTGGGGTGAGTTTTCTTCTAGAAGAGTCCAAGGGGACAGGTAAGGAGTGGGAGGCAGGGAGTCCAGTTCAGGGATGGAGATTCCGGGATGAAAAGTGAAGGGAGAGGAACGGGGCCCATGCCCAGGGGTTCTCCCTGGTTTCTCAGACAGCTCCTGGGCCAAGACTCAGGGAAACAGTGAGACAGAGCGCTTGGCACAAGAGGAGCGGGGTCAGGGCGAAGTCCCAGGGCCCCAGGTGTGGTTCTCAGGGTCTCAGGCCCCGAAGGCGGTGTATGGACTGGGGAGTCCCAGCGTTGGGGATTCCCCATCTCCGCAGTTTCTCTTCTTCTGACAACCTGCGTCGTGTCCTTCCGGAATACTCACGACGGCGACCCAGTTCTCACTCCCATTGGGTGTCGGGTTTCTAGAGATGCCAATCAGCGTCGTCGCAGTCCCGGTTCTAAAGTCCCCACTCACCCACCAGGACTCAGATTCTCCGCAGACGCCGAGGATGGCGGTCATGGCGCCCCGAACCCTCCTCCTGGTGCTCTCAGGGGCCCTGGCCCTGACCCAGACCCGGGCGGGTGAGTGCGCGGTCGGGAGGGAAACGGCCTCCTCGGGAAGCAGCTAGGGGCCCGCCTGGCGGGGGCGCAGGACCCGGGGAGCCGCGCAGGGAGGAGGGTCGGGCGGGTCTCAGCCTCTCCTCGCCCCCAGGCTCTCACTCCATGAGGTATTTCTACACCGCCGTGTCCCGGCCCGGCCGCGGGGAGCCCTACTTCTTCGCCGTGGGCTACGTGGACGACACGCAGTTCGTGCGGTTCGACAGCGACGACGAGAGTCCGAGGATGGAGCCGCGGGCGCCATGGGTGGAGCAGGAGGGTCCAGAGTATTGGGACCAGGAGACACAGAACATGAAGAGCGCGACACAGACCTACCGAGTGAACCTGCGGACCCTGCTCCGCTACTACAACCAGAGCCAGGGCGGTGAGTGACCCCTGCCCGGGGCGCAGGTCACGACCCCTCCCCATCCCCCAGGGACGCCCCGGGTGGCCCCGAGTCTCTGGGTCCCAGATCCACCCCGAAGCCGCGGGACCCCGAGACCCTTGACCCGGGAGAGCCCCAGGCGCCTTTGCCCGATTTCCTTTTTAGTTTAGGCCAAAATCCCCGCGGGTTGGTCGGGGCGGGGCGGGGCTCCGGGGACTGGACTGACCGCGGGGTCGGGGCCAGGGTCTCACACCATCCAGGAGATGTACGGCTGCGACCTGGGGCCCGACGGGCGCCTCCTCCGCGGGTATGAACAGTACGCCTACGACGGCAGGGATTACATCGCCCTGAACGAGGACCTGCGCTCCTGGACGGCCGCGGACATGGCGGCTCAGAACACCCAGCGGAAGTGGGAGGCGGCCCGTGCGGCGGAGCAGCACAGAACCTACCTGGAGGGGACGTGCGTGGAGTGGCTCCGCAGATACCTGGAGAACGGGAAGGAGACGCTGCAGCGCGCGGGTACCAGGGGCCACAGGGCGCCTCCCTGATCGCCTGTAGATCTCCCGGGCTGGCCTCCCACAAGGAGGGGAGACAAATGGGACCAACACTAGAATATCGCCCTCCCTCTGGTCCTGAGGGAGAGGAATCCTCCTGGGTTTCCAGATCCTGTACCAGAGAGTGACTCTGAGGTTCCACCCTGCTCTCTGACACAATTAAGGATAAAATCTCTGAGGGAATGAAGGGAAGACGATCCCTCGAATACTGATCAGGGGTTCCGTTTGACACCGGCAGCAGCCTTGGGCCCCGTGACTTTTCCTCTCAGGCCCTGTTCTCTGCTTCACACTCAATGCGTGTGGGGGTCTGAGTCCAGCTCCTCTGAGTCCCTCAGCCTCCACTCAGGTCAGGACCGGAAGTCAGTGTTCCTTCCTCAGGGAATAGAATTTTCCACGGAATAGGAGATTATCCCAGGTGCCTGTGTCCAGGATGGTGTCTGGGTTCTGGGCTCCCTTCCCCACCCCAGGTGTCCTGTCCATTCTCAAGATGGCCACATGCGTGCTGCTGGAGTGTCCCATGACAGATGCAAAATGCCTGAATTTTCTGACTCTTCCCATCAGACCCCCCCAAGACATATGTGACCCACCACCCTGTCTCTGACCATGAGGCCACCCTGAGGTGCTGGGCCCTGGGCTACTACCCTGCGGGGATCACACTGACCTGGCAGCGGGATGGAGAGGAACAAACTGAGGACACAGAGCTCGTGGAGACCAGGCCTACAGGGGATGGAACCTTCCAGAAGTGGGCGGCTGTGGTGGTGCCTTCTGGAGAGGAGCAGAGATACACCTGCCATGTGCAGCATGAGGGTCTGCCCAAGCCCCTCACCTTGAGATGGGGTAAAGAGGGAGATGGGGGTGTCATGTCTTTTAGGGAAAGCTGGAGCCTCTCTGGAGACCTTTAGCAAGGTCAGGACCCCTCACCTTCCCCTCTTTTCCCAGAGCCATTTTCCCAGTCCACCATCCCCATCGTAGGCATCATTGCTGGCCTGGTTCTGCTTGGAACTGTGGTCACTGGAGCTGTGGTTGCTGCTGTGATGTGCAGGAGGAAGAGCTCAGGTGAGGAAGGGGTGAGGAGTGGGGTCTGGGATTTCTTGTCTCACTGAGGGTTTCAAGCCCCAGGTAGAAGTGTACCCTGTCTGGTTACTGGGAAGCACCATCCACATTCATGGGCCGACCCAGCCTGGGCCCTGTGTGCCAGCACCTACTCTTTTGTAAAGCACCTGTTAAAATGAAGGACAGATTTATCACCTTGATTATGGTGATGGGACCTGATCCCAGCAGTCACAAGTCACAGGGGAAGGTCCCTGCTGAGGACAGACCTCAGGAGGGCAGTTGGTCCAGGACCCACACCTGCTTTCTTCATGTTTCCTGATCCCGCCCTGGGTCTGCAATCACACATTTCTGGAAACTTCTCTGGGGTCCAAGACTAGGAGATTCCTCTAGGACCTTATGGCCCTGACTCCTTTCTGATATCTCACAGGACATTTTCTTCCCATAGATAGATAAGGTGGGAGCTACTCTCAGGCTGCAAGTAAGTATGAAGGAGACTGATCCCTGAGATCCTTGGGATATTGTGGTTGGGAGCCCATGGGGGAGCTCACCCAGCCCAGAGTTCCTCCTCTAGCCACATCTCCAGAGGGATCTGACCGGGTCCTGTTTTTGTTCTACTCCAGGCAGTGACAGTGCCCAAGGTTCTGTTGTGTCTCTCACGGCTTGTAAAGGTGAGACCCTGGGGGGCCTGATGTGTGTGGGGTGTTGGGGGGAATAGTGGACGCAGCTGTGCTATGGGGTTTCTTTGACTTGGATGTATTGAGCATGTGATGGGCTGTTTAAAGTGTCACTCCTCACTGTGATGGATGTGAATTTGTTCATGAATATTTTTTCTATAGTGTGAGACAGCTGCCTTGTGTGGGATTGAGAGGCAAGATTTGTTCACGCCTTCTCTTTGTGACTTGAAGAACCCTGACTTTCTTTCTGCAAAGGCACCTGAATGTGTCTGTGTTCCTGCAGGCATAATGTGAGGAGGTGGGGAGAACACCCCACCCCCGTGTCCACTATGACCCTCTTCCCCACACTGACCTGTGTTCCCCCCCCACTTATCTTTCCTGTTCCAGGGAGGTTGGGCTGGGATGTCTCTATCTCTGTCTCAACTTCATGGTGCACTGAGCTGTAACTTCTTCCTTCCCTATTAAAATTAGAACCTGAGTATAAATTTACTTTTTCAAATTCTTGCCATGAGAGGTTGATGAGTTAATTAAAGGAGGAGATTCCTGAAATTTGAGAGACAAAATAAATGGAAGACATGAGAACCTTTCAGAGTCCACGTGTTTCTTATGCTGATTTGTTGCAGGGGAGGAGAGTAGATGGGGCTGTGCCTAGTTTGTGTTCTGGCCACCACGGGCTTTATGTGGTCACTGCTTGGCAGAGTCATCTTTGCTCCTTTATTGTCCTTGGCCCTTCAGTAGAACCTTGTCCCACCAAGACCTGTGATCACAGGGAGTTGGATGTCACCTAGGGCAGTCCCTGCATACAAATCTCCTTGTGGTATCAAGAGATAAATTTTCAGACCTGTCCAGATCTTGCCTTCCTCCCAGGGCTCTTTCCTGGATTGTATTTTCCATCTTGTCTCCAATCTTTTTAAAGGAACCGGATTCTGAAATTTGCAGAGGATGGGTCCCCTAGTTTCTCATCACAGGTAACTTTCTGTTGGAGCTCCTCTTCTGCTCTCCTACTCTTCTTCCTGCCCTGAGTTGTAGTAATCCTAGCGCTGGCTCCAATCCAAACTCATGGATGTATAAAGCAGAGTCTAATTTAGATTCATATGTGGTTGAAAAATTGTACCCATAAGGCTAGGGTTATTGTTCCGAAGAGAAAAATATGGTTGTGTGCTGCAGTGTGCAGGAGGGTTGGTGTGGGAGGAGGGGGAAAGAAGGGAGGACGCACAAGCAGCCCTGGTGAGAAAAGCACTGGCGGCATCGATGTCCACGTGAAATGATGTTGTTCTTTAGCTGCCACAGAACAGCATTTGCCCTGAGGCTACATTAATAAAGATACTGCCTTTAGAATAGAGAGATGTTCTACAGTGATCATTCATTCAACTGACATTTGTTGTCTGCTAGGGATATGACTGCTTTTGCATTTAGAAAGCATCATTAAAGTAAAAACAGAAAAATTTCTGGCATTGTGGTGCATACATTCTAGATGCAAGCTTGTCCAACCCATGGCTCGTGGGCTGAATGTGGCCCAGGACAGTTTTGAATGTGAGGAGTTTTTGATTCTCTGTGGCGGACCTGAGACCTGGAGTGGGTGCACCCGCCTCCCTCAGGATCAGGAGTGAATGCTTTAGGAACCCTCCTTTGCAGTGACCTGCAAAAGATAGAGGGCATGGTTACTGTGAGAACCCAGAGTAGCAGCCAAGGGGGCTCGGCCCTCAAGGAGTTGTGGGGAAGGTTAATAAAAGGTGGTGTCCCAGGGTTAGAGCAGATGGGCAGCCAGCGAGGGCACTGCCTCATATCTATGATGAGAATGCAAGAATTGAGGAGCAGGAGGCCGAGGGTGTTTGACCAAATACAAAGTCATGATCCCAGTCTCAATTCCTAGACTTCAGCCAAGCTTCAGATTCAGAATCCACAGTGGGGCTTAAGGAGGCCAGGAAATAAACCTGGACACACTATGGCCCACAGTGGGACCACTGGGTCCATAAACCCAGTCCTGGTTATCTCCCCATTCTCCACATGCATAATTGGCCTTCATACACTGGCAACTTTGGTGACCCCCACACTGCGTCCCTAGCCTGGAGAGTAAGGGCTCTCATTGTGCTGAAGCCCAAAGGGAATCCTCTAAAACTTCCCTCATCCCAGCCTAGCCAGAAGCAATATTGTGCCCCAGGTGGAACTTGTGGAGGGTACTGCAGGTATTGTAGGGGTAGCACTGCCATTAGAGATCTGAAGGATGGGGTAGTGTTGGGGTTGCCTGTTATCTCCATATAATTCAGCCATCTGTCCCTGAAGAAGCCTGATATGGATCAAGAATGAATGGAATTACTCCAGACTTGACCAAATAGGATTGCAGCTGGATATCACTACTTGGGGAGATTGATAATGCCTCAGGCACATGGCAGGCAGCCATGCATTTGGTGAGTGCATTCTTTCCATTCCATTTAGAAAATGGATATGGAATGATTTACATTCACATGGGATTTTTAATACATTTATTGATAGCTTGCCTCAGGGCTACCTTAACTCCTCAACCTTCTATGAATATCACCTTCAGAGATCTGGAAAAATCAGATATCTCACAGAATACTAAATCTGTTCATTTCATTGGCAATATCACATAAATCAAGATGGATGAGCAAGAAGAGGAGAGTATACTGAATTCCTTGGCAAAACATGTGCACTACAGAAGGTGAAGATAAACCTTAGAGAGTTTCAAGAGTGGCCACTACAGTGAAGTGTTATGGGTCCAGTGATTACAGGCATGCAGGGCTCTCCCCTGCAAAGTAAAAGACACACTTTCATCTTGCATCCTCACCAGAAGGAAGGAAGCACACTACCTGGTGATCCTCTCTGCGTTCTGGCAACACGGCATTCCACATCTAAGTATATTGCTTTGGCCCACTCTCTGGGTGAAATAGGAGGCTAGCTTTGAGTGGGGCCTGGACAAGAAAGGACTGCAGCAGACCCAGGCTGTGGTGCAGTCAGTCACCATCCCTCAGATCCTTGGTGCTGGGGGTGACAGGGAAAGATGCAGGATGGAGCTCATCCAAGCAGCTGAGATCAAGTGAGCTGAGATTGTGCCCCTGCACTCCAGCCTGGGCAGCAGGAGCAAAACTCCATCTAAAAAATAATAATAATAAAAATAAAAAAGACAACTAAATGGAAAAGCAGCCTCCTGCATCAGAGACAACACTCTTACACATAACGTGCATCACAGAAGAATACATAGAGTGTGAGTTCTCTGTATGTGGAAGGTAAAAAAACAGGTCAAACTGTGATTTGGGTATATATATATATACTTATTATAAACATCTTTAGTGACAATGCAAAGGAATAGTAAATACAAGATTCAAAATATAGGTTCCTTTTGGGGGATAGGATTTGACAACAGTCTAGGGTGGCTTTATAGGTTCTGTTTCTTATGCCAGGAGGGGATGCCCAGGTAGTTAGCTACTCTACTTGATCATAAAACTTGTTTATTTATTTTGAGTCTTGCTCTTGTTGCCTAGGCTGGAGTGCAGTGGCACAATCTCAGCTCACTGCAACCTCTGCCTCCTGGGTTAAAGGGATTTTCCTGCCTCAGCATCCCAAGTAGCTGGGATTACAGGCACACACCACCACTCCTGGCTAATTTTTCTATTTTTGGTAGAGACGGGTTTCACCATGTTGACCAGGCTGCTCTGAAACTCCTGACCTCAGATGATCCACCGACTTCAGCCTATGAAATTGCTGAGATTACAGGTATGAACCACCGCTCCTGGCCCACACACACAAAAAAAGTGGCATTTTTCAAAATGCACCTTGTGTGCCTTTCCTGAGTGATTATTTGGAAATGAAAGAGAAGGCCGGGTGCGGTGGCTCAAGCCTGTAATACCAGCACTTTGGGAGGCCGAGACGGGCGGATCACGAGGTCAGGAGATCGCAGACCATCCTGGCTAACACGGTGAAACCCCGTCTCTACTAAAAAATACAAAAAAAACTAGCCGGGCGAGGTGGCAGGCACCTGTAGTCCCAGCTACTCAGGAGGCTGAGGCAGGAGAATGGCATGAACCCAGGAGGTGGAGCTTGCAGTGAGCTGAGATCCGGCCACTGCACTCCAGCCTGGGCGACAGAGCGAGACTCCATCTCAAAAAAAAAAAAAAAAAAAAAAAAAAAAAAAAATTAGTCAGATACAAGAAGTATTTGATTTACAAAATCCTGAAACAATAATGTTAATTTGACTGTTAACATGCATATAAATTCTCTGATTCTCCTCCTTTCCAGAGGTGCAGCTTCATTCCTTCCCTGTGAGTGTGGCCTGGACTTAATGACTCACTTCTAACTGATAGAGTAGTGCTGACATAATAATCTGTGACTCTGGGTGTAGAACACCAGACTCACTGCAGCTTCTACTTTGGTTCTCTTTTTCTCTGGGATCATGAGCCTGGGGAAGCTGGCTGCTGGTGTCATAAGCAGGCCTGTGGAAAGGTCCATGTGACTAGGAGTGAGGCCTCCTGGGACCAGACAATAAGAACCTGAAGCCTCTTCCAACAGCCATGTGAGAGATTCTTGTGTCTTGTGAATCCCCAGGCCCATCTGAGCCCTCAGATGATTCAGCCCTGGATGACAACTAGACTGCAACTTGGTGAGAGGCCCTGAGTCCGAAGCTCACAGAGAAACCTCTCCTGGATTCCTGACCATTGGAAACTGTGAGAGGTGATAAATATTTGTTGATTTGAGCTGCTAAGTTTTAGGTGACTTGTCATTGAACTTTTTCATTTGCTCTAAATTCATGATAAGATATCAAACATGTCATTTGCTTTTAATATTTAAGAAAAATGTCCATGGGTATATGAGATACATTTTATTATCATTAACAGTGACCTATTTTTTGACCTCCAATTTGTATGTTCTATTTAAACACAAAAGGAAGATCCAAGCTATGCTAAGCTGATTTTATGATGACACCCCAATAACCACCCTTGGTTATTCACGTTACCCCAGTTACTCAGTTGACAATAATGCAGGTGCTACTGTGAAGGGGTTTTGCAGATAGATTTCAGGTCCCCGGTCAGTTGACTTTAAGATGGGGATTATCCTGCTTGGACTGTCCTAATCAGGTAAGCTCTGAAAAGGACTGGGTTCTTCCTGAGAATAGAGACTCACAGTGTAGAGGAGTTCAGTGTGAGGGGTTTCCTCCACTGTGGACTTTGCAAATGGAGGGATCATGGGGAAAGAACACTGGTGGCCAATAGGAATTAGAAACTCTCCCCACTGTCTACTCTGATAGCCCGAAGGAAACAGGAATCTTAGTCCTACAATTGCGAGGAACCGAATTCTGCCAATGAGCTCTATATAAGCTTGGGGAAGAATCACAATCTTAAGATGAGGGTACAGCTTTGCGAAACCCTGAACAAAGAATCTGTCACACTAGGCCTGGATTTCTGATGAAGGAAATGTAGACAAATAAATGGGCGCTGTTTTAAGCCACTAAGTTTGTGGTAATTGGTTATGTACTAATAGAAAATTAATAAACAGATTCAACAGCTAAGCATATGACGTGTTCTCCACTGGAATGAATTTATGAACTGATATGCACAGTAGCTGCATGAAACCAAATGTTCGCTAACTTGCTTTGCATTTTTCATTTTGTGATTTTTGTGTGATGCAATTTTTAACACAATCATATTTCATTCATTCATTCAACAAAAATTAACTTAGAGCCTACTATGTGGCAGATATGCTTTTATATTCTGTAGACACAACTTTGATCAAAACAACCCAAAGACCCTGTGCTTGTGCCTTCCATTCTAGAGGCTTCTTGAGAGTGAGATGGAGCCATTGGAGGGTATTAAGTGAATAAATGACACAATCTGACTCACATCAGCAGGATTGCTGACCATTGTGGGGAGAACAGTCATGAGCAGCAGGAGAGGGGACAGAGCTAGGGCCACAATTCAGTAGTGAGAGGGTGGTAAATACTAAGGGGGAGAGGAGGGCCTGAGGGATGACAGGGACAGAGAGAAGGGCTGGAGAAGCAGGAGGTGAGGTAAAGGAAGAGAGAGAAAGAATTCTAAAGCAGTGGAATTCTCAGATTTAAACATAGTGTTTTATAGATTTTTAATGCATTTATCCGCAGAACTTGGCACAGTGTTACTTGCACCTTGGTCTTTAATGCATTCTGTGGGACTGTGTAAAAACTAATTAACTCCCTGTGTTAAACAGGTTAAAAAAGAATACCAAGTGTCCCAATAAAACCTGCACATAGCTTAGATGTGAATAATTCATAAAAAGAGGCAAGTGCATGGGTCAGCCACTGTGGCTTATGCCTGTAATACCAGCATTTTGGGAGGCTGAGGATTACTTGAGCCCAGGAGTTCAGGACCAGCCATAGCAACATAGGGAGACCTTATCTCTAAAAATAATTTTTTGGAAAAATTAGCCAGGAGTGGTGGCACAAGCCTGTGGTGCCAGTTACTTGGGAGGCTGAGGGAGGAGTATTGGTCTCATGATCCCAGGAGGTCCAGGCTTCAGTGAGTCATGAGCGTGCCATTGTACTCCAGCCAGGGTAACAGAGTGACACCCTGCCTAGAAATAAATAAACAAAGGCAATTCATGAGCACTGGTGAAGGGCACTTTGGCTGCATTGAGCACTTGCAATTTTGAGGTGATTAAATTCTGTACAGGCTCCAGGTTGCAATATATGGTAACACATTGTGCTTTGTCTTGTGATGTCCTGGACTCGCACACACAAACTCAGGACTATGAAGTAAAGATAGCTTAAAAATACAACAGACCAGAGTCACAGATACATAGCCTGGGAAAGTAAAACTTAGCTTTGTGAGTGCTACCCACTGTAGCACAATCGGAGACCCACCCCGAGGCTGCGGGACCCGCGGAGACCCTTGACCCGACAGGAGCCCCAAGGGCCCATACCGGATTCTATTTTCAGTTCAGGCCCAAATCCCTGGGGGTTGTTCGGTGTAGAGGCGGGGCTCAGCGGCCTGGGCTGTCAGCGACCCCGGAACACGGTCTCACACCCTCCAATGGATACACAGCTGCGACCTGAACCCGGACTGGAGCCTCCTCCCCGAGTATGAACATAACCTCCGAGGGAGCCAGTTACCTCGTCCTAAACCAGGAACTGCGCTCTTGGACCCCAGAGGACAAGGCGGCTCAGATGCCCTGGCAGAGGAACATGCAGAGCTGCTGAAAACCTACCTGCAGGGAAGGTGGCCGGAGCGGCTCAGCAAAGGCCTTAAGAATGGGAAGGAGACGCTGCAGTGCGCAGGTACCAGGGGCCACGGGGTGCCTCCCTGATCTCCTGCAGATCTCCCCAACCCACCTTCCAAAAGAAGGGGAGGAAAATGGGACCAAAGCTAAAACATCCCTCTTGCTCTTGCCCTGAGGAAAAAGATTCCTCCTGGGTTTCAGATCCTATACCAGAGAGTGACTGAGGGCCCGCCCTGCACTCTGGGACAATTAAGGAATGAAGTCTCTGAGGAAAAGGAGGGGAAGACAATCCCTGGAATACTGATCAGCTGTCTCCTTTGACCCCGCAGCAGCCTGGGGCACCAGGAATTTTCCTCTCAGCCTTTGTTATCTGCCTCACACTCAATGTGTATCTGTTGGTCTGATTCCAGCTCTTCTGAGCCCCTCGGCCTCCACTCAGGCCAGGGCCAGAAATCTCTGTTCCCGCCTCAGAGACTAGAACTTTCCAAGGAATAGGAGATTATCCTGGACACTGCCTGTGTCCAGGCTGGTGTCTGGGTTCTTTGCTCCCTTCCCCACCCCGAGTGTCCCGCCCATTCTCAGGATGGTCATACGGGTGCTGCTGGCATGTCCCATGGGGAATGCAAAGTGCATAATTTTTTTTTTTTTTTTTTTGAGACGGAGTCTCGCTCTACCCGGGCTGGAGTGTAGTGGCTGGATCTCAGCTCACTACAAGCTCCGCCTCCCGGGTTTACGCCATTCTCCTGCCTCAGCCTCCCGAGTAGCTGGGACTACAGGCGCCCACCACCACGCCCGGCTAGTTTTTTGTATTTTTTTTAGTAGAGACGGGGTTTCACCGTGTTAGCCAGGATGGTCTGCGATCTCCTGACCTCGTGATCCGCCCGTCTCGGCCTCCCAAAGTGCTGGGATCAGTGCATAATTTTTTTGACTCTTCCCCTCAGATCCCCCAAAGACACATGTGACCAACCACAATATCCCAAGGATCTCAGGGATCAACCTCCTTCATACTTACTTGCAGCCTGAGAGTAGCTCCCACCTTATCTATCTATGGGAAGAAAATGTCCTGTGAGATATCAGAAAGGAGTCAGGGCCATAAGGTCCTAGAGGAATCTCCTAGTCTTGGACCCCAGAGAAGTTTCCAGAAATGTGTGATTGCAGACCCAGGGCAGGATCAGGAAACATGAAGAAAGCAGGTGTGGGTCCTGGACCAACTGCCCTCCTGAGGTCTGTCCTCAGCAGGGACCTTCCCCTGTGACTTGTGACTGCTGGGATCAGGTCCCATCACCATAATCAAGGTGATAAATCTGTCCTTCATTTTAACAGGTGCTTTACAAAAGAGTAGGTGCTGGCACACAGGGCCCAGGCTGGGTCGGCCCATGAATGTGGATGGTGCTTCCCAGTAACCAGACAGGGTACACTTCTACCTGGGGCTTGAAACCCTCAGTGAGACAAGAAATCCCAGACCCCACTCCTCACCCCTTCCTCACCTGAGCTCTTCCTCCTGCACATCACAGCAGCAACCACAGCTCCAGTGACCACAGTTCCAAGCAGAACCAGGCCAGCAATGATGCCTACGATGGGGATGGTGGACTGGGAAAATGGCTCTGGGAAAAGAGGGGAAGGGAGGGGACAAAGGAACGGGGACCAGGGGAGGGTGGCGTGGGGCATCGGCGCCTGGGGAAATGACCTGAGGAGTCTGCAGACCCCAGTCCTGGGCGAAGGCGCCCCGGGGGAAGCTACTGAGCCCTGAAGGTCGCCCTTTCCCTCTTGCCTCCTCAGCCCCAGTTCATCCTGATCCTCTCCTCACCAGCCCAGGTCTCCCCAAGGTCAGGGCCCACAGAGGAGCAGGGGTGGGGGGTTCCGGGAAGCAGCATCCGCCTTCTCTGGGTATCTTGGAGTCCAGGGAGAATCATGGAGATCTCCCACTTTATGAAGCCCATTCTCCACTCACTCTGATGACTTCTCTAGACCCCAGTGGAAACCAGATACAACACCCTCATCAGTCCTGGGGGAAAAACAAGAGCAAAGTATGAGAGGTGGCCATGGGGTCCAGGAAACTCCTGCAGAATTCTCAGGTGAGGAAACTCTTCAGCGCTGGGTCCTTGGCTTAGTATGTCTTGCCTGCCCAGTCACCTGTCCCAGAGCTGGAGATACTCAGGTTTAAGCCAGAGACTTTGGATATCTTCCTTGATGGTGACGTAATTTTTGTCTTCTTCTCTCCTGGAAGGGGAACCCCAGAACCATCAGAGTGATCCACTCTGCCCACTCTTCTTATTCTTCTGTCTCTCCAGTCTCTCTCCCTGAGCTGGACTCTCCACCTACCCTCACATTCTGGATAATGCAGAGATGTGAACATGGCTCCAGGTCAGGATTGTCTGCATGCAAACCCAGCTGCACCGTGGCGACCTTCGTTCCTATTGTATCACCTGAAAACGGAAAACACCCCATACAGATGTTGTGAGAATTAAATGAATTCATATTTTTAAAGTGCTGAGGACACAGACTAACACATAGCACCATGACAGTGTATGATATTATCACTGTTGCTGTGTATTTAGTCCTTTTTGCCTGAGTCTCTTCTCTTTCCTCTGGATTCCCAGGGAAATTCTCTGTTGGAAGATTATGTCTGCAAGAGACCTCCACTGGGAAAATGCTGGCCTGTGGTGGGATCTTCCTTTTATTAAATGGAACAATGGTTGGTGGATCGACAGCTAGTGAGCCAGTGACAGTACAGTTCATGTTTGAAAGACCACATACTTAGGATTAACTCCATTTTAATAAAGGCACATCCCACACATTGTAAGTCCAATGTCATTTGTGAGGAGATTGCTTTGATTGGGTCCTGGAGAGTATTACTGTATTACTCTACTTTCTTTGAGAGAGTTTTGCAACACATTTCAAACCTCTGCTTCTCATTTCACACTATCTGGCTCACGAGTGAAGGTGATGAGAAGTGTCTTCATACTGTGCACCCAGGTTTGTCTATCAGAGCCACAGTTATATATTACACACAGAGATTATTTTCTTATGTTATGATTTATATATATAACTCATAGAATAAAGATGGATATTATTATAGTGCTTAAATGGCTACTACTGGTATCTATGTATTTTCTCTCTTGGCATATGACATTAACATATAGAATTGTACAGTGTACTTTGGTTTCCAGCAATAGCTGATTTGGTCATTTGGACCACCTCTCCCACTGAGTACCACTGGAAAAGTGGGAGGAAAATACATATTTGAAAAGTCTGCTTGAATGTATAGATGGGCTAGCAAAGCAGTGAAGATTTGCCAGTTCAGGAACCAGAAAGAGGCAGAAATCCAGAAGAGCACCTTGAGCTGTGGGGTGCTTTTGTGGACCAGATGCAGTGACACCTGCCTCCCAGGCAAGAAGCCAACTTCTGGGATTCAGAACTAAAGTGTCCCAATACTTAGAAGGTCTCTTGGTCTCTCTAGAATCCAGTGCTCTTTGGCCAGGGCTATGATACTCACACTCATTCCTTGAAGGAGCCAAGCTTCAGGTTTGGCTGCCTCTGGGACATTTCATGCTAGAAAAACCCCAACAGGTGTAGATAAAGGGTGTAGAGGACACCAGCCACCCTTCCAAGGAGCTCTGCCCAGTGGTCTCCTCTCACTTCCACTCAGGGACAACATGGCCATTTGGCCATTTTGCTATTTTACTAAATTCATGGGGACATGGCCAACATAAGTAAGAGAACACTGGGAGGTATCTTGGACAGAGTTCCAGGCAGTCACAGCTTTTGGGTCTCTGTGTCCTTTCCCTTCATGTCAACCAAAGAGCATTTGTGGAGGCTGAAGAACAAAAGACTTTAAATATCAGAGCTGAATCTAGGACCACTGATCCATTGTGGTCAGTAGGCTGGAGCCATGTGGTCCAGCAGTAATGAAGTCTATGGGTCCTTGGTCACCCCAAGGCTCTCCTCAATTAGGAGCTACGTCTCACTGCTATCAGGGACCCCAGGAGCTGGATATGACCTTTTTTTTTTTTTTATCATTTCTGATAAGAACCTGGAGAGGTCCCAGAGCATATAGACCTTGATCGAAATGGGGCCAGAGTGGAGTCAGGCAAAACTCTGCAATGATTCAGAGGCACCTAAGCGTAAAATAATATCTCAATTCAGAGCTTCCATCAGAGCGTCAGGCTCCATAGTTCCTGTATTTGCACTGTGAGAACTGGAACTTGATGAGAACAGAAATAGTTACATGTGCAGAAAAGCATATGTAGTTAGAAACCTGGGTCATGATTCAAAGCGTGGGAGGGCCCTTGTCTTTTCCATGGTAGAAAGTGGGGCTTTCTGTCATCTTGGTTCTAATGGGCCAAGTGCAGAAGATAAACCTTCCTGCTTTCAGCTGAGTGACTGATAATAGAAGCTGGAGTTAAGAGAATCAGTGGCAGCTTCTCTCCCTCCACACCCCAGCCCAGTAAATCTAAGCCAGGACTTGGGGCTCTGGCACTTTCTTCTCACTGTGCGCTCTCCTTCTCTGGCTCAAAAGACAACCACATGTAACAGAAACCAAGGGCTACAATTCTCATAGTACCCAGAAAACTGGACTAGGGACCTGGAGAGTCATGTGCCTGTCACTGCTCCTCCACTCAGGTGCTGTGTGACCTCAGGAGAAGCTCTCTATTCCTAGGGCCTCTTTGATACATCTGTGAATCACAGACAAAAACCTCCATTCTAGCAACATTACTGAAATGCAGGGAGGAACAAGTGATCAATGAGGAGGGAAAAAGCAAAGTGATGACATTTACTCCTAGACAAAACTTTTTAGGAGATGTACCTTAAAGGAAGGAGAAAAACATATAGTACCTGTGATCCCCTGACAAAAAAAAAAGCCTGTTTAGTTTACTAATTGTAATTGTTCATCTTCTTTCTGTAAAGTTTGGGCAAAACTAGCTCCCTCAATATTTCAAATAAATTAAATACTGTCGGTGATTCAATGTCAGTTTAGGTCTACAGCTTTTGCTTTGTGTGAAACTGAAAGAGAATGGGAACATCTTCATTTTTCTGTGGTGGCCAGGGGACCCTCAGAAGCTTAGAAACGACCCTATATCATCCATTTTCAATGGACTCACTCTATCCTTTGGAATCCCAGGTAATTCATACTCTTAAAAGATCTCATGTTCCTAGATATGATAGGTTAGAAAAGGCAATATTTCTGTTTTAATTTGATAGGGCTGCCATAATAATGCACCAAATTTTGGGTGACTTAAGTAATAAATGTTTATCGTCTCACAATTCTGGAGGCTAAAGGTGCAAGGTCAAGGTGCTGCAGAGTTTATTTCTTCTGAGTTCTCTTTCCTTGGCTTGTAGCTGGCCACTTCTCCTTCTGCCTTCTCAAGGTAGGGTTTCAACATATGGATTTTGGTGGCATAGGTACATGATTCTTCTTCTAATGGTATGGATCATCTTTGGCTGTGGATAGTCTAAAGTCTAAAAGACAGTAAGTACATCGCTTTGGCTTAACTGTTTCTCTTGGTTTTCTGAAATTTTGGTCTTACAATAGAAACAAACAAGAAAGAGAACCAAAGTCTAATTCTTCCTGGAAGGTGAACCTCCTCTCTAACTCTGGGTTATCCCAGACACTAAGACGTGGTGCTGTGCAGTTCCCCAAAGTCCTACAAGTCCTACTCACTCTAATGATTCTGTTTCTGTCTTTTTAACTGGGAAGAAGATTCTCTCTCAGGAGAGCAACCTCTTCTGATGCTGTATGGGCTTTATTCTCCTTAAACTTAAAGAATGAAAAAGATTTTATTAAAAAGGAAAATATTCACCAAATTTTTATCACACTCATAATTTTTGTACATTTTAAAATGCCCCATATTGTGTTGAGTTTATTTTTAAATATGTTTTAAATTGGTACATAATATTTGTACATATTTATGAGGTACATGTTATCATTTGATACATGCATAGAATGTGTGTATAATAAGTCAGGATATTTAGGGTATCCATCACCTCATGCACTTATCATTTCTTTGTGGTGGGAACATTTTAAATCCACTATTATAGCTGTTTTGAAATGCACATTTTTGTTAACCTTAGTCAGTCTGCTGTGCTATCAAACATTAGAACTTATTTTCTCTATGTAACTGAACATTTGTATCCATTAATCTGCCTCTCAATATTTTCTCACCCCTACATTCTTCCCAGTTTCTGGTAACTGTCATTCTACCCTCTCTACCTCCCTGAGGTTAACCTTTTTAACTCACACATATGAGTGACAACATGTGATGTCTGCCTTTCCTTGCTTGGTTTACTTCACCTAACATAATGACCTTCAGTTCCACCCATGTTCTTGAAACTGTCAGGATTTCATTCTTTTTTATGACTGAATTGCATTCCATTGTGTATATATACCACTGTTTATTCATTCACCCATTGATGGATTCACCCTTTGATTTCATATCTTTGCTATGTGCATAGTGCTTCAATAAACCTAGGGGTGCAGGTACTGTTTTGTTAGTATTGATTTCTTTTGCTGGATAAATACCCAGGAGCAGAGTTTTGTTGGATCAGATAGTAGTTCTATTTTTTGTTTTTTTGAGAAATCACTATACTGTTTTCCATAACTGCTGTACTTATTTACTTCCCCACCAAGATATACTACAGTTCCTGTTTCACCACATGTTCATCAGCATCTATTATTTTTTCTTTTTTTTTTTTTGTTTTTGTTTTCTTTTTCTTTTTTTTTTAATTATACTTTAAGTTCTAGGGTACATGTGCATAACGTTTATATCATGTATAACTCCCCAATGCAATCCCTCCCCCCTCCCCCCTCCCCATAATAGGCCCCAGTGTGTGATGTTCCCCTTCCTGTGTCCAAGTGATCTCATTGTTCAGTTCCCACCTATGAGTGAGAACATGCGGTGTTTGGTTTTCTCTTCTTGTGATAGTTTGCTAAGAATGATGGTTTCCAGCTGCATCCATGTCCCTACAAAGGACGCAAACTCATCGTTTTTTATGGCTGCATAGTATTCCATGGTGTATATGTGCCACATTTTCTTAATCCAGTCTGTCACAGATGGACATTTGGGTTGATTCCAAGTCTTTGCTATTGTGAATAGTGCCGCAATAAACATACGTGTGCATGTGTCTTTGTAGTAGAGTAATTTATAATCCTTTGGGTATACACCCAGTAGTGGGGTGGCTGGGTCATATGGTACATCTAGTTCTAGATCCTTGAGGAATCGCCATACTGTTTTCCATAATGGTTGAACTAGTTTACAATCCCACCAACAGTGTAAAAGTGTTCCTATTTCTCCACATCCTCTCCAACACCTGTTGTTTCCTGACTTCTTAATGATTGCCATTCTAACTGGTGTGAGATGGTATCTCATTGTGGTTTTGATTTGCATTTCTCTGATGGCGAGTGATGATGAGCATTTTTTCATGTGTCTGTTGGCTGTATGGATGTCTTCTTTTGAGAAATGTCTGTTCATATCCTTTCCCCACTTTTTGATGGGGTTGTTTGTTTTTTTCTTGTATATTTGTTTGAGTTCTTTGTAGATTCTGGATATTAGCCCTTTGTCAGATGAGTAGGTTGCAAAAATTTTCTCCCATTCTGTAGGTTGCCTGTTCACTCTGATGGTAGTTTCTTTAGCTGTGCAAAAGCTCTTTAGTTTAATTAGATCCCATTTGTCAATTTTGGCTTTTGCTGCAGTTGCTTTTGGTGTTATTTTTTCTTACTAATAGCCATTCTAACTAGGATAAGATGATATTACATTGTACTTTTGATTTGCATTTTCCTGATATTTAATAATGTTGAGTGTTTTTTGTATACCTATTAGCCATCTGTATGTCTCCTTTTGCAAAATATCTATTCAGACCTTCTGTCCACTTTTTAATGGGATTATTTGTGTTTTTACTGCTGAGTTTTTGAGTTCCTTGTAGTCTAGATATTATAGTCTAGATATTAGTTACTTGTTGGATGAATACATAGCAAGTATTTTCTCTACTCAACAGGTTACCTCTTCACTCTGTTAATTTTTCCATTTGCTGTGTTGAAGCTATTTAGTTAAATATAGTCCTATTTGTCTATTTTTATTTTTGTTGTCTGTGCTTTTGACATGTTAGCAATAAAGTCTTTGCCTAGACACATGTCTAGAGTGTTTCCTGTATGCATTCCTGTAGTTGCTTTATAGTTTGAGGACTTACATTTAAATCTTTAATCCATTTTGAGTTGGTTTTTGTGTATGGTAAAAGGCAGGGGTCTAGTGGTATTCTTCTGCATATGGTAGCATTTTCTCAGCTCTTTTTAAGAGACTCATTCTTTCCCCATTGTATATTCTCGGTTCCTTCGCCAAAAATGAGTTGGCTATCAATGTATGGATTTATATGTGAGTTCTCTTTTGTGTTCCATTGGTTTATCTGTTTGTTTTTATGCCAGTACCTTGCTGATTTGGTTATTATAACCTCATAGTATATTTTGAATTCAGGTAGTGTGATGCCTCTAGCTTTGTTCTTTTTGCTTATGATTACTTTGGCTATTTGGGAAATTTTGTGCTTCCATATGAATTTCATATTTTTTTCTACTTCTGTGAAGAATGATATTGGTATTTTGATAGGGATGGAATTGAATCTGTAAATAGCTTTGGGTAGTATGAACATTTTAACAATATTATTTCTTCCAATTTATGTGCATGAAATATGCTTCTTTTTTTTCTTAGAGACAGGATGTCAGTGTTTTCTAGGCTGGTCTTGAATTCCTCGGCTCAAACAATTATTCTGTCTTATCCTCCCAAAGTGCCAGGATTACAGATGTGTGTCACCGTGCCTGGCTCTTTCAGTTTTGTGTACTCTTCAATTTCTTTCATCAATGCTTTATAGTTTTTATTTCCTGGGATAAATTGATTCTTAGTATTTTATCTTCTTTGTGATTTGTAAATGGTGTTGTTTTCTTGATTTCTTTTTCAGATTGTATGGTCCTGGTACATATAAATGCTATGAAAGTTTGCACATGGATTTTGTATCCTGCAGTTTTACTAAATTTATTAGTTCTAACCATTTATTTGGTGGAATCTTCAGGTTTTTCCGAGTAAAAGATCATGTTATTTGCGAATAAGGGTCAGTTGAATTTCTCCTATGCTATTTGGATGCCCTTTATTTCCTCTTCTTGCCTGATTGCTCTGGCTAGAACTTCTAGCACTGCGTGGAATAAAAGTGGTGAAAGTGGGAGTCTTTGTCTTGTTCCAGATCTTAGAGGAGAGACTGTAAGTTTGTCTCCATTCAGAATAATGTTAACTATATGTTTGTCATATATGGACATAACATGTTTTGCTATTCTTTTGGTGCATTGTTGGATTTGGTTGCTAATATTTTTAATTATTATTTATGTCAGCGACACTATAATTTTTGTTATAAGCACTTTAAACTTATAAAATGTACATATACCACAATAATCAGATCTTAATCAAACTTATCAATGAATTCTGACAAATACAGCCATATCACTCTTGCCGCTATCAATGTACACAAAGACCCCTTCTTCTCCCTTCAACTCCGCTTCCCTGTCCCCAGCATCCATTGATCTGATGACTATCATGATAGCATAATTCTTCCTGTTTTAATATTTCATACAAATCTACTCATCCCTTATGGCCTCCCCCTTGCCTGGCTTTTTGCGATTGGGGTAATATCTATGTGATGTATCCATGTTGGTTCATGTATCAGTAGTTCATTTTTATTGCTGATAATATTCCATTGTACAATTTGATCATGATTGTTGCACATTGGCAATTATTTGATTTTTTGCTATTATGAATAAAGAAACTGTGAACATTCTTAAGGACGGATTTTTAACAAAATCTTCATTTCTCTTGAGTAAATACTTAGGAATGAAATGGTAGCCATACGGTACTAGCTTGTTTAACTTTATTACGTCATACAAAACTGATTTTCAAAGTGGCTGTTTTATATTCCTATAGGTAATGGATGAGAGTACAGATGTTCAACATCCTTGCCAACATTTATAGTTATTAATCGTTTTAAATTTAGCCATTTGAATGGTTGCTTAGTGGTTTCTCACTGTGGTTTTACTTTGTGTTTTTCCCTGAAGACAACTGGCCATTCATATATCTTCTTTTGTAATGTTTCAGATTTCTCTACAGATTGTGGAAGGTGCTAAATAAACATGAGTTTTCTTCCTCTAGTGCTGTACATAAAGCAGAATGTTCAGAATCCATCCACACCTCCCAATCTGGCCAAACACACGCCATATTTGCCTCCAGAAGTTCCTGCTCCTTCATCCCTCTTTCACAGTCTATCCACTTCGTTCCGGCTCCAGCTCACACTCCTCCAGGAAATCTGTTATTGTGAAGGTCACTAACATGCTCAGTATTGTCATCTCTCCATCTGTCTTTACTTCTCTGCAGCTTTCCTCACACTCAATAAATCCTTTTTTATTTTGCTCAATTTCTATGGATTCACTTCACAAATTTATACTATGAATTAGTTCTAGCTGGAAGAAAAAATAGAGAATTATAAGAAATCTTTGTGAAGCCGCCACTCAGGTTTGTCAATTCGAGACATTTTAACATTATGAGCTATACACAGAAAATAATAGAAATACATGTAGATAGCCCTGATTTTACACAGTTCTGATATGCATGTGTTCAGTCAATACTGAGCAAAGGTCCAAGCAGAGACAACCCTCACAGGCCCAGGGAAGGGCAGCGCCACAGGCCGGCAGGACAGTCCCACCGCCGCGAAGAGGGGCTGCCCAAAAGGCAACAGCCACAGGAGATGAGCAGGGGTAGGACTCATCTCCCCAACCCCACTGACGCCACGAGGCAGACGGCGGGGGCGGGACAGCGAGGTCGACCTGATTCCGCACCCCTGTCTCCCACGCACCACCCATGTGCGGGAAGGAGAGACTACAGACTGCAGGCAGAAGGGGAAGAGTGGTCTCATTAGCCATGTCAGTCCCTCATGTGTGGTACCTCTTGCCCCACCCGGGAGAACGTGACGTCACCACATCCATCGCTTGTTCTCTTTCACTCTTCCCATTCCTTCCTCTTCCCTGTATATTTATATAGTAATTATGTTTAGTTCAGACATTCCTTGTTTCTTTTTCCATGACTAATCTTTTCATATGACAGCCTGACTACTTTTCATTTGCTTCGCAGTATTTGCTTTTCCTCAAGTTACTACTTGCCTTTGTTTTTGTTTCTTTTCGTTTCTTTCTTTCTTTCTTTCTTTTTTTTCTGGCTCTGTCACCAGGCTGGAGTGCAGTGGTGGGATCTCGGCTCACTGCACCTTCTGCCTCCCAGGTTCAAGCGAGACTCCTGCCTCAGCCTCTCAAGTAGCTGGGACTACAGGCGTGCGCTACAATGCCCGGCTAATTTTCGTATTTTTAGTAGAGACGGGGTTTCACCGTGTTGGCCAGGATAGTCTCGATCTCTTGACCTCGTGATCTGCCCCTCTCGGCTTCCCAAAGTGCTGGGATTACAGGCTTGCGCCACCTCGCCCGGCCTGTTTATTTTCTACATAACTCTCTCATTAATTTAAATTTTGATATCTCATCCATTTGTATGATTCTTTTAAGAAGTTAGAGCCTTTGGACATTCCATTAATTTTACTTTCTTGGAAATGTCCCTCCTGGGCCCTTCTGGCTGCTCCCATCTGGACTGGAGGCTCCTACCCGTAGGGCAGAGTCACCATCCTAGGATGTCCCTCCACTACCACCTGGGGCAGTGCCTTACATGCAGTGGAGCCACCTGGGGTCCTTCCAAATGCAGAATGATTCAAGATGTCAAGGCTGGGCCTGTGAGCCTTTCTGTCTAGTTTCATGAGATGCTGATTCTTCTGGTTCATGGATGGTAGCTGGGGTAGCAAGGATCTCTCTTTTTGTCTCCAAGTTTTCTGTGTCTCTTTTTCATAGTAAGCACATACAAATATATTTTCAATGAATTCATATGCTCTTTTCCTAAGTTAGTAAGAGAGCTAACTATTTTTTTTCATTGTGCCAAAAACCATATTATGTAAAATTTGGTATCACAAACCATTTTTAAGTATAGAGTACTATAATATTAACTGCAAGCCCATTGTTATGCAACAGATCTGTAGAACGTTTCATCTTGCAAAACTGAAACTCTATGCCCCAAAACTCCTCATGAATCCCCAACCAAACCCCTGGCAGCCGCCATTCTACTTTCAAGTTCTGAGTTTAGATGCCTCATATAACTGGAATTGTGCAGTATTGGAATTTCCTTGTGATTGGCTTATTTCACCTAGCATTGTTCTCCAGGTTCATCCATGTTGCAGCATATAACGGAATTTCTTTCTTTTTAAGGTTGAATCATATTCCATTGTCTACACAGACTACATGTTCTTCATCTATTCGTGTGTTGATGGCTGCTTTGTTTGCTTCCTTGTCTTGGCTATGGTGAGTAATGCTGCTGTGAATATGGATGTGCAATGTTTTTCTTTTTCACACCTTCCTCATTTCAGTGGAATTAATATTTTAGTAGATACTTGTGACAGCACATATTTAAAGTATGTTTGCATGTTTCAATGTGTCCATTGTTGTTTTGATTTTCCCCTGGAAAAGGATGGAAATGTATGAAGGTGCTGTTTGGCACAGCATTTAATGGTGAAGAAAGAGACAGTGTAATTGACCAGTGCTGGGTCTCAGCATCCTGCAATTTTAGAACTACTGTGAATACAAAAAGAACAAAAAACAGTGCTGTCCAGAAACGGGGAGTCATCCCTAAATATGGTGGCCCTGGGACAGCTGGCTCCCTGTCAGGCCTCTTCCATGGGAGCCCTTTTCTGCAGTGACTGGTGTTTTTTCCCGTTTCACTCTACCCTAATTCCTGACCCAAGAGACAAGGCATGTCTGCAGCTGTGCCCACACTTGGAGTGTGGCAGTACATTATAAACACTGGCTCAGTGGTATCAGTACATTATAAACATTGGCTTATTATGGGTTATTTTATTATTTGTTAAGTGTGTATTTTGATTTCACTTTACTGGCAGCACAATAAACTAGGACATGGTGACCAAAAAGCACCTTCCAGGGAGGTGAGAAGGAAACAGTTTTCGCTAGAGTTGGTTAAGGGAGAGCCCGCTGGGCTGGGCAGGAGGATTTTTACCTGGAATCTGTGCGATGAGCTGTGACCTTCCTTTCCCCACCTTCAAGAAGCTGCCCCAGCATCCACCTCCTGGGCGCAGAAGCAGTGCAGCGGCGCCGCCTGGTGGACTATGCTCTTCCTTTCCCAGATCAAGCACAGCCCTGAAATCCACCTGTCCCTCCTCTATGCCTGGGATTTCTTCACTGAACACCAGCGTGAGTCAACTTTCCTGTAAAGCAGAACAAGCACGAAATTGGACCATGTTAGAGGAGGAATGGTGTCATCTCCACTTCTGGAGAGATTCCTGTCTCCGTGCTCGGGAGAAGGACCAAGCCTCACTCCCATGCAAAGAGGAGGCTCTGGCTGTAACCGCACCTGTGGAGAGGTGAGGACCTGCCCCCTCTACACTGATGGCCAGAGCCTGCAGAGTGAGGCCAGGCTTTCCCTCAGCTGTGTCCTGTCAGGTTCATCCAGGCCTCAAAGAATAGACCCTGGACCTTGCCTCCAGCAACGTAAGCTGGACACACATCCAGATGTAAGGTAGCCCTGCCAAGTATCCTGGGGTTGCCGGTAGTTCTGGGTGCTCAGTGTCCACAGTGGAGGGTGGGAAGGAGGCTTGGTGCAGAACAAGAACTATACTTCACACATTATTTTATTCTTTATTAGTGTTTTTGTCATAAAATAGAACACAGGTACCATAAAAGATAAAAGATCTAAAAATGGTGCCGTTTAATCAAAAGTAAACTCCCTTTAACCATCAGAGAGAGAGAGAGAGAGAGAGAGAGGTTTGGCAGCTGACCTAGAAGCCCCATCAACTGCCCCAGCTCAATGATAAACTCTTCCCTTTTTCAAATAAAAGCACATCCTCACCTATATGGTCATCACTTCTTTGTTCAATTTTATATTTTTATCATCTAAAATTATAGTTTAGTTTTACCTTTAAAAATATGTTTTTGTCCTCATTTATTCTATAGGTTCCTCCTTGAAATTTATATTGTCAGGTAGGGTTTCCTGTTCTTTGCATTTTGCAGATTGCACCCCAAGGTATGGTTTAATGTATCTCTATGACCTGTATTTTCTAGAAATTGGTAGTTTGGTATAGAGGTTTGCGTCTATTCAGGGTTTTTTTCTCTATGAGGATTGATGGTGCTATATCATATTTTTCATCAAGAGGAAGAATTCAATACTAGTCATTTCTTTTTTGTGATGTTAATTGCCATTGCTGTTCAATGGCTAAATCTATTAATTCATCACGAATTGCAAAAGTCTTAGTCTTTCATTTCTTCTCATATACTAGCTGAATAATTTCTAAAATAAAAGATTTACCCTCTTCCACCAGTTGTCTATTCAGTAGAAACATGTTTTTTTGAGAGACTAAACCAAGTTTCCAATCACCTATGACTCAGCAATTACACTTTTGGTTATACACCAATAGAAATGCATGCATTTGTGTGCCAAAATATATGAACGTATTATTTATAGCAAAGCGATTTGTAGAATCTGAATACAAAAAAAAGTCTGTCAACAGTGGAGAGACAAGAAGTGTGAGCTGTTTATACAGCTGAGCACCTGACTGCCACGGGAGTGAATAGTGATCACACACAGCAAGACCTGGGACATGGCAGTGACTGTATCCAGAACTGACAGAACTAATCCGTGGTATTAGAAATCAAGACAGTGTCTGCTCTAGGGTTGGGGAGGGTGAGTTATGACCAAGTAGAACCCAGTGGTGTTTTCTGGAGGCTGGCAATGCTATTCCTTGATGTGGCCGCTATTTACCTGAGTGTTCACTTTGTGAAAATCCACGGCCCACTTATGGTTTGTCCACCTTTCTCCATGCATGTTGTTCTTCATTCAAGTATATATTTCTGATGTTTTGAAACAATTATCTCTAAGATAATACAGAATCTCCATTACCGAAAGTCCTTAGAAACGCTACATTGGAAAAAATTAGTCCAATTATTAGAAATCCATGAAATAAATGCTATGACTCAGACATTAAGAGGAGAATCTACAACAAGAGCAGTCAGCTTGGGAGCTGACACAAGAACAACTTTGGAAATGGCTGTCAGGCCAGGAATCAAAACCCAAAAAAGCCCATGCAAGGTGGAGGGTGTGAAATGATGCCCCAGTAGTGCATGAATGAATGAGTCACGAGCAGTGGCTCATGGGTTGCTTGGTCAGTCAGGAACTTGGGCAAAATAAAGTTGGAAAACTGGGGGATGGAAGAGAGAGGTATGCACAGACCTCTTGACATGGGCAGAGCTTGAGAAGATAGTGGTTGCAGGTTTCCCCAAATAGAGAATATCAATAAAAGGTAGAAATTTTACAAAGAGACCAAATAGAAAGTTTGGAGCTGAAAAGTGCAATAACTGACATGAAAAATTCACTAGAGGGGCTCCAGACCAAATTTCACCATGCAGAATGGAGAATCTGTAAGCTTGAAGATAAGACAATTGAAATTCTCTAGTTCAGTAGCAGAAAGAAAAAAAATATGAAGAAAAATGAACAGAATTTTAAAGATCTGTGAGACAACGTCAAGCACATGCACTTTGGGAGTCCTCAAAGAAAGGAGAGAGAGAAAGGAGAAGAATGACTATTAAAAGAATAACTCTAAACCTTCCAAATTTGATGAAAAACATCATTCATCCAACAAACTTGATAAATTTTAAGCAGCAAAAAAATTTAAATTTAAAGTCCACACTGAGAGAACATTATAATCAACCTGTCAAAAGCCAATGACAAACAGAGCATATTGAAAGGAATAACAGAGAAGGAACTTTTCAGGTTCAATGGATCCTCAATAAGATTGCAGCCCAATTTTCTTCAGAAACCATAGAGTTCAGAGGGCATTGGAATGCTGACAAATTTAGAGGTCAGAAAAAAAAAAGACTCCCATGCAAGAATTGTGTGTCTGGAAAAACTCTCCTTCAGAAATAATGGATATATATATGTATAGTAGGACTATACATAGTGCTGTATATATAGTACTACATATAACATAACTATACATAGTACTACTATGAAATTATATATATAGTACTATATATAGTAGTCCTACAATAAAAGCTAGTAGTAATATGTATATTTTTGGTGTTTATATGTATATATATATAGTACTATATATAGTAGTCCTATATGTATATAGTAGTCATATATATACAGTAGTATATATAGTAGTCCTATATGTATATAGTAGTCATATATATATGTGACTATATACAGTAGTCTTACTATAAAAGCTAGTAGTAATAATGTATATTTTTGGTGTTTAATTCCTCTTTCGTTTTTCCTATTTGGTTTAAAAGAAAATGCCTGCCTGGTGCGGTCCTCACGCCTCTAATCCCAGCACTCTGGGAGGCCGAGGCAGGTGCATCACGAGGTCAGGAGTTTGAGACCAGCTGGCCAACATAGTGAAACTCCGTCTCTACTAAAATACAAAAAAATTAGCCAGGCGTGGTGGCAGTGCCTGTAATCCCAGCTTCTCGGGAGGCTCAGGCAGGAGAATGGCTTGAACCCAGGAGGCAGAGGTTGCAGTGAGCCGAGATCACGCCATTGTACTCCAGCCTGGGCAACAGAGCGAGACTCCATCTCAAAAAAAAAAAAAACAAAGAAAAAGAAAAAAACAAAGAAAGAAAATGCCCATTGACCAACGAATGAATAAACAGCATGTAGTATATTTCTACAATGGAATATGATTTGGCCATAAAAGGAATGAAGCACTGATACATGCTACAACATTGCTGAATCTTGAAAACATGATAAGTGAAGGAAGTCAGTCACAAAAGGATACTTTTTTTTTTTTTTTTTTTTTGAGACGGAGTCTCGCTCTGCCGCCCAGGCTGGAGTGCAATGGCCGGATCTCAGCTCACTGCAAGCCCCGCCTCCTGGGTTTATGCCATTCTCCTGCCTCAGCCTCCCGAGTAGCTGGGACTACAGGAGCCCGCCACGTCGCCCGGCTAGTTTTTTGTATTTTTTAGTAGAGACGGGGTTTCACTGTGTTAGCCAGGATGGTCTTGATCTCCTGACCTCGTGATCCGCCCGTCTCGGCCTCCCAAAGTGCTGGGATTACAGGCTTGAGCCACCGCGCCTGGCCAAGGATACATATTTTATGAACCCATTTTTGTGAAATCTTCAGCCGAGAGACCAATATATAGAGAAAGAAAGCAGACTTGTGGCAACAGGGTCTGGTGGCAGGAGGAAATGGAGGGTGACTGCTTAACGGGTGCAGAATTTCCCCTGAGGTGGTGAAATACTCTGGAACTAGAGAGTGATGATGGCTACATAACATTGTGAACCTACTAATTGTCACTGCATTGTACACCCATTCTACAATGGGTACGGTGGTAAATTTTGTGTTCGTGTATTTTTTATCACAATAAAAAAGAGGCTGAGGAATAGCTTCCAAAATCTTTTATATGGTAAACTCCTGAGTTTGCTTGAGCATCTGCCCATCTGTCTTTTCCCCTCAGGACGTCATCTCCTACTCAGAGCTCACCCTTGTTCTTCTGTTAGTAGAAAGCTTTTCTTCACAACAGTCCCAGATCAGCCAGACTCAACTCCCAAAATGACTTTCTGTCTTGGATCCAAATGCTCAGGTGCAACTCTGGGGCAATTTCAGTGGGAGTGAAGAGATTACCCAGCTAGGATGATTCATTTGGAGGCAAATGTTTGACCTTATGTTAGGTAAGTCATTTGCTTTCCAAAAAATGATCCTGCTTACCAGTGAGTATACAGTTTTTGCATGTGCGGGGTGGAGTTCACAGCAGAGGAACTAACAATAGCTCTAAGAACACCATACCCTGCATGCATAGCTGACTCGCCCATCTGCCTCCCCCAGCTGAAGGAAGGAGCTGGATTATCACCTTGGCCCATCCTCCAACTGCATTTCACTGGATGTGCACCCTCTACAAGTGTGAACCTTCCAGGGTTCTCAGTTCCTCTTCCTGCTGTTGTGCGGCCTCCACTGGTGTGGCTCATGCCCAGGTGGCCTGCAGGAGGCCGAGTGTCTCCTAATTCTCAAGGCCAACATTTTCAGTGAACCCAGACCAAGGCTTTATGTTCTCAGGGACTCATATTTTCATCTGTGGAAGGGAAAAATCCATCTCACTGTCTTAAGTGTGATGGTACTTTTACATAAATACATATGTAATTATAATTTTTATGTCTATAAATGAGATAATCAGTATTCTATAAATTGATGGTATTCTCAGCATTGACTGCATTGCTCAGCTAAATGCTGTAACCAAAGGATGAGTAGTGGAGTGGAGGAAGAATGTTTTTCTACTCTCTGGAGGTGCCATAATCAGCATTTCTGTCCTATGGAGTTCAAATGAGAAATTTTCTTTAGGCCGGGGTTGGAAGGAGATCTGAACTTTGTACTACTATTATTTTAGATGGGGTCTCGCTGTGTTGTCCAAGCTGGAGAGAAGTGACTATTCACGGGTGTGATAATAGCACACGACAGCCTCAAAATCCTGGGCTCAAGCGATTATCCCACCTCAGCCTCCTGAGTACCTGGGACTACAGGTGTACATTCAACCACTTTTCATTGTTATTTTACTTCAAATGCTTTATTTTGAATATTAGAAATGAGAAAATCTGTTTGATCACAGAAGACTTTAGAATACACAGATCAATGCCTGCTTGAATTAAAAAAAAAAATAAAATGCACAGAAGAAAGAAATACCACCTAAGTCTCCCCTAAAAATATCACTGCTATTGTATTGTTGAACCTTCCTGAACTCAGTGTGAAATGTTGGTCCCTGGAGCTGTCCTTTGCAGTGGTGCTGATTTCCATTTTGTGTTGGTGGTTTTTGTTTTTGTTTTTGTTTCTGAAACACAATTTCAGTCTGTCGCCCAGGCTGGAGTGCAGTGGTGCGACCTCAGCTCATTGCAACCTCTGCCTCTCAGGTTCAAGCGATTTCCATGCCTCAGCCTCCTGAGTAGCTGAGATTACACACATGCGCCACTAGGCCCAGCAATTTTTTTCTATTTTTAGTAGAGACAGGGTTTTGCCATGTTGGTCAGTCTGGTCTCGAACTCCCAACCTCAAGTGATCCGCCCACCTCAGCTTTTCAAAGTGCTGGGATTACAGGAATGATCCAGGGCACCTGGCCCATTTTGTTGTTCTCTATGTATATATTTTTATAGATACCTTTATTGTACAAAGTTGCATTCATATGTTATGGGTTATCTTGAATGTTGCTTTTTGAATGTATTATTATACAAGTAGTTTTCCATGCTGTAAACTCTGTATAAAGTTTACATGTTTCTTGGCCAGGCAAGGTGGCTCACGCTTGTAATCCCAGCACTTTGGGAGGCTGAGGTGGGTGGATCACCTGAGGTCAGGATTTCGAGACCAGCCTGGCCAACATGGTGAAACCCATCTCTACCAAAAAATACAAAAAATTAGCCAGGAGTCGTGGCACGTGCCTGCAGTCCCAACTACTCAGGAGGCTGAGCCCAGAGAATCACTGGAACCCAGGAGGCAGAGGTTGCAGTGAGCCGAAATCATTGTCACTGTACTCCAGCCTGGGTGACAGACTGAGACTCCATCTAAAAATTTTTAAAAACTTTAAAAAGTTAACACACTTTCACAAGCTGCAGCCCATGTCAAATAAGGAGATGATGTAACCAGAGTTATTTTAGATCCACCTGCTTTCATCTTGTCTTTTTGTAGGTAATATTTTGACAAGCATGTTTGTGCATAAAGATTCTCCTATGGTTGGGATTTTTAAAAGTCATAGACTACTCAGGCCAGGTGCGGTGCCTCAAGCCTGTCATCTCAACACTTTGGGAGGTCAAGGAGGGTGGATTGTCTGAGCCCAGAAGTTCAAGACCCGCCTGGGCAACATGGCAAAACCCTGTCTCTACAAAAATACAAAAAAAAAAAAAAAAAAAAAAAATAGTTGGGCACGGTGGCATGAGCCTGTAGTCCTAGGTACCCCAGTGTTTGAGGTGGGAAGATTGTTTGAGCCTGGAAGGTTGAGGCTGAAGTGAGCTGTGATTATGCCACTGCCCTCCAGACCCAGCTACAGAATGAGAACTTGTTTCCAAAATAAATAAATTCATAGACTACTCAAATGATAAATATTAAACCAGAGACTGCTTTAAACATTTTAAAGCCTTATGATACTGTCATACTGTGATTGTCCTGACATATTTATTCATTTAACAAATACTTACTGAGCGCTATTTACTGACTATGATGGTGAGAAACGATGGTAAGGAAACAGACCAGATCCCTTTCTCAAAGAACATATATTTCAGTGATACCGACTGTAATGGTTAATTTTACATTAAGGGATTGTAAAATTACTGACTGGGTTAAGGGATGCCTAGATATCTGGTATAACATTATTTCTGCATGTACCTGTGAGGGTGTTTCTGGAAGGGATTGGCATGTGAGTGACTGAGTGGGGAAAATCCTCTTTCACTGTGGGCAGCCACAATCCAACCACCTAGGGGCCCAAATAGAACAAAAAGGCAGAAAGGAGTCAAATTTTTTTCTCTCTGTCTCTCTCTGTCTCTCTCAAGCTGGGACACTCTTCTTTTCCTGCCCTTGGACATCAGAACTCCAGGTTGTATGGTCTTTGGACTCTTGAGTGTTGTACCAGTCAACCCTTTACCCTCCTACCTCCTCCTCTGGCCCCTCAGACCTTTGGCCTTGGACTGAGCCAGGCTACAGGCTTTCTTGGTTCTCCAGCTTGCAGGTGGCCTCTCATGGATCTTATCAGGCTGAAAAAAGTGGTTAGAAGGTAACCACTTATGAGGCTCCATAACTATGTGAGCCATTTCCACTAATAAATCCCCTCTCTATCTATCTATCTATCTATCTATCTATCTAACCTATCTATCTAATGGATCTTTCTGTCTTGGTGCAGATCCCGATACACCAACAGACAATAAGCAAATAGAATCTGTCATAGTATCAGTGATAATTGCCATTGATAAAAAATACACCTGGGCTAGAAGATTGATAGGGGTGGTGGGAATGGCAGGGAATAGATTTCAGAAAAGGTAACTGGGCATGACATTTCTGAGAACTTGACCATGGGACATTTGAGCAGACACTTGAATGGTGTGAGGAGCGAGCCATGTGGATCACTGGGGAGCAGGTGCATGTGGGAGTCACAGCAGGGGCAGATGGCAGAGACAGGATGGAGCAGTGACAAGAGGCTGATGTGGGTGGAGACGAGTGAGCTGGGCTGAGAGTGGCAGGATGAGGCCACAGGGGTCCTATGATGAGGGGCTTGTAGGAAATAGTGAGAGACTGAAGTTTCACTGTGCCTAAGAAAGAAAAAGGCTGAGGTATTCATAGGATATGTCCTAATCCCCATTTGAAAGGCTCACTCTGCCTTTTGTGTGGGTAATGGACAGTGGGCATGAGAGGCAGCAGGCAGCCCAGCTGGAAGGCCCTTCTGATTTACAATTATTGAGAGGGTGGCTCTGGGGTTGTGGTAGGAGAGGAGTGAAAAGTGATTGGATTTAGTGTTGATATACTTGTTAATATTGTGGCAAAATATACATACCGTGTAATTTACCTTCTAACCACTTTTTTCAGTGTACAATTCGGTGGCCTAAAGCACATTTACAATGTTGTGTACCCACCACCAATATGCATTTCCAGAACATTTTCATCCTCTCAACAGAAACCAGACCCATTAAACCAAAGCTGCCCATTCTCCCTACCCTCAAATTCTGGTAAATTCTATTTTACTCTCTGTTTCTATGAATTAGCCTATTTTAGCTACATCGTATAATGAAATATTATATTTGTCTTATTGTTTCTGGCTCATTTCACTTATAGTGTTCTCAAGGTTCATCCAACCTGAATTTCTTTCATTTTTAAGGCTGAATAATATTCCATGTGTATGTGCTCCGTGGGCTGTTTATCCAATCATCCTCTAATGGACACTCGGTTGCTTCCACCTTTTGGCCATTGGGAATAGTGCTGCTATGAACGTGAGTGTACAATTATCTGTGTGAGCTCCTGCTTTCAATTCTTTTGGGTATATGCCCAAAAGTGGAATTGTTGGCTCCTATGGAAATTCTGTTCTTACTTTCTTGAGGAAACATCATACTGTTTTTCATGGTCGCTGTACCATTGTACACTCTCATCAGCAATGTACAAGTGCTATGACTTCTCCTCATCTTCACCAACACTTGGACTAGTGAAGTTGAGCATATTTTCATGTGCCTGTTGGCAATTTGTGTATCTTCTTTGGAGAATTGTCTATTCATGTCATTCACTCATTTTCAAATGAGATTGTTTTTCTGTTGTTGAGTCATAGTTCTTTATGCATTCTGGATATTAATTCTTTATCAGGTATATAATTGGCAAATACTTCCTCCCATTCTGTGCATTTTCTTTTAACTCTCTTAATAGTGTCTTTTGGGCCGGGCGCGGTGGCTCAAGCCTGTAATCCCAGCACTTTGGGAGGCCGAGACGGGCGGATCACGAGGTCAGGAGATCGAGACCATCCTGGCGAACACGGTGAAACCCCGTCTGTACTAAAAAAATACAAAAAACTAGCCGGGCGAGGTGGCGGGCGCCTGTAGTCCCAGCTACTCGTGACGCTGAGGCAGGAGAATGGCGTAAACCAGGGAGGCGGAGCTGGCAGTGAGCTGAGATCCGGCCACTGCACTCCAGCCTGGGCGACAGAGCGAGACTCCATCTCAAAAAAAAAAAAAAAGTGTCTTTTGATATGAAAAAGGTTTTTAAATGTTGATAGTCTAATTTATTGTTTTTCTTTTATTGGTTGTACTTTTGTTCGCCAGCCAAGAAGCCATTGCCACATCCAATGTTCCTAAGATTTTCTTCAATGTTTTCTTCTAAAGGATTTATAGGTTTAACTCCTAAGTTGAGTTCCTTGAACCATTCTGAGTTAATTGAGTTAATTTTTGAATATGGTGTAAGGTGATGCTATGAATTTTGTCCAACATCATTATTTTGTATGTGGATATTAAGGTTTCCTGGTACCATCAGCTGAAGTGGGGCTGACACACTTGTAAGATGCAGTGAGCACTAATACATATGAACACCATGCATTTATGTACTTGTCTTTACTCCACAGTTGATTGGAGAAGGCTTTTGGTGGCAAACCCAAAAGAAATGAATACATATGAGGCCAGGCATGGTGGCTCACGCCTGTAATCCCAGCCTAGCAGTGGTAGAAGGTTTCAAGTTAGGGCCTCCCTCAATCTTTACCCTGCAGAGGATTGTGGCCTGTTGGCAGAAGAGTGGTGTCTTCAGCCCTAACTGACCTGATGAATATCAATATCCAATACCCTGTAATGAAGTCATGTGTGCACATATCATCACTTCTGCATGCAGTCTCATGGGAAGGTGGGTTCCTGGACCCCACGTTAAGGACATAAGCACTACAGGCATTCAGATAGAGCTCCAGGGAAGGAAGAGATCACTGGAGTGGGACCATACTTTTCCTTCAGGGTGTCCCTCAGTTCAAGGAAGTCTGTACTTAAGGGAGAGAAAGTCCTGGTAGGCCTCTTCACCCTTGGCATTCTTGATATCGGGGATGGATAATTATCTGTTATGTGGGTGATTGGGCTGACTTGTACACTGCAGGATGTTAAGTATCCCTGGTCATTCCCCACAAGATGCTGGTGGCACCTCCTCCTCACTCCAGTCATGGCAACCAAAAATTTTTCCAGATATAGCTCATGTCCTCTGGTGGGAAAATTGCTCCTGGATGAGAATACTCGTTTGAGAGGTAGAGACACTCAGGAGCTAGGCCTGTAGAGGGAAAGTGATCAAGAAGTAGATACAAAGCAGAATGGGGCTGGGGAAGAGAGGAAGAGAGTCTAAGCCTGGAGGGGCCTGGTCTGATGGTTGCAGGTCTGGAGCTCAGAACCTCAAGGTATGGGGAACTAAAGCTCGTGAGGAATAGGGAGAGTGGCAGAACCTCCTATTGCCAGAATATCACACTCATACCCACTAAACGCCCAGCCCATGGTTCTGCATCTCTGGGAAGTCAGGATAAATTTGGCTGTATAGGGTCAGAAAGAGTCCTGGTAACCCTAGGCTTTGTGTGCCTCCTACGTGATGAATGTGCAGTCACATCTCCTCCTGTAAACATTGCTGCCAAATGTTTAACCCAGATCTACATAGGTCCTTAGGAGGCACAGCAGATAGAGGAAGAAAGTAAAAGGCATCAGGGGAAATAATATGATAAATCCAGTGTAGAGAAGATTCCACAGGTATTTGGCCTCATCTCTGAAACAGGAAATGCCGTTGTAAAAGAAAAAGGATGGGCTGATTGTTATAGATTATAGGTAATTCAAGAAACATAACCAAAGGCAACGAATGGACATTTTAAGAAAGCAAGCTATAAAAAATAGAATCAAAAATGTACTGAAAAAGTGGAGACATTTGAACATAAAAGGACTTTAAATAATATTATGGAATTATTATTTACTTTCTTTGGTGTGATAATGTTGATTCTTATTCTTAGGAGGTGCGTGATGAAGCATTTAGTGGTCTAGTATCAAGGGTTTTGCAAGTTACTTTAGAATGACTCAGCAAAAATCTTAACCTGAACCCTTTTCATAAGATGGTGCCAAAAATGAAGAAGGAAGCTCTTGCCCCTCCTAGAGCAGAAGCCAAAGCGAAGGCTTTGCAAGGCCAAGAAGGCAGTGTTGAAAGATGTCCACAGTCACACAAAAAAAGAAGATCCACACATCACCCACCTTCCAGCGGCCCAAGACGCTGGGACTCTGGAGGCAGCCGATTTATCCTTGGAAGAGCACCCCCAGGAGAAATAAGCTTGACCACCATGCTATCATCAAGTTTCCACTGACCACTGAGTCCGCCGTGAGGAAGATAGAAGACAACAACACACTTGTGATCACTGTGGATGTTAAAACCGACAAGCACCAGATCAAACAGGCTGTGAAGAAGCTCGTGACATTGATGTGGCCAAGGTCAACACACTGATTCAGCCTGATGGAAAGAAGAAGGCATATGTTCGACTGGGTCCTGGTTGTTGCCAACATAATTGGGATCATCTAAACTGAGTCCAGCTGGCTAATTCTAAATATACGTATATATTTTTACCATAAAAAAATTAATCTCTATTCACTCTGTCTCTACATACACACACACACACACACACACACACACACACACACACTTACATAGAAATACATCTACCTGTATCTATAGAAAGATACATTTTTATTTTTTATTTTTAAAATTTGTGTATATTCATGAGGCACAAGTGCAGTTCTCCCACATTGATATATTGTGTTACAGTAAAGTCAGGGCCCTCGGTGCATCCATCACTGAAGTGATGTGCCGGGCACACTGTACCCACCAAGCAGCCCCTCCCCTCATACACTCCCTGCAACCACCCCTACCCTTCCAAGTCCATTGTCCACCATTCCCCACCCTACTTCCATGTATATAAAGAGATAGTAAGCAAATATGCACAATGATAATTGTCAAATTGTATTGCACTATTCTTTCAGCTTTTCTGTAAATCTGAAAATTTATATAAGTTGGAACAATGAGGGAGAGAGAGACAGAGAGAGAGTGAGCTGAATCTGAATAGGTTAGGGGTTGTGTCCCACCAGAGAACATAATTGACCTTTGTGATTCTCAAAGTGTGGTCCCCTAAGCTGCCTTCAGAGAGTCCAGGAGGGAAACCTGTTTTCACAGTAATAGCAAGATGCCATCTGCCTGTTTCATTATGTTGACTTTTTCATTAATGTTGCAAATGCCAAAATAGGTAACATACCCACCACTTCAGCCAAACCAAGGCAGTGGCACCAGACTGCATTCTCACTTAAGGATATCTTTGATGGAGCAGGAAAAGTTCTACTTTCACTGAATTTTGATCCTTAACTACATACCTTTTTAGTATTCTTTGTGAGAAAATGGGAAGTATGCATAAAACACTTAGTGCACGATGGTAATCTTGAGGAAGGACACTTGTGTGACTGAGTTATGAGTTCGACCAGCAGATCTTCTCATTCACCCACTGAAAGACATTTGCATTATTTCCACTTTGGAACTATAATGAATAAAGCTGCTATGAATATTTGTGTACAAGTTTTGCTGTGAACATAAAGTTTTCCCTTGTTTGGGATAAGCACCCAGAAGGGCAATTGCTGGTCATATGGTAATTTCATGTTCATTTCCAGAGTGGCTGTACCATTTCACATTCCTGCCAGAAATATTTGAGTGGTCTAGTTCCTTTGCAACCTTGCCAGCATCTTATGTTAACTTTATTTTGTATTTCAGCCATTCTTACAGGAGTATAGTGATATCTCATTGTGATTCTAATCTGTATTTCCTTAATGACTAATGATGTTGAGCATCTTTTCATGGGCTTCTTAGCCTTGTGTTTATCCTCTTCAGAGAAACGTCTGTTCATGTCTTGCTCATTGCTTATTTTGTATTTGGATTTCATTTTTACTGTTGAGTTTTTAAATTTCTTTGTATATTCTGAGTGCAAGTCTTTACAGAATTTGTTGTTTACAAATATCTCCTCTCATGCTGTAGCTTGTCTCTTTATGCTCTTTACAGGTCTCGCACAGAGCAATAGTTTTTAATTTTGATAAGAGCCTATTTATTAACTTATTCTTTTATGGATCATACCTTTGGTGTTACATCTAAGACTTTTTTGTCCAGTTCTAGTTCTGATGATTTTTTCTTAACAGGTTTATAATTTTTAAATTTTAATTAATGTATTATTTATTTTAGAAAAAAGAATCTCGCACAGGCTAGCCTTGAACTCCTGGGCTCAAGGGATCCCCCCATCTCAGTCTCAGAAGTAGCTGAGACTACATGCCTGTGACACTATGCCTGGCTCGATGTTTGCCGTTTTAAATGTATGTTTTACATTGAAGTCCATGATCCGTTTTAAGTTATTCTTTGTATAAGGTGTGAGATTTGGGCCAGGTTGTTTTTTAATGTTTCCACTGTGGTTGTCCAGTTGCTCCAGCATCATTTGTTGGGAAAGTTCTCCTTCCTTCGTTGAATTGTTTTTGTGCTTTTGTGAAAGTAGGTTGAGCATATTTGTGTGTTTTGCTCATTTTTAGTTGAGATGTTCATCTTTTTATATCAAGTTTAAGAACTTGTCACGTATTCTAGACATAAGTTCTTCATCAAAAATGTGATTTGTGATGAATTGTGAAATATTTTCTCCCAGTGTATGGCTTGTGTTCTCATTTTCTTAATACTGTCTTTTGGAGCACTAAAGTTTCAAATTTTAACTAAGCCCAATTTATCTTTTCTTTTTTCATTTGTAGATCATGCTTGTGGTATGTTACTTAAGAATCTTTTTTGGCAGGGCGCAGTGGCTCAAGCCTGTAATCCCAGCGCTTTGGGAGGCCGAGACGGGCGGATCACGAGGTCAGGAGATCAAGACCATCCTGGCTAATACGGTGAAACCCTGTCTCTACTTAAAAATACAAAAAACTAGCCGGGCGACGAGGCGGGCGCCTGTAGTCCCAGCTACTCCGAAGGCTGAGGCAGGAGAATGGCGTAAACCCGGGAGGCGGAGCTTGCAGTGAGCTGAGATCCGGCCACTGCACTCCAGCCTGGGCGACAGAGCGAGACTCCGTCTCAAAAAAAAAAGAAAGAATCTTTTGCCTAATCACCCAAAGTAAGAACAATTTTCTCCTATATTTTCTTATAGAAATTTCATAGTTTAAACTCATATATTTTAGCTCTTTAATTTGAGTTGACATTTTATATGATATGAGATGTCTAAATCCACCTCTTTTTGTTTCTTGTATCATTTTGCGCACCTGATCAGAGCTAACTACAGCTTCAACTCTTGGGCTCAAGTGATTTTCTTGCCTCAGTCTCCTAAACCACTGGGATTATAGGCACAAACCACTGAACACTGCCATCTCTTTTTACATTTAGTTGTCCAGTTGTGTCTAAACCATTTATTTAAGACTATTATTTTCCCATTGAATTACCTAGGCAACTTTGTTGGATGTCAATTGAAAACAATGTAAGACTGTCTTTCTAGATTCTCACTTCTGTTCATTTATCTCTATGTCTCTCAGTTCTATACTATCTGGATTATTATAGTTTTATGTTATATTCCAATTTTTTTTCAAATTTATGTTGGCTCTTCTGCATCTTTTGCATTTTCATAAGCATTTTAGAATTATTTTGTCAATTTCTATAAAATGCCTGCTGGGATTTCCATAGAGATTGTGTTGAATCCATAGATCGATTTGTGGAGAATTGCCATTTTAACAATATTATTGAGCTTTCCAACCCGCATCTCTCCATGTATTTAGACCATTCATTTCTCTCAGTAATGTTTTGTATTTTTCAGTGTACAAACACTGCTCTCTTCCTATATTTATTCCTATTTCATGATTTTTATAACTACTGTGAAAAGAAATTCTAGATTTTCATTGCTGGTATAGAGAAACAGAATTGATTTTTGGATACTGGTTTTACATCCTATGGGTTCTTCTGAACTCTTTTCTTAGTGCTACAAGCTTTTATCTGCATGTGAATTCTACAGGCAGAATCACGTGAATAGAATTTTATGTTTTCTTTTTTGATCTGAATGACTTTAATTTTTTATTTTTCTTTTTTTGCCATATTGTATTGGCTAGAATCTCTAGTACAATGTTAAAAAGAAGTGATGAGAGTGGACATCTTTGCTTTGATCCCCATCTTAGGAGGAAAGTATTCAGTCTTTCATCATTATGCATGATTTTAGCTGTGAGTTTTTCACAGATGTCCTTTATCAAGTGAGGAACGTCCCTCCATTCCTATTTTGTTGAAAGTTGTGAACATGAATGGTGTTAAGATTTTTGTCAACTGTTTCTTCTGCATCTATTGAGATAATTACATCGCTCTGGTCCTTTATTCTATTAATATGGTGCATTACATTAATTGATTTCCAAATGTTAAGCCGACCTTATATTCCTGGGATGAATCCCACTGGTCATGGAGTGTAATCCTTTTTATATGGTGTTGTATTCATTTTGCCAGTGTTTGTTAAGGATGTTTGCATTTATGTTCACTGGTGATACTGGTCTGTAGTATTCTTTTCTTGTGAGTCTTTGTCTTACTTTGATATTAGGGTAAAGCCAGTTCCACAAATGATTTGGGGCTCCCTCTCTGGGAGAGTCTGGTGGGAGATGTGGCTATGGCAGTGGTGATCTCAGGGTGCAAAGCGGGGGGGCAGAGGCAGCCTCAGGCTGAAGGGTCTCAAGAAAACCCCTCCTCCACATGAAGAATAAGATCCACTGTCGGCTGCCAGGGCAGTGGCCTGGGTGGGATCCCTGCTAGAAATGGGGTAGGAAGGCCTTGCGGTCTCACCACACAGCGGCCCTGGGGTGGAGCTGAGTTTCCAGGGGTTAATGGACCAGGCAGAAGAAGGGTGGCCCAAGTGCAGGTCATGGGCCTGGGTGAGTTCAGAGGGTCAGGGGACACTAGGCCTCCTCCATCATGGGGCTCCCTAGGGTCAGGTCAGGTGCAGACCCATGGCAGCCACTTGTTTTGATGCTTTCCTGCGAGCCCCAGGGTTTCCTGATGGGTTTTCCAGTAAGAAGCTGCCTGCTCAGGGCTGGGAGGGGAAGAACGCTGAGCTGCAGGTGGAGGGAGTAGGTGTTTTGTTTCTTGGAGGGAGTTGCTGATGTTGATGGAGTCACAGGAGGAGATTGGTGAGGGCTGGGAAAAGCGGAGTGGGAGGGAGAATCAATGTGGATATTATTTTTTTTCTGAGTGAAGTCATGGCTTGAAATCTGGAGAGCCTGAGGAAGGAGTATCCCTGAGAGGATACAAAGATTTCTTACCCAGACGTGATTTTTCTTCACTGCCCCCACCTCCCGCAAGCCTCATGAAGCCATAGGCCCAGTACCAACACCAGGTGGTGCCAACAGGCCATGCAAGCACCATGCAGTTGGGCTTGTTTCTGGTCATCTCCCGGGTCCCTGACTTAACCGGGGTAGCATGGACCCTGCAACCAGATGACCTGGCTTCAACCTGCAGCTCTGGTCTCACTGGCACTTTCCCTCTTGGTGCCTCAGTTTCTTCAACTGTGAAGTGGACAGTTACTGCGCTTACCTCTGGGGCGGGTTTCTCAACAGCAGCACTATTAACAGTTTGGGACAGAGACTCCCTTGTGGAGCGGTCTGCCCTGTGCATTGTGGGAGGTTTCCCGGCACACCCCACTCACCCCCTCCCACCAATTCCCACATGACAACCGAAAATGTCCCAGGACTTTTGGTTCTCCCTTGGGTCTGGAAGCTGCACTTAGGCATTTTCCCACCTGACACTTCAGCTCATCTCTGCTTTGGTCCAAATAAGGCCTCTCTTTTTTAAAAAATGTTTTTTCTTTAAAGATTGTATCCATCTTTTAAACAAATTAGTTTTCTTCCGTTATCTCTGCATTCAGTTAGTCCTTCCACACCCTTTCTTTTGCATATTTTGAAATGTATCCATTCTAATTCTAGTAATTAGCATATCTGACCTGCATGATACCTGCTATTACCCCAGTAGAGCTCTGATTTCTTGAATACAGGGAATGGAGTGTGCATTCCTGGTTCTGTTCTGGATGACCTAATTCAATTTATTTTACTTTACTTGTCTGGGACGTTGCTCTTCATCTGCAAAATATAATTGTGAATGTGGCTTGAATTACTGGGTGGTTTTATTTCTTCATTCAGCTAGTATTTGTTGTGTATCTACTGCATGACAAATACATGGCATGATAATTGTTTCATGGATCATACCATAGCAAATAAGAAACTACATTAAGACGTTATAGCCAGGTGTAGTGGTGTGTGCCTGTAGTCCTAGCTGCTTGGGGGGCTGAGAAGAATTGCTTGAACCCAGGAGTTGGAGGTTACAGTCAGCTCAGCTATGATCACCACTGCATTTCAGTCTGGGCAACTGAGCAAGACCTTGTCTCTGAAAAAAAGAAAGCAGATATGTTATAAGCTGTCTACATGTACTCTATGTCTCAGGAGATTCACGTCCTGTAGTTTTTCTAAATGGCATCTCCATGTGGTTTTTCATGAATGTTTGTCTGGTATTTCTTTTCTATCCTTTTACTTTCAACTTTTCTGTATCTGCCACTGATAGTATGTCTTTTATAAATAGCCTATGGTTATTTATTTGCTTGTTTGTTTATTTATTTATTTATTTTTACCCCTCTGCACTATTTGTCTTGTAATTGGGGTGCTTGAGTCCATTATCTTTAATGTCATTGTTGCCCTGATTGGGTTTAAGTCCACCTTGTCATTTGCTGTTTTCTAATATTACCTTTTTATTTGCTCCATTATTTTTCTTTTCTTGCCTTTTTTAGATTAATCAAAATATTTTCATTATTGTAGTATTCTTAATAAGTGTTTTAGTTACCCATTATCTTATTATTGCCTTAATTATCCAAGAAAGAACAATATTAATCTGTGACTTATTATAACAAATTGGAAATCATAACTTCCCTTTCACATACCTGTACAGATAGCCCAGGAAAAAATTGGTGCTCTGAGCATACACCATGGAATACTATGCAGCCATAAAAAACTATGAGTTCATGTCCTTTGCAGGGACATGGATGAAGCTGGAAACCATCATTCTCAGCAAAATATCACAAGGACAGAAAACCAAACACCACATGTCCTCATTCATAAGTGGCAGTTGAACAATGAGAACACATGGACGCAGGGAGGGGAACATCACACACCAGGGCCTGTCGGGGGGAGGGAGGCTGGGGGAGGGATAGCATTAGGAGAAATACCTAATGTAATGATGAGTTGATGGGTGCAGCAAACCAACATGGCACAGGTATACCTATGTTACAAACATGCATGTTGTGCACATGTAACATAGAACTTAAAGTATGTGTGTGTGTGTGTATATATATATATATAATTGGTGCTCTGGCTCTGAGATACAGAGGATCAAGGGTGTGGAAGCAGGAGAGTAATTTGATGATGAAACTGTAGCTGCAGAGTCATCTGGGTTCCTCACCTGCATTCCTTGTAGACATCTCCTCTAATGAATGCCTGAAATACCCTCTCCCCTATATACTCCTGCCAGAGTCTCTCCATCTCCACTGACAGCAACTCCAGCCTTCTACTCTCATAGTCTAAAACCATGGCTGTCTTTGATTTTCTTTCTCAGAACACAGATACAATCCATTAGCAAATGCTATGATGCATCCAGAATCCCATCACTTCTCATTATTTTCACTGGTCACACCCAGGTCAAGGTAACCGACGTCTCTATCCTGAAATGCTACATGCCTTTCCCACTGTTTTCTCTACTGCATCACTTGTCCCCCACCTCTCAATTCTGTTCTCAATAGGGCAGCCAGAGAGAAGCTTTTGAAGAGTAAGTCCTACCATGTCCCACTTTTCAAAACTGTACTGTAACTCACCATCTCACTCAGAGCAAAAGTGAAAACCCTGCCCACACTCTCCAGGCCTACCTGCTCTGGCCACACCTCTGACCTCATCTCAGTCACTCTCTGTCCAGCCCTTCTGGACTCTTCTCACTTCCCAAAAGACAGATACTTTCCTGCCCTAGTGCATTTTCACAGGAGGCTCCCCTGCCTGGAAAGAACTTTCCTAGACATCCTCGTAGATATCTCCTCATGTCCTTCAAATTGTCCTTCAAGACCTAGAGAAGCTTCTCTGCTCCTTCTTGAATCTCTGTCTGGCTCAGCTCACTTGCCCCCACCATGTCCATTAGGGTGACACAGAAGTCCTACAAAGTATTCCAATCTGGCCCCCAGGCCTTCAGCAGCTGCTCCTACACGAGTAGGCCTGGTACCCACATCAGCTCCTTGAGCTTCTTCTAAGTGGGCAGCAGTGGCAGCAGCTTTTGGGGGTAGCTTGGGCATGGCAAGGGTCTGGGTGGAGGCTATGGTGGGGCTCGTGGTATGGGGGGCATCACAGCCATCATGGTCAACCAGAACCTACCGAGGCCCCTTAAGCTAGAGGTGGACCCCAACATTCAGGCCATGTGCACCCAGGAGAAGGACCAGATCAAGACCCTCAACAACAAATTTGCCTCCTTCATCAACAAGTTGCAGTTCCTGGAGCAATAGAACAAAATACTGGAGACCAAGTGGAGCTTCCTGAAGCAGCAGAAGATGGCTCAGAGGAAGATGGACTGCATGATTGAGAGCTACATCAACATTCAGCAGCAGCTGGACACCATGGGCCAGGAGAAGCTGAAACCGGAGGCGAAGTTTGGCAACACACGGGGACTGCTGGAAGACTTCAAGAACTAGTACAAGGACAAGATCAATATTAATACAGAGAAGGAGAATGAATTTGTCCTCATCAAGAAGGATGTGGCTGAAGCTAACATAAATGAGGTACAGCAGGAGTCTCGCCTGGAAGGGCTGAATGACGAGATCAACTTCCTCAGGTGGCTCTATGAACAGGAGATCCTGGAGCTGCAGTCCCAGATCTCAGACACATCTGTGGTGCTGTCCATGGACAACAGTCACTCCCTGGACATGGACAGCATCATCGCTGAGGTTGAGGCCCAGCAAGAAGAGATCACCAACCGAAGCTGGGCTGGGACTGAGCCTGCACCAGGTCAGGTATGAAGAACTGCAGGCGCTGGCTGGGAAGCACTGGACGACTTGTGTCACACAAAGACGGAGATCTCAGAGATGACCTGGAACCTCAGCTGGCTCCAGGCTGAGACTGACAGCCTCAAAAACCAGTGGGCCTCCCTGCAGGCCGCCATCACAGATGCAGAGCAGCATCGGGAGCTGGCCATTAAGGAAGCCAAGCTGTCTGTGCTGGAGGCCACCCAGCAGTGGGCAAAGCAGGACATGGCACAGCAGCTGTGCGAGTACCAGGAGCTGATGAACATCAGGCAGGCCTGGACATCGAGATCATCACCTACAGGAAGCTGCTGCAGGGCAGGGAAAGCTGGCTGGAACATGAGCATCCACACAAAGACCACCAGTGGCTACTCAGGTAGGCTGAGCGTGGCCTATGGGGCCCTTACAAGGCCTGGCCTCAGCTACAGCCTGGGCTCCAGATTTGGCTGTGGCAGGGGCTCCAGCTCCTTCAGCCACACCAGCTACTCCAGGGTCGTGGTTATGAGGAAAATTGAGACCCAGGATAGAAAGCTGGTGTCCAAGACCTCGGATATCCTGCCTAAGTGAATGGCCACAGCAGCCACTCCCAGCCTGCCCCCTCCTGTGACTGCCCCAGGGCCTGTAGGAGAGGCTGCTGTGCAGGGGAACATAGGGAACAGGAGACCCACCTGAGGCTCAGTCCTTGCCCTCAGCCCACCCATGGCAGGAGTTTACTGCCTGGAGTACTCCCACTTGCATATGCATTCAGCTACAAAGTAAATGTTTTTTTTCTTCTTTCTTTCTTTCTTTCTTTTTCTTTCTTTCTCTTTCTCTTCCTTCCTTCCTTCCTTCCTTCCTTCTTTCTCTCTCTCTCTTCCTTTCTTTCTTTCTTTTCTTTCTTTTTTTCCCCCAAATTAAAGCCACAGTTAGCTCTGCCAACTGTGAAAAAAAAAGTCTTTCCTTGCAGGTCACATTTGCAACAAGGCCCATGCTGACTACATAGTACAACAGCCACCTTCCCTGTCCCCACAGCCCACACTCTGGATAACTCACTCCACAGCACTTGCCACCTTCTAACACAAGAATTTGCCTTCCGTACTCTGCTTATAGTTGCGTCTGCCTGCCTCTTCTCTCTAGAACATATGCGCCACAAGGCCAGAAATTTTTCTGTTTTTAGTTTAAAGATGTTTTCCAAATGCAAAACCGTCATATACCTAGCAGATAACAAATGTCAGTTCAATGAAAGCTCACCGTAGAGTACCTCCCTATCCAAAAGGCAATGTCTTTATTAATGTAGCCTCAAGCCAAATGCTATTTTGTGGCTGCTACAGCTGTTTGTGGCAGCTACAGCACAACATCCTCTCACACTGATATCAGTGCCACCAGTGCTTTTGTCACCAGTGCTGTTTGAGTGTCCTCCCTCCCCTCATTCCTCCTCCCACACCAACCCTCCTGCACACCGCAGCACACAACCATATTTCTCTCTTCAGGAAAGATAATCTTAGGCTTATAAGTCCAATTTTCCAACTACATATGAATCTAAATTAAGATTCTGCTTTACAAATCCATGAGTTTGGACTGGAGCCAGCGCTAGGATTACTACACTTCAGGGCAGGAAGAAGAGTAGGAGAGCAGAAGAGGAGCTCCAACAGAAAGTTACCTATGATGAGAAACTATGGGACCCCTCCTCTCTGCAAATGTCACAATCTGGTTCCTATAAGAAGGCTGGTGAAAAGATGGAAAATACAATCCAGGAAAGAGCCCTGGAAGGAGGGCAAGTGCTGGACAGGTCTGAAAAATCAGTCTCTTGATACCACAAGGACTTCTGTGTGCAGGGACTGCCCTAAATAACATTTGAGTCCCTGAGATCACAGGTCCTGCTGGGAAAAAGTTCTGCTGTAGGACCAAGGCCACTAGAGCAGCAAAGATGACCTGGCTGAGCAGTGACCAGATAAAGCCCACAGTGGCCTGAGTACCCACCCGGCACAGCCCCATCTACTCTCCTGCCCTGCAACAGATCAGCATAGGAAACATAGACTCTGGAAGGTTCTCAGGTCTTCCATTTATTTTGTCTCTCAAATGTTAGTAATCTCCTCCTCTAATTAACTCATCAACCTCTCATGGCAAGAATTTAAAGAAGTAAATTTATACTCAGATTCTAATTTTAATAGGGAAACAGGAAGTTGCAGCTCAGTACACCATGAAGTTGAGACAGAGACAAAGACATCCGAGCCCCATTGTCTCTGGAACAGGAAAGGTAATTGGGTAGAAACATGGGGTAGTGCGGGGAAGGGGGTCATGGTGGACGTGGGGGTAGGCTGGTCTCCCCACCTTCTCACATTATGCTAACAGGGGTGAAGACACATTTGGACACCTTTGCAGAAAGAGAATTCAGGCTTCTTGAAGTCACAAAAGGGAGGCATGAACAAATCTTGCTTCTCAGTCCCACACAAGGAAGCTGTCTCACACTACAGAGAAAATATTCATGAACAAATTCACATCAGTCACAGTGATGGGTCACACTCTAAACAGCCCATTTCATGCTCAAGACATCCAAGTCAAAGAAACCCCATAGCACAGCTGAGTGCCCTCTGCTCCTCCCAACACCCCACTCACATCAGGGCCCCTGCCCTGGAGTGTCACCTTTATTAGCTGTGAGAGACACACCAGAGCCCTGGGCACTGTCAATGATTGGGGTAGAACAAAAACAGGACCTGGTCAGAGCCCACAGATGTGGCTAGAGGAACTGTAGGGTGGGTGAGCTCCCTCATGGGCTCCTGACCAATACCGCAACAATCTCAGGGATCAGCCTCCTTCATACTTACTTGCAGGCTGAGAGTAGCTCCCTCTGTTTCTATCTGTGGAAACAAAATGTCCTGTGAGAGGCCAGAAAGGAGCCAGGGCCATAAGGTCCTAGAGCAACCTCCTAGTTGTTGATCCCAGAGAAGTTTCCAGAAATGTGTAACTGCAGATTACACATTTACTTCATCAGGAAATACGACGAAAGCAGATGTGGGTCCTGGACCAACTGCCCTCCTGAGGTCTGTCATCAGCAGAGACCTTCCCCTGTGATTTGTGGCTGCTGGGAATCAGGTCCCCACCACCACAATCATTGAAGTGAAGAATCTGTCCTTCATTTTCACAAGTGCTTTACAAATGAGTAAGAGCTGGCACACAGGGCCCAGGCTGGGTAGGCCTGTGTGTGTGTGGATGGTGCTTCCCAGTAACGAGGCAGGACACACTTCTACCTGGGGCTTGCAACCCCCAGTAGGACAAGAAAACTCAGACTCCGCTCCTTACCCCTTCCCTACCTGAGCTCTTCCTCCTCCACATTACAGCAGCAACCACAGCTCCAGTGACCACAACTGCTAGGACAGCCAGCCCAGCAATGATGCCCACGATGGGGATGGTGGACTGGGAAGATGGCTCTGGGAAAGGAGAGGAAGGTGAGGGCCCCTGACCCCAGGCCTCAGCCCTGACTCTGCAGAAGGGCTCCTGCTTTCCCTGAGAAGAGACGCGACCCCTCATCCCCTTCCTTACCCCGTCTCACTCCTTACCCCATCTCAGGGTGAGGGGCTGGGGCAGCCCTTCGTGTTGCACATGGCACGTGTATCTCTGCTCCTCTCCAGAAGGCACCACCACAGCTGCCCACTTCTGGAAGGTTCCATCCCCTGCAGGCCTGGTCTCCACGAGCTCTGTGTCCTGGGTCTGTTCCTCCCCGTCCCGCTGCCAGGTCAGTGTGATCTCCGCAGGGTAGAAGCCCAGGGCCCAGCACCTCAGGGTGGCCTCACGGTCAGAGATGGGGTGGTGGGCAACGTGTGCCTTTGGAGGATCTGAGCAGAGTCAGAAAATTCAAGTACTTTGCCTTCCTCATGAGAAACCCCAGCAATGCTCATGTGACCGTCCTGAGAATGGACAGGACACCTGGGGTGAGGAAGGGAGCACAGAACCCAGACACCAGCCTGGACACAGGCACCTGGGAAAATCTCCTATTCCTTGGAAAGTTCGAGTCTCTGAGGGGGGAGCAGGGACTTCTGGCCCTGACCTAAGTGGAGGCCAAGGGACTCAGAAGAGCTGGAATCAGAGCCCCACACACATTCAGTGTGCAGAGAACAAAGCTTGAGAGGAAAAGTCACGGGGCCCAAGGCTGTTGGAGGGCTCAAAGGGGATCGCGGATCAGTATTCCAGGGACTGTCTTCCCTTCATTCCCTCAGAGACTTTATCCCTTAATTGTCCCAGAGAGCAGGGTGGACTCTCACAGTCACTCTCTGGTACAGGATCTGGAAAGCCAGAAAGCTTCTTCCCACTCAGGACCAGAGAGAGGGCGATATTCTAGCATTAATCCCACTTTCCTCCCCACCTTGTGCGAGGCCATCCCAAGAGATCTACAGGAGATGGGGAAGGCGCCCATGGCCCCTGGTACCTGCGCGCTGTAGCGTCTCCTTCCCGTTCTCCAGGTATCTGCGGAGCAACTCCAGGCACTCGCCCTCCAGGTAGGTCCTGAACTCCTCTGCATATTCCTCTGCCTCATAGAAGCGCTGGGTGATCCTAGCTACCGTGTCCGCGGCGGTCCAGGAGCGCAGGTCCTCGTTCAGGGAGATGTAATCCTTGCCGTCGTAGGCGTGCTGGTGATACCCGCGGAGGAGGCGTCCGTCGGACCCCATGTCGCAGCCATTCATTCCCTGGAGGGTGTGAGACCCTGGCCCGGTCCCTGCAGTCAGCCCCGTCCAGCTAGCCGCGCCCTCTCTCCGCCCAACCCGCTGGGATTTTGGCCTAAACTGAAAATGAAACCCGGTAAAGGCGCCTGGGACTCTCCCTGGTGGACGGTCTGGGCGGGTCCCGCAGCCTCACAGTGGATTTCGGACCCGGAGACTCTGAGGGACCCGGACGGTCCGTGGCTGATGGGGAGTGGTCGTGACCCGCGCCCCCGGTCGGGGTCACTCACCGGCCTCGCTCTGGTTGTAGCGGAGGAGCAGGTTGCTCAGGGCCACTCGGTCAGTCTGTGCGTTGGCCTTGGCGTACCCTGTGGTCCGCTCCCAATACTGCGGTCCCTCTTGCTCCACCCACGGCGCCCGCGGCTCCATCCTCGGAATCGCGGCGTCGCTGTCGAACCGCAGGAACTGCGTGTTGTCCACGTACTCCACCGCGATGTACCTGTACCGAGGCTCCCTGCGGCCAGGCCGCGACACAGCGGTGCTAAAATACCGCAAGGAGTGGGAGCCTGGGGGCGAGGAGGGGCTGAGATCCGCCCGACTTTCCTCCGGGCGCAACTCCCCAGGTCCTGCACCCCAGCGGTACCGGCCCCTCGCTGCTCCCCGCAGAGACCCTTTCCCTCCCGACCCCGCACTCACCCGCCCAGGTCTCGGTCAGGGCCAGGGCCCCTGAGAGCACAAGGAGGAGGGTTCGGGGCGCCATGACCCCAACCTCCGCGTCTGGGGAGAATCTGAGTCCCGGAGGGTGCATGGGGACTTTAGAACCGGAACGCGGCGACACTGATTGGCTTCTCTAGAAACTCCGCACACAATGGGAGTGAGAAATGGGGCCGCGTTATGAGTATCCAGGAAGAGGAACCTGACACGGGTTGGGAGAGAAGGAGAAACTCTGGGGAGATGGGGAATTCTCAATGCTGAGCCTCCCCACCCCAGACGCCGTCTCGGGGCCTGAGCCCTTGAGAGCCACTCCTGGGGCCCTGGGACTTTGCCCTCACCCTCCTCCTACTGTGCAGGGTGTATCTCAATGTCTCCCTGAGTCTTCGCCCGGGGACTGAGAAACCAGTGAGAAACCTTCGGCAGGGACCGAGTCCATCTCCCTTCAGTTCTCATTCCGAAATCTCCGTCCCTTGACTGAACTTTCTGCCTCACACTCCATACCTGGACTCCCCTGGACTCTTTTGGAAGAAAACTCACCCCAAGGAGCTTGGTGCCAGAGAATGAACTTGTCCTGAGAATGAAGGTATAGAGACAGTTTCTTCTTCTCCTCCTCCTTTTCCTCCCCCTCCTCTTCCTTCTTCTTCCTCTTCTTCCTCTCCTTCTCCTTCTCCTCCTCTTCCTCTTTCTTCTCCTTCCTCCTCCTCCTCCTCCTCCTCGTCCTCCTCCTCCTCTTCCTTCTCTGGAAAAGTCGTAGCTGAGCATATGAAATAGAACGGAGACCAGTTTCCTTTTTATTAGCTGCAGTGAGTAGTAGAATCTTGGTAACCCCTGAATTATCAGGAATCTTATGTGTAAAAAATGTTACTTTGTCCCCTTGATATGTAAATGTGTCTAAATGCATTACAACTGACAACTCGCAGAGCTCCCAAGTTTTGCTTTCCCAGACTATGTATCTGTATCTTGTTGTATTCTAAAATTACCTTCATTCTATAGCCCTGAGTTTCTGTGTGAGTCCAGGACATCTCCTCAATACAAAGTAGCACAATGTGTTATTGTATGTTGCAACCAGGAGCCAGTGCATTCATTCACCTCAAAGTTGCAAGTGTTCAATGCAGTCACAATGCCCCTCACCAGTGCTCATGCACTTCCTGTTTTTAGGAAGTATCTACATCTAAGTAGTGTGCGTATTTTATTGGAACACCTAGTATTTTTTTAAACCTGAAAAATAAAGCAGAAAAAGCAATTAATTTTTTGGCAGTCCTGCATGTGGTGTTAAAGGCCAAATGTAAGGAACACCCTGCTAGGCTCTGTAGATGGATGTATTAAAAATTTATAAAACAATGTGTTTAAACCTAAGAATTCTGCCGCTTTCAAATTCTGTCCCTCTGCTCCTTTTCCTCACCTCCTGCTTCTCCAGCCCTTCCCTCCATCCCTCTCATCCCTCAGGCCCTCCTCTCCCCTTAGTCCCCATCACCCTGTCACTCCTGAATTGTGGCTCTAGCACTGTCCCATGACCTGCCACCTGAGTGGTCCTGCTACTGCGAGTCACAGTGTGTCATTTCTTCACCTAAAACACTCCAGTGGCTCCACCTCGGTCTTGTGAAGCATCTAGAATGTCAGGCACTTGAGCATATGAGGGCATACCTAGTTCAGCGTAGGCACTAAATTAATTTTTGTTGACTAGTTGAATGACATATGATTGTGCTAAAATTTAATTGCATCACAGAAAATTATAAAATGAAAAATACTGGAAAAAGGAAATATTTTATTTTATGCATGTAGTGTGCATATCAATTTATAAATTCATTCCATGTGCCTGTTGAGTCTGTGTATGAATTTTATATGACTGCATAACAAATTACCACAAACATTGGCTTTAAACAGCACCCATTTATTTTATTTATTTATTTTTAGAGACATGGCCTCCTCCTGTTATCCAGGGTAAAGTGTAGTTGCATAATCATGGTTCCCCGCAGCCTCAAACTCCTGGCCTCTAGAGGTCCTCTTGCCTCAGTCTCCGGAGTAGCTAGGACTACAGGCAAGTACCACCATGCTCAGGTAAATTTAAAAAAAAGAAAATTTTTTTGTGGAGAGGAAGGTCTCCTCAAATTGCCCAGGCTAGTCTCAAACTGCTGGCTCCAAGTAATCCTCCTGCGTCATTCCCACAAACCTTAGGATTACAGGCATGAGCTACCACGCCTAACCACACAACACTTGTTTATTTGTTTACAGTTCCTCAGTCAGAAATCCGAACATGATTGGAGGGTTCTCTGTTTAGGGTTTCCCAAAGTTACGTTTTCATTTTGAGGACCTCTTTCAGGCTTATACAGAGGTGACAGGATTCAGTTTCTGCCAGTTGTAGGACTAACGTTCCTGTTCCTTGCCTGCTGTCAAGGTAGAGAGAGGCTGCTATCAGTTCCTGGTGCCCACCAGCATTCTTTGCCACACAGCCCCTTCATTTTTAAAACCCACAGTGGAGGAACTCCCTCACACTGAATCCATCTCACATTGTCAATCTCTATGATCAGGAAGAACCCGGTCCTTTCAAGGGCTTGCCAGATGAGGACAACCCGACCAAGGATAATCCCTGTGTTAAAGTCAATTGATTTAGGACCTTAATTATATATGTAAAAATCCCTTCAAGGCAGGACCTACATTATTGTTGGTTGATTAACTGGGGTCAGGTGAATGACCAGGCGCACACGCCTATCATGGGGGGCGATGATGGAATCAGCCTAGCATGGCTTGGGTCTTTCTTTTGAGTTTAATTGGGACACCGTTGGAAACTGAAGTTCAAATAAAGCAGTAATTGTGAATGATAATAAAATACATCCTATTTAGCCATGGAAATTCTTCTTACTTCTTAAAACCAAATGACATGTTTAATATTTTATAATTAATTTAGGTCGGTTGTGGTGGCTCATGCCTGTAATCTCAGCACTTTCGGAGGTAGAGTTAGGCAGAGAGCTTGATTTCACGAGTTCAAGATCAGCCTAGGCAGCATGGCAAAACCCTTGTCTCTACCAATAATATAAAACTTTTAGCCAGGCATGGTGGTGCATGTCTGTACTCCCAGCCACTCAGACAGCTGAGGTAAGAAGATTACTTGAGCCCAGGAGGTCGAGGCTGCAGTGAGCTGTCATCCTGCCACAGCACTCCAGCCTGAGTGACAGAGCAAGACCCTGTTTCAATAATAATGATGATAACAATAAAGAGCAAATGAAAATTAAAGTGCAATTATTTATCCTCTCTTGTGAAACTGTATTCATTTTTTTACTGTTACATTACAAATTACTGAAAATGTAACAGCTCAAAGCAACAAATATTGATCATCTCCCACAGTTTCCAATGCTCAGGAATCCAGGAGAGGTTTCCCGCGGTGCTTCTGGCTCAGGGCCTCTCATAAGGTTGCAGTCCAGTTGTCAGTCTAGGGCTGCATCATCTGAGGGCTCAACTGGGCTGGAGATTTGCATGAAAAATGGCTCACTCACATGGCTGTTGGAAAAGGCCTCAGTTCCTTGTTGTATGGTCCCAGGAGGCCTCGGTCCTAGCCACATGGACCTTTCCACAGGTCTACTTATGACACAGCAGCCGGCTTCCCCCAGAGTTCATGATCCCAGAGACAGAGAGAGCAAAGGTGGAAGCTACGGTAAGTTTTTTGTTTTACACCAAGAGTCACAAACTGTTATGTCAACATTACTCCATTAGTTAGAAGTGAATCATTAAGTCCACGCCACATTCACAGGGAGGGAATTAAGCTGTACCTCTGGAAAGTGGAGAGTATCAAAGAATTTGCATATATGTTAAAAGCAAAATTAAAATTATAGTTTCAGAATTTTATAAATCCAAATCTTCTTTCATCTGATTATAATTCTTTAATGCTTTAAACTTCTCTTTTTAAAGTAATGATTAAAATTTGAGACATCGCAGAGCCTTGGGTATTGAGGGGAAAAATGTTTGAGACACAGAAAGGAGATACTATAGTATCTCTGAGTTTTTCTTGCAAATACCTTTAATAACAATATTCTCTTGAATGAGTTGCAACACAGTTGAGAACTTATGGTAACTAGATCAAATAGTTCCAAGACTTCAGTGTCATAACAATAGAGCCTTAAAAATAAGTATTTGTTTTGCCTAAGATATCTCAAATTTAGTTTAAGAATGCCCCAAATGCCAATTTTCTCATTCAAATATCATCTTTAAAAATATTTGCAAATCAGATTGCTTTTAAGATAGAAAAAATATGAATCTCATACCTCAGTCAACACATCTAGCTTAGCATGATGTCAGTAACTTCGGTTGGCTACAGTAGCCCAAAATGGTTAGCTCCAATCTAGGGATAAGATTTTTCAAAAACTGGCTATTGGGTGGGAATTCCATAATAAACTTGCTATCTTTTGCTCTGGTTTTTAATGAGATGTGGTCGACATGATTTGGGCATCACTATGATTCTAAATAACACTGCTATTCTGTGCTTCTACAGTATTTTTTAGGCAATGCTATTGTGTTTTCCATTTCCTATTTGCTATTCTATCACTGGTTATTCATATATAATCTTTTCTGTTTAATTTATTTTGATCAGTAATGTGCATTTCCAATTCTGTAAAAGTTTAATTCAGGTGTATGTGTGGTACAATGCAACACATCAAATCCTTTGCAAGATGGAATTACCTTGCACATCAGACTGAACATTGTACACTGAAAATCTATGGAGATGCCAGTGAGCCAAGGATCAAATGACCTATTTCTAGTCAAGACCACTTTCATAGCATTCTGATCCTCTCCATCACATGGGTAATTACAATTGGCTTTGGTCCAATGTGAATAGCTCTTGCTAAGAATTCTTGTAATGGCAAAAACTGCAATTATTAAGTCACTGTCTTGACTGCAGAATTACAACAGGCACTTTTTACTCAGACTCTGTTAATAACTTCCTGTTCTTTACTTGTATCCCATATACTGTGGCATTAAACTTTTAACATACAGATTCAGAATGCTTTCTATATCATAACTACATAGGGTTATTTTATATATTGGGAATATTTCATGAGAAAAAGGAAAAAGTGGTGGGAAGGAAGAGAAAAATCAAGAAGAGAATAGGTGTAGAGAAACGGGAAACATCATGTATGGATAATATTATAAAAATAGAAGGAAATGAATCAGATGTAGATAACCACTATGGAATAATGGAAACATAAGAGAGGTTTATTAGTTACCTGTTGCTGTGTAACAAACTACCCAAAGACTTAATAACTTGAAACAATGAACATCAATTGACTCAAAGAAAGCAATACAAATACCAGCAAAACTGGAGCCACTGCAGGTGGAAGAAGTTGGATAAACAAAAGGATTTTACAAACTGGAATAAGTAAGAGGTCACCGTTGTGTAAATGGAAATGATTTGTTGGTCCATATTCTCCAAGAAGCAGATGACATGACGGTAAAGTTGCAGTATTTTATTAGAGGACACACCTGCCAGACAATATGAGACAAGATCCAGGAAACCCTGGGAAAGGCAGCAGACTGAGATGCAAGTGTGACCCCCAAGTGAGGGACAAAAGGAGAAGAGGTTTGTTGGACACATCCTAGATCACAGGCAATCTAAGGAGAGTTGAGCAAGGCCATGGAGGAGTCCTATAGCCAGTTGGCCCTTGTCTTCCAGAAATGGGTCTCCCTTAGTGTCCCTCTTGTCACCCATCACTGATTGGGAACAGCCTGTGGGAAGCAGGGCATCTGCACCAGTGCTGCTGAGGATGTCAGAGCACAGGAGCGGGGCCTTGGGAGATTATCTGGGAGCATGGCTCAAACCCTTCCTGAGGTTTCTGGGCCCTTGGAAATCAAATTCTCTCAGGCTTGGTTGCTGGACAATTCCACTAACACTTAAAATTGAACCAGGAGACCCCCCAAGTGGATCACTGGGTTCCACACACATTCCTCCTGCCCTCATTGTGTGACCGCAGCCCAATCGTCTCCTGGAGATTAGGATCTATTACCTGTGCCTGGAGAGGAGGGGACTCCTCACTTGCTAGTCTCTGGGCACATAGTGTCCAAATCTCCCTGCGGGCAATAGTAATGTGTTGTTCAGTGGGCTCTCATTTGTCCTGATTGACGAGTACCCTTCTTTAGAATCCAGGACCTTCTACCCTGCAGAGCACAGGTTTGGGAGATGAGAAGTGCAAAATCCCACAGCAGGTGAATCTAAGGAATGAGACATGGAGCCATACCCACTTCCACTCCTTGGTTTCTTGACCCACATGTTCTTCCTACTGAGAACACAGCACTGTAGACATGTCTCTGATTTAATAAATGCACCATGTCCTGAAAGACAGCACCCAGCCCTCAGAGTGCTTCCTCCGGACTGGCACTGAGTTGTGCCTGTAGAAGACGTGTCCGGCATTCTTTGTGGCTGGCAGACCCTGGGTGGTGCTGATGGTGATAGAATCAGTGGATCCCACGGCCGTGAAAATGCTGCACTTACTTCCCTGTCAAGTGGGTTCCCCCAGGAAGACAGTGTGCTAAGAGCAATGTCAAGCCTGTGGATCAGGAACGTCAACAGTCCCCAGAGAATGGTGCTGACTGAGGGTCTGAGAGCAGGACGGGAAAACCCACTCATGGAATGGTGCCTAACCCTGTGAAGATGAACCTCTGGCCCTTCCAGGATGGAAGTGGCTCAATGTAGTCAACTCATCACTTATCAGCGAGTTAGTCACCTAAAGAAATGTAGCATTTGAGGCACATCATTGGCCTCAAATGCTAATGAGTTGGACATTCAGAGGTGGCAGCAGCTGGATCTGTCTTGGAAGGTGGCAGTTAGTGCTTCTGGACCCATATTTAGCCTCACCCCTGCCACTGTGGTTGCTCCACTGATGCACTGATTCTGCCAGGCCTGGGCTGACCCATGCTGAGGGCTGGCTAACTTCAATTTGTCTGCTTGGTTGTTTAGTGCCACTTCAGGTTCGGGTGTTTTCTGGAGGTGTCAACATAGGATTCATGCTCAACCCAGATGGACCATTTCCATCTCATGATGAATGCTTTGGGGTCTGTCCAATCTATGACTTCCTGAGTTACAGAAGCCAATTCATATAGGCATTTGAAATCACATGGTTGTTTGATGTCCCATGGCAAGTATTCTCTTATCAGGGCCAGTAACATACCAAAAGTTGCTTCTAACAGGGGCTTATGTCTCTGCTGTGGATGGCACAGACTTACTCCAGAATCCCAGGCCCTCTGTGTGACTTCCCCACTGGTGCTTGTTTCAGCTCCATCCTGCATCTTTCCCCACCACTGACACCTCCAGGTGGGTCTGAGGGATGGTGTTGCCTCATGGCCTGAATCTGCCACAGTGTCCTTTCCTCGGGAGGCCCAATTGAAGTAAGTCCCTTCCTATTTCTCCTAGAGTGTGGGCCAAAGCAATAGATGTGGGATGTGGTGTTGTCAGAACTCAAAGAGTTTCACCAGGCAGTGTGCTTCCTTCTTTGTCGTGAGGATGCAAGATGCAACAGTTTGTCTTTTACTCTGGAGAAGAAACTCCTGGATGTCCTCAACCACCGGACAAATAAAACTTCACTGCAGGGGCCACTCCTGAATCTCTGTATGGTTTATCTTCCATCTTCTGAAGAGCACGTTATTTGCCAAGGCCTTCAGCATACTTTCCACCTCGTACTCATCCATCCTAGTCAACATGATGTTGTTGATGAAATGAGCTGATTTACTATTCTATAGGATGCCGGATTCTTCAGATCTCTGAAGACTCTACAATAGAGGGCAGGTCAGTGACAATAACCCTGAGGTCAACCATAAAGAAACATGTTGTGGATCCCACATGAATCAATTCGTGTATAGTTTTTCTCATTGGAGTGGAAAGGAACACACTGACCAAATCCACAGCTGCACACTGTGTGCCTGAGGCCTTATCAATCTGCTCTACCAGTGATATCCAGCCAGCATGGCAGCTGCAATTATGACTCCTACTCTGTCAAGTCTGAAGTAATCCCATTCATTCTTTAGGCCCCATCAGGCTTCTTTGGGGACAGATTGCTGGGTCACATGAAGATAATAAGCAACCCCAACACCACCCCTCATCCTTCAGCTCTCTAATGGCAGTGCTACACCTACAATACCTATAGTACCTTTCATAAGACCCACCCTGGGACTCAATATCATTTTTTATTTGGCCAGGATGAAGTCAGTTGCAGAGGTTTCAGACAATGAAAGCCCTTATTCCAGAGACTTGGAACCCAATGTGGGGGTTACTCCAGCTGCCAGTGCATCAACGCCAATTAAACACTTGGGGAATGGGGAGATAAACAGGGCTGGGTCTGTGGACCCGGTGGTTCCACTGTGATGTGTCCAGGTTTATTCCCGGCTTCTGTAAGTCCCACTGTGATGGGGACATGATGGTTCTGTAGGCCTATAGGCATCAATATCAGCTCACACCCAGTGTCAATACTCCCCCAAATTCTGCCTGTTTCCCTTTCCAAGTGTACAGTCCCCCAAGTAAATGGCTGTAGACTCCTTGGCAGAAAGACAGAAGGAATTGTTCCAGCATATACTTGCCATGAGGTTCCAGGGTCCTTCCTCCTGGGGTAGGGACTCCTCTAGAACTGGGATATGAAACTTGGTTGAAGTTTAGAACTTCAACCAAGTTTAGAAACTTGGAATTGAGAGTGGGATCATGACTTTGTATTGAATTAAACACTCTCAGCCTCCTGCTCATCAATTCTTGCTTTCTTATCATGGATATCAAGCAGCACCCTTGTTGGCTGCCTGTCTATTCTGACACCACCCTCTATTAACCTTCCCCACAACTCCCTGCAGATCAAGCTGCCTCAGATGCTCCTCTGAGATTATCATGGTAACCATGCCCTCTGGCTTTTGCAGGTCACTGCCACCATTTGGTTCTCTGTCTTTTCAGGGCCACATTTTCCCCAGGAATATCAATGAGCCCAACTAAGGACCTCCTTCCTGCCATCACACCCAGCCTGCAGAGGACACCACCCTGACGCCTCTTAGGAATGCAAGTCCCTCTTACCGGTACGTTCCTGAGGCTCTGGTGGAAGGTGTACCCTCTGGGTCCTCTGTGGAGCATGGCCCTAGTGGGCCTTCTGGTCTCGCATGATGTCTCCATCCCACACAACAACTTCCCTCGGCCTCTTTATCCATCCTCTACATGTTCCTACAACTAAGTCATGTCTAACTTACTGAGAGTTGGGCATCATTTTTTCCAGTCTACATGGGTCCACCCCAGCAGTGGGTCTGCCCCATGCCCTGAGGTCCTTGATAAACCCATACCCTGAGAAAGTGCTCCCAAGCCAAAGGTGTTTTTTATTTATCCAGCTTGATTCTGGCCCTTTGATCAAACACCCTCAAATTCCAGTCCCAGAACTGCTCCTCAGGCTCCTACGGGGACATACCTACCAGCTAGTTACTGCAAAACTACTGAGTGGGATTCCCATTGCATCATAGGGGTGAGGCTTCTGCAGCATATTCCAGTGTAAGAAGTGGGAGCTATTACCAGAGAAGAGCCTCCTCTGCATGCCCAGAGGGTTCTAAAGGGCACCCATAGGATAACCCAGTTCCAATTTGCAGAATCTCAGGTTTCCTCACCAGAGCCCTGACTTTCCCACAACAGGCCTGCCTCTGATGAATGTCCGAACATCTCTGTAGTACTGTGACTTTCACAATGATGTCATCAGCTATCATTCCACTCTGCAAAGAGAGAGGGGCAGGTGCCTCTCCTCAATCTGTCTCCCCCAGGCCCCGTGAGGGTGGGTGGAGGCTCTCTCCAGGCCCTCGTCTGGCCCCACCCCAGCATGTCTCCAGGTTCCTCTCAGCCCTGGTTCCTTTTGGCCCTGCAGTCACAATGAGCAACATTGTGATGCACCCTGAACTGTGTCACAGTGTCATCCACTCAGGCTCACACTGCTTATAGGCCACTTGCCAGCCAAGGGATGTGGCCACATTTTGTACCTTCTGCACCTCAGCCTTGCTTTCAAGTGCAGGTGATGAAGACACCCATGTAGAACAAATGTTATCTTCTATCTTCATTGAGTTTAGTCATCCAATTTTCCAATCCTCAATGGGCAAGGAAGAGTGTGGTTTCCACCAAAAGGCAGGATGTCAGCAGTCATGGGGGCAACAAACAGGCAAAGACACCTGAAAACAGACCAAGCAGGAAGCACAGGCATCCAGTGAAGATGGGAACCCTGTAGATTTGACTGTCTTTAAGCACATTAGAGAGATTACCGTTACTAACAACTTAGCCAGAAAAGTTTATTAGTTATTTTCAAAAAGCATAAAATTATGTAATATAGTATTTTTTAAAAATTCCCATCAATACAAAACTAATCTGGGCACTGCAACTTCCGGCGAGCAACTGGGACAGGCGGCATCATCAGGAAGGCAGGCCCTGCCGTGCCCCATGTGCCAGTGCCCCAGATGGCAGCAGCCTCCCCAGAAGCATCTTGTATGTCACCTGCACAGGGCCAGGGTCCCAGCTCCCCATACACCTTCCCCTGCTTTTTCTTTTTTGTCCTTTCCTGTTTTGATAAACCACCTGCAAAAAGGAAAAACCACTCTGAGGACAAGAAACATCTCCATGAGAAACACATAGTTGCCAGAGGGTAAAAGGCCCTGTTCATGCACATTGAAAAGCTCAGGTATTTCTATTAAAGTCTCTCCTTTTACTTTAGGATGCCGACTCCTGCGTCCATCTCAACCTGGGCATCGTGCCACCACCTTTAAGAAGAGAAAAACTAAGTAGTGCTTTGCAAAGGGGCAGCAGCATTTCTCACTTCTGACCACATCAGGCGCACGGCCATGCAGATGAACAGGTGGGGGACACAGGTGAGGCCCCAGACCTGCTCTCCTCCCACAGTACATTCCTGAGTCTTTTTAAACAGTTGTGAAAATGCCACAGATGCAAGCACCTGTGGGCCACTCCCATGGGGACCATTGCATGAGGCAGTTCCACTCATTCTCAGATCCTCCTACCATGGGCTATGCTTAGTGACCTAAGGCCAAGCCGAGGAGGACACCGGCCACAGCACACTATCCTCAGGGGCATGCTGCCAGCAGGGGCAAAGTTATCCCTAGCAACAAGATACAGAAAGAAAGAAAAAAGGAAGGATGTGTAGCCGATGGGCCGGTTTGTGCTCTTGATTTGCCACACAAAAGAATTTGAGAGCAAGTCCAAAGTAAAAGTCAGCAAGATAATTTATTGCAAAGTGAAAGTACACTCTGACAGCTGATCAGAGCAGGCTGCTCAAAAGTGAGACAGTACCCTCTCCTCACAGGAGTCTTACGTGATTATTCATGAATAGGTGGGAAGGGGTATTGTTTTAAGCATGTTCTGTGGTCCCTTCGACGTGCGTGCACTGTGGTTGTACATACCAGCACATACACCTCATGTCTCATTAGCATCTTAGCTTCCCACTCAGGGGTATGTTTTCTACTATTATAATGAGCATAGGTCAGCCCAAGGACACTAATCATGGGTTTCTGTGCTTGTTTAGATTTTGGGATGTTCCCCTTGGCTCTTCCACCTCCTTGCTGCAGGATGTTCTAACCACAAGCCCAGGATATGGTTTGTGCACGTCAAACAGCTTGTTCTCTCCATCAACCTGACAAGTCTCTTGTTTCCTTTCAAGGGAGGCTGTGGACCCCCTATCTCACCTACCTCAGAAGGACAGTACAGCAGTAGCCATCATGACCAAGAAAGATGATTCCAGAAGTGCAGGACAACTCCCCACCCAGATGCTGTGGCTGTGTAGTTACACACCAAGAGGTAAGCCCAGCTGACTCTCAGGGTGCTCGCTGCCCTCAGCTGACGGCCTGTAGGACATCAAGTCTTGAGAACACCATGTCCTAGTGGAGTAGAATGAACTGACAGATACACAGCAAAGCTCCACATACATTTCCTTTTCTTTGGGCCTGCAAAGTTCTTCATCAGTGTCCTCTCGCTTTTCAGCTACTACTGTTGGCTGGCTGGAAAAAATAGAACAATAGTAAAAATTGGAGACAAGTCTTTGGTGATGAAATATTGGCTACTTCCAGTATTTTCTAGCTTTGGTTATGGTTGCAGTTTTCCAGCTCACCTTGTGGGGATGAATTCAGAAAAAACTTCCGTTACAAATCGAAATGAACATTCCAGAAGTATTGGCTCAAATCAACCTTGCCCTATTAAGCCACTTAGTGAATCAAAAGATTGCTTGTTGGACTGTTAATCTCGGTGGCCAGAGAAAGGAGCTGAAGAAGGTGTTGTCAGATCAGGAACAAATAATTACAGCGGCAATAGAAAATAGAAGGCCACTTGTTCATAACCATTTGAATAAGGGCAAGGTATATGGAAACACATTATGAACTGATATTTTCAGTTTTGTTTGCAAGAAAATAGGCCAGGCGTGGTGGCTCACGCCTGTAATCCCAGCACTTTGGGAGGCCGAGGCAGGTGGATCACGAGGTCAGGAGTTCGAGGCCAGCCAGGCCAAGATGGTGAAACCCCATCTCTACTAAAAATGGAAAAATTAGCCAAGCACGGTGGTAGGTGCCTGTAATCCCAGCTACTCAGGAGGCTGAGGCAAGAGAATCGCTTGAACCAGGGCGGCAGAGCTTGCAGTGAGCAGAGAATGTGCCACTGCACTCTAGCCTGGGCGACAGAGCAAGACTCCATCTCAAAAAAGAAAGAAAAGAAAGAAAATGATTAATGGGGTAAAATAATTGAAGTATCACAGAAGATACACTAAAAAAAGAAAGAAAGAAAGAAAGAAAAAGCCTTTGTATAGTTTGCTGGAGCCACAGAAGCCCTACTCCAGAGCAGAACGATGCCTGAATCTTCAGGGTCCATTTGTGCCGCATTCACTAGCAGCCATAAATGTGACTTAATTTTACTTTGGAAATAATGCTTACCTATTGTGAGAGGCTGTAATATGAACCATCATTACATGTTAACATGGCACATGGAATTTTGAGTGCCTAAGTTACATTTTTAGAGTTGTTTCTTAGTAGCCATGTGAGTTTCCACTCCAAAAACACAAGCTAACAACTTGTTTTAAGTGAAGGACATCTAGGGCAAATGGTGGCTGACAGTGAGTAAGATCCCAATTACTCTTGCTTGTACTGTCTAAGGAAAATAAAATAACTGCTTTTCTTGTTGGGTGTTTGCTAATTTATAATTACTGTTTTATGCTTTTCAACATTTTTAATAAAGATTTTTATTGTTGGCTATAAACGTTTTAAAAGGATTATCTTCCTCTAGAATCACTCTAGGTACCAAATTCTGTATTATTCTGGATTCATCAGAGAAACAGAACCAATAAGGTGTGTGTGTGTGTTTATTCGTGTTATGAAACTGACTCAAGCAATTATTAGGGTGGCAAGTAGGAAATCTGTAGGATAAGCCAGCAGGCTGAAAATGCAGACAGAAGTTGATATTGTAGTCTTAAGGCAGAATTTCTTCTTTTCTGGGAAACTGCAGTTTCTGCTCTTAAAGCCTTCTATTGATTGGATGAGGCCCATCTACATTATTGAGGGTGATTTCCTTTTCATAAAGTCAACTGATTGTAAATATTAACCACATGTACTAAATATCTTCATAGCAACATCTAGATTAGGTTTAATTAAATGACTGGGTACTATGTCCTAGCCGAGTTCTTTGGCATTGACTCTGGGTCAAGGCACCATGTTTTCCATCATCTGCACGAGACCTAGATGACTGCTTTGATATCTACTGAAGGCCACAGCCTTGCCAAAGCCAGCCCCAGCTGAAATGCACTCACCTGCATTCCCACACAATTTTACATGCAATTTGGGGGAGGTTATGGGACCCGTGAAAACCAAGGGTCTGTGGTCCTGTGACACTTTCTCTCAGAGGGTGAAAAAGGAGTTCCTTGGAGCAGCAACTCCCCAGGGGAGTTGCTCCAACTCCTGCCTGCCCCTCCTCCCCTCTCAGCGCCAGTCCTCTTTCCTGCTGGTGCTCATCATGCAGTTTTTAAATCCCCACTCCCTGCCCCACCACTGTTGGGCTCCAGGACCTGCCTATTGGGAACTGCAGATGGGAGAAAGTATGAAGTGACCCACCTGAATTTAGAGGAGGGAAGTGAGGAATTTGGAGATATCTAAAAACATTTTGTTCCTGTGGTTTTACTTTAAATTATCTATTTTTATTGGAGATAAAATATAGATAATTTGAAATTATAACCAGTATCTCATGATTCTTCAGCATATACCATACCCCCTGGTAACCCTGGTACTTATTTATTTATTTATTTATTTATATTTTTTTGAGACGAAGTCTCACTCTGTCGCCCAGGCTGGAGTGCAGTGACTTGATCTCGGCTCACTGCAAGCTCCGCCTCCCCGGTTCATGCCATTCTCCTGCCTCAGCCTCCCGAGTAGTTGGGACTACAAGTGCCCGCCACCATGCCCAGCTAATTTTTTGTATTTTTAGTAGAGACAGAGTTTCACCATGTTAGCCAGGATGGTCTTGATCTCCTGACTTCGTGATCCACCCACCTTGGCCTCCCAAAGTGTTGGGATTACAGGTGTGAGCCACCGCGCCCGGCCTTATTATTTTAAACTTGTACAAATATTTTAAACAAACACAAAAGTAGAGAGAAGAGTACAGTGACCTTCACTGTACCCTTCACTCAGTCACATCCACTCTTGATTTATCTATATCCTCAACCATAACCCAACACCAGGTTATTTTCAACTAAATCCTAGAATACAATATATTATTTCACATGTTAGCAGTTTTCTTTTGAAGATGCCAATGTTCAGCTTCTTTAAAAAGAGAAACAGAGAGGGGTGGGAGAAGGATTGAACTGACAAAATGTATTTTCAAATGCAATTAAGGCAGAGGACAATGCAGGAACCCTCGCGCCCCCTTTTAACTGAATGCTCAGCACCTCCTAGATTCTCAATAGAAGAAAGCAGCAGCCCAGAGCCAAGGAGCCCAGGGAGGCACATCATGTTTTAATTTTTTAGCTGTTTTCAGAGCGGTATCTGGCATCTCCAGAATGGTAACACTGGACATTTCTATCCCCACTCTTGTAATGGGACTCCCCAGCTCAGAGAAAGGGAAATTATCACCCATGCTCATTTATACCTTTAATGCCTCCACCCACTCCCTTGGTCCTGACTTCCCAGTTGGAGGAGGGGGAGGAAAAGCAGAGGCATGAAATTGAAATGTCTTCTCTGCCATCTGCTGGGGATTTGCTTGAATAACAGGAAAGGGCTACATAAAAGATACGCAGCCAGGAATGGAGGTTCCTTTTCCTGTTTCCTTCAGGAAATTTCCCCTGGGGCAGACAGAGCAAGAGCGATGGACAGAGGAATGGGAACAGGACCCAGGGAGAGGTCTGGTTGTATGTGAGCATTTCTGCCTCCCCATCTGTCATTGTCCTTCCTCACCAAGCCTTCAGACCACCTGCGATGGCCTGGCCGCTTGCCATCCCTAGCTGGGCCAAAATTCCATCACGGGGACACACAGCGTGGCAGAAGTGCAAGGCCTCATTCCCGCTGGGGCAGCCTCCCGGAGATGGCCTCAGAAGAGCTTCTGGGAATTTCTTTAAAACCTCCACTACAGGCACCAGTTACCCCAGTTATCCCATCCTTAAGTGAAAAATCAACCACAGAGATGACTGATTGTAACAGCCTTATTTCAGTAGAGGCAGGTGAAAAGGGTTTCTCTTCATTGGCCTATTAGTTACAATGGGGAGGGGTCACTGAGTGAGCAGCGGGTGGTGGCAGTGACGACCCCATTCTCTCACTGCGGCCCGACACTTTTGAGACAAGTTCCCACTTCTCCATTAGATATGTCTCCTCCACATGCAGAAAATGTGGTCGCATAGCTTCCCTTCTCAGTGCTGGATTGCTGGCGCTTCTTTTCTTTATCAGAGACATGAATATCATTTTTCTTTATGAATTTCTAAGACTTCAGGGTTTCTTCAGGGAGAATTTGCTTAAGGAGGCTCCTGCGTAGACTGAGTCCTTCTTGAGGGTTTGCTGGATGTCCCCAGATACAGTGTGGCTGTGTCCCCCAGGATCCCCAAAGCCGGCACGTTCTGCTGTGTACCCAGGGGTGGGGACAGATGCTGCCAACTCCACCTTACAGCTGCCACATGAAATTTGAGGTCAGAGAATTCTCTTGTCTTTAAGGTCCCACATTTGCCCTCTTCGATGTTTCAGGAAATCATAACTCTGAATTTAGAAAGGTTCCCTTTTCAGTTTACTCTCCAGAAGGAAATATACTGAAAATTCTGTTTATTTTCAGATATCGAATAGAATTGAAAAGTCAAACTGTCAGTTTACTTGCAGTGCATACAGAGAAATTGAATGTTTCAAGCCACTGGGACATTTCTAGAAGCTCCATCCTTTTCCAGTAGGACATGAGTAAAGTCAGTGAGGAGCGAACCTGCAGTCCACGGGCACCTCCAGGATTGCGGGAGGAGATGCACACGTCTTTCTGATGTGTGGAGTCCTGAGGACAGAGCCTGAGACCCTGCATTTCCCAAAGTACTTGTTTGCTAAGCAAATGTTTCTGTGACTTGAAATAAACTTGGGGATGTGGAAGCCACCTTGCAACCAAGCAAACCCAGATGAGAAAATGAATATGAAGTGTTCTGGGAGAGAGCAGAAAAGTCCATTGCCATCATGTTTCCTAATTTTTACAATTCTCTTAAACAACGTGCCTAAGGTTATAGCCCCTCCAGTTTGTAACAACCTCTAAACGAGAAAATCATTGACAGGGCATTAGTAAGTGGTGGATACAGAATAAATGCTGAAAATCAGTGCTTGATTCAAAGTAGTGATAGTCAGAGTCTCCCAGGTGTCTATAGAGAGGTGGGCTGGGGACTTTGCCCAGCGACCAGAAAGAAGAGCCTCAGGGAGATGAGGATGTCTCACAGCCAGGGAAGGGACAGTGAAGGGCCCCATGGGAGTGCATCCCAGGGGTCTGTTCCTGTTCAGACTCCAATGCTCAGCACCCAGTGTGGCACATGGCAAGACCTCAGCAAATACGTCAGTTGGCTGGATGAAAGAGGGCAGATGTGAGCCAAAAAGTATTTTGTTGGGGCATTAGTGTAAAAGTGTTGGTGAACTTACCTTGCAAGGAGATAGAAAGGGGGATGGGTGGATGGATGGATGGATGGATGGATGGATTGATGGATGGATATTCATTTTCTCTATGTGTGTGTGTACGGGGGTATCTATCTCTATGTCTGTCTCTCTGCTCTTTCTCTCCATTTTCCATTGTTCCTTCACAATCATGGTTTCACTATCATCAGTAACATCTTTTTTTTTTTTGGAAACGGAGTCTCACTCTGTCACCCAGGCCGGAGTGCAATAATGGCATGATCTCTGCTCACTGCAGCCTTCATCTCCCGGGTTCAAGCGATTCTCCTGCCTCAGCCTTCTGAGTAGCTGGGATTATAGGTGCATGCCACCACACCTGGCTAATTTCTGGAATTTTTTTTTTTTTTGGTAGAGACGAAGTTTCACCATATTGGCCAGGCTGGTCTCGAACTCCTGACCTCGTGATTTGCCTGCCTCAGCCTTCCAAAGTGCATCAGTAACATCTCTTACCTGGTCTTATAGGACCTTGCCTGTCTATTCTATTCGTGGTCACAAGATAGAAAAAGGAAAGGAGTGTGTGGAAAACAAGATAAGGAAATAGATGCTTCTGACGTGGGGCAGTGGGGAGGCAGGGGCTGCACCTCACTGCAGAGTCCATCCTGCTGAACACAGAAGGGCAAAAACAGCCATGCCCAGACAGCCATGCCCGTGCTGATCAGAGGGGAGGACTGCGCCTCCCGATCCTTCTACCTGTGTCTTTCAGGCATTTGCTGTCTAGGTCCAAGTTACCGCTATGAAAAGGGATTTGAGAATTCCCACAGGGGCCTTTCAGCCTCTTTCTATGGCTCTTCCTGCCCTTTTGAAAGCATAGCCAGAGACATCAGAAATGAAATTGTACGTACTTCCTTTTGGACTTTGATGCAATCTTTGGAAATAACTTTTGTAAATGCCAAGCTACATTTTGGCAGCCCCATCAGAGTCAGGTGTGCCCAGGACGGTCAACACAGGCCCTCGACTCTCATTCTGGTTGGATTCTATGACAGCTATTTTGCCATAAGAATTCTAGACCTAGATCTTGCTACACTACAATTGCCTCACGTTGCAAGACAAACAAATCTAACCTGAGTCCTGTGGATTCCAGGGCTGCTCAGGGGGAACCTCCATCCCAGCGTGGATGAACCTCAGGTTCAGCCCCGTCTGCCCACTCAGCCCGCAGCCCCGTCCCAGAGAGCGCTCAGTCGGGATCCGAGAGCAGCGCAGCGGCGCCCCCGTGTGGCCACAGGGCCGAAGAGCGAGGACCCCGCTCCCCTTTCTCCCTAGCCAGGACCTCCCAGGCTCTCTTTCTGCTCCCAGCACCTTGACAGGGCTTTGCACACAAGGGGGTTCCCGGTCTCAAGTCAGGCTCTGAGTCCATCCAGCTTCCCAAAATCCATGTTGACACTGACATTTCCTCCCACCACTGAGTGATTCTGGATTTTGGCTTCAGGAAAGAGATACCTCCAGGACAAAACAGCGGGATCATATCTGGGGCTGACCCACCCCCAAACCATTGCTACCACGTGACCCAGTCCCTCATTCTCCAAAATGAGGCCTTGCCCTCCTGTCCTCTCCCTTGTTCCTACTGCTGCTCCTGCAGGTGGAGGCTGCTCATCCCAGGAATCAGCCTGTGAGCTCCAACCCCAGAGTCTGGCCCTGGGCCCTTGGTCCAGAGAGCAGAAGGGAGAAGAAATGGATCATAAGAGAAGGGGGAGAGTGGAAGGAACCAGGGGGGAGAGAAAAATGGGAAGGGTCCTGTTAGAAGTTGTGTGTGTGTGCATGTGTGTATGTATGTGTGCAGATCAGGAGGGTGTTTCTAGGGACCTGGGGAAAGGAAAGCTAAGGGCAGGTGTTAAGGGGCCCAGCCCTGTTAATTTCAGGGTCTCACTTCCTGTAGTATCACTTCATGGCCATATTCAAGTCCAGCCCTGAGCAGCCTGTGGTCACAGAAAATCGTGAGAATAACCAGAGAAAAATGACACTTTACATACCTGGGAACATTTATGAGAATGACCCCTCAATGTGTTTAAAATTTGTCATCAGAAACAATGGTGGTCAGAAGACAATGAAATGGCATTTTTTTGAGTGCTGTAAGAAAACAACCTAACTCAGAATTATACATCCAGTAAAAATATTTTCAGGGAAGAAAAATGAAAAAGTGTCTCCAGATAAAATAAAACTAAGATAATTTGTTGTAAACATAACTCTACTACAAGAAAAATACTGAAGGAGGTTCCCAGGTTGAAAGAAATCATACCAGATGGTAACTTGAGTCTTCAGATAGGAGTGACCAACACTGGAAAAGGCAAATATATGGTGGGAAGTTAAAGATGCTCTATTTTTTTCTTAGTTTTTTTTAATTAATTTTTTTTTGAGATGGAGTTTTGCTCTTGTTGCCCAGGCTGGAGTGCAATGGCGCAATCTCGGCTCACTGCAACCTCTGCCTCCCGAGTTCAAGCGATTCTCCTGCCTCAGCCTCCCGAGTAGCTGGGATTACAGGCATGTGCCACCATGCCCGGTTAATTTTGTATTTTTAGTAGAGACGTGGTTTCTCCATGTTGGTCAGTCTGGTCTCGAACTCCCAACCTCAGGTGATCCGCACATCTTGGCCTCCCAAAGTGCTGGGATTACAGGTGTGAGCCACCACACCCGACTTTTTCTTACTTTTTTAAAAATACAAATGAACAACACTATCAACCATCTTGATCTGACATGTACAGTCACTGTATTCAACAACTCCAGAATATATATTTTGTAAAGTGAATATGGTACATTCACTAACACAGGTCATATGTTGAGACATAAAACAAATAACAATATATTTCAAAGGACTGAAATTATACAGGATATGTTCTCCGACCAAAATAGATTTTATTAGAAATCAATAATAAGTTGTCTAGGGGCCAAAAAAAAAGTATTGAAAATTCTAAATCGTCCTTCTAAATAACCTATGGATCAAAGAAGAAAACATAAGGGAAGTTAGACAATATTTTCAACTGTATGATGATGAAAATATACCTTTCAAAATTATGAGATACTATTTCCAAATTATGAGATACTATTTCCAGTCTTTCTGCAAAGGACGGTGATCCAGAGAGTGTAGTATTGGCAAAAGGACAGACACATAGATCAACAGAATAGAATGGAGAGGCCAGAAATGGAAGGAGAAAAATACAGTCACCGGATTTTGAAATACAAGTACAAAGGTCATCCAATGAAGAAGGGAATTCCTTTCAACAATGATGCTGAAACAATTGGCATCCATCTACTTTGGGAGGCTGAGGCAGGTGGATCACTTGAGGTCAAGAGTTTGAGACCAGCTTGGCCAACATGGTGAAACCCTTCCTCTACTAAAGGCACAAAAACTAGCTGGTGTGGTGGCTCATGCCTGTAATCCCAACTACTTGGGAGGCTGAGGTAGAAGAATCACTTGAACCTGGGAGGCAGAGGTTGCAGCGAGCCAAGATCATGCCATTGCACTCCAAACTGGGCAACACAGCAAGACTCCATCTCAAAAAAAAAAAAAAAAATCTTGACAATACTTCACACCTATAAAAAAGTGACTCAAAATGTATCACAGATCTAAAAATAATATGTACAGCCATAAAACTTCTAGAAGAATATAAAGGAGAAAGTCTTAACCTTGAGTCTGAAGATAAAACACCAAAAGTACAATCCATGAAAGAGAAAACAAATCAATTAGACTTTATCATAATTAATAGCTCTTGCTTTACAAAAACGCTGGTAAGTGAATGAAAAGACAAGGCACAGACTGGAAGAAACTACTTGTCAAAAAAACTGGAAGTTACAGATGTGACAAAGAACTTGTAAAGATAATATGTAAATAAAATTAAAACACAATAATTGAGGAAAAAATCTTGATTTTAGAAGTAGGTGGGGCCGGGCGCGGTGGCTCAAGCCTGTAATCCCAGCACTTTGGGAGGCCGAGACAGGCGGATCACGAGGTCAGGAGATCGAGACCATCCTGGTTAACATGGTGAAGCCCCGTCTCTACTAAAAAAAATACAAAAAACTAGCCGGACGAGGTAGCGGGCGCCTGTAGTCCCAGCTACTTGGGAGGCTGAGGCAGGAGAATGGCGTGAACCCGGGAGGCGGAGCTTGCAGTGAGCTGAGATCCGGCCACTGCACTCCAGCCTGGGCAACAGAGCGAGACTCCGTCTCAAAAAAAAAAAAAAAAAAGAAGTAGGTGAAAGATCTCAACAGATACCACCAAAGAAGATATACGGGTGGTAAACAATACATGAAAATATGCTTAAGATCGTCTGTCATTAGGGAAATGCCAATAGGCTGCAGTGGCTCATGCCTGCAATGCCAACACTTTGGTAGGCTGAGGCGGAAGGATCACTTGAGCCCAGGAGCTGAGACCAGCATGGGTAACATGGCGAGACAATGTATCTACAAACAAACAAACAAACATTAACCAGGTGTGGTGGCATGCGTCTGTGATTCCAGCTACTTGGGAGGGTGAGACGGGAGAACTGCTTGAAACTGGGAGATGGAGGCTGAAGTGAGCTGTGATCGCATCACTTTAAATCAGCCTGGGCAACAGAGCGAGACTCTGTTTCAAAAAACAAAACAAAACACCACAACAAAGTACCACTACACTATTAGAATAGCTAAAAAATTTTAAACTTACAATAAAAAATGCTGAAAATATACAGAGCAACAAAAATTCCCACTCACTGCTAATGGGAATGGAAAATGGTAAAGCCACTTTGAAAGACAGTTTAGAAGTTTCTTATAAAATTAAGGAGAGACTTACCATCAATCGTGCTCTTAGATATTACCCAAGTTAATTCAAGGCTGATATCCACACAAAAACCTGCTCATGAATATTTATAGCAGCTTTACATATGTTCATTAAAAACTGTAAACAACCAAGATATCTTTCAGCCATGCAAGACTAAGCAAACTGTGGCATAACCATATGGATCATAAGAAATGAACTATTGTCAGACCGGACGTGGTGTGAACCTGTAATCCTAGCACTTTGGGAGGGTGAGGCAGATGGATCATCTGAGGTCAGGAGTTTGAGACCAGCCTGGGCAACATGGCAAAACTCCATCTCTAGTAAAAATACAAAAAGAAAAAATTAGCCAGGCGTGGTGGCGAGCAACTGTAATCCCAGTTCCTCGGGAGGCTGAGGCAGGAGAATCACTTGAACCTGGGAGGCAGACGTCGCAGTGAGCTGAGACTGCATCATTGCACTCCAGCCTGGGCAACAGAGTGAGACTTTGTCTCAAAAAAAAAAAAAAAAAGCTATTGCCCTGGTGCAGGGACTCAATTTGGGAGGCCAAGGTGGAAGGATCACTTGTGGCCAGGGTTCAAGACCAGTCTGGGCAACATACTAAGATGCTATGTTTATTTTAAAGAGAAAGAAAGAAAGAAAGAAAGAAAAAAAAAATAGGTTGGGCGCAGTGGCTCATGCCTGTAATCCCAGCACTCTGGAAGGCTGAGGCATGTGGATCATCTGAGGTCAGGAGTTCGAGACCAGCCTGACCAACATGAAGAAACCCCGTCTCTACTAAAAATACAAAATTAGCCGGGAGTGGTGGCACATGCCTGTCATTCCAGCTATTCAGGGAGCTGAGGCAGGAGAATCACTTGAATCTGGGAGGCGGAGATTGCAGTGAGCCAACATCATGCCATTGCACTCCAGCCTGGGCAACAAGAGCAAAACTCTGTCTCAAAATATTTATATAGGTAAATAAGCTATTAATCCATACATCAATTAATCTTAAATGCATTTTACTAGGTGAAAAAAATGTCAGACACAAAAGGCTTCATTTTATCTGACTCAATTCATATACTATTATGGAAAAAGCAGATCTATGGGCACAGAAAACAGGTTAATGGTTACTAAAGGTTGGAGGGAGAAGGGATAAAGAACATTCAAAGGGAAATTTCTAGGATGAAGGAACTGTTGTATACGGTACTAGGGTCGTGGATATGCGATTCTATACATTTGTCAAAATCCAGGCTGGGTGTGGTGGCTCATGCCTGTAATCCCAGCACTTTGGGAGGCCAAGACAGGTGGATCTCCTGAGGTCAGGAGTTCAAGACCAGCCTGGCCAGCATGGTGAAACACTGCCTTTACTGAAAATACGAAACTTAACCAGGCGTGTTGGTGGGCGACTATAATCCCAGCTACTTGGGAGGTTGAGGCAGGAGAATCGCTTGAACCTGGAGGCAGAAGTTGCAGTGAGCCCAGATGGCGCCCGCCATTGCACTCCAGCCTGGGTGACAAGAGCGAGACTTCTTCTCAAAAAAAAAAAAAAAAAAGAAAGTCACTGTTGTAAAAAGGGTAAAGGCTTTTCTACAGATTTTTCTACCAATGAAAAGATGTATACACTTGCCTGGCCTCATCACTCAGACCAATTCATAAAATAACAAATGCATGGAAAAAAGCTTTAAAACACAATCATCATGTGACTGACTTCCAAATCAGATTCTCCTTAAAATCAGAGAGTATTGTTGTCAATAGTGTTTATAAATTTTAATTCCTGATTACTGAGACAATATGTACATAAAATATTTAACCAAAGAGTTCAAAATGAAATTACCTAAATTACCTATTTATTATTTTATACATAGTAATTATTTTTTAAAAATCTTTTGGGCTGAGCGCTGTGGCTCACGCCTATAATCCCAGTACTTTGGGAGGCTGAGGCGGGCAGATCACGAGGTCAGGAGATTGAGACCACGGTGAAAACATGTCTCCACTAAAAATACAAAAAGTTAGATTCTTACAGATTGAGTAAGTTTTATTAGCTGAGATCTAATTCCTGGCTCCTCTCAGAATCCACCGATTCTCTGGTCTGTTCCCCAGTGGATGTTCTTGAGGAAGTGCTCCTCTGGCAGTATGGCAATGGGATTAATGCAGAGCAGAGGTGTCTACAGCAGTGAATACAGGGTAAAGGCCATGGCCGTCTGGAGCTGCCCCGAGGCCCAGCTGACTCCCCTCCTGCAGCTGTAGGCACATCTCCTTTCGTACTGGATTCAGTGTATGGGTTGATTTATGCAGGTTTCCTCCACTCCTCTCAGATGTTGGTCCAGGCAGCTAGAATGTGAAGATTCAGAAACTCTAACTCTGTCTTCAAATAAACCAGACAGGGCTCCACTTCTAATGATGGCATACCAGCATATTTCAGACTAATTCCCTCCAAGAACAATTACCAGCGCTCTTCAGCAGGTGAGAACATCCACAGAAAATCTGGAGAGCTGCCCAGGCAGTGAGGATTTAATGGAGCCAGAGTTGAGAAGGAGGAAATCCCCAGATATGCGAGCCCTATATTTGGTACACTCTGGTTCAAAGTATTTGTCAAGTTCAGAGTGGAGGCTCAGAACCCCAGAAGCTGGTAGGACTTTCAGCAGCCTCTACTGGTAGAGAGACTTGAAAATAGAGAATAGAATATTCTACAGAAATGAAAATGAGTGAACTATTGCTATCCACAAAACATGGATGATCTCACAATAGATAGATAGATAGATAGATAGATAGATAGATAGATAGATAGATAAAGTTGAGCAACATAAGCCAGGCACAGAAAAAGTAGATGCTCTATGATTCCAGATATATAAATTCAAAATCAGAACAAACTTCTTCATGGCATTACCAGCGGGGAGAGCGGTTACTTCAGAGGGCAGCAGTCCGTGTCTGGAGGAAGCAGGGGAGAGATGCTGGCAACCTTCTCTGTCCTGGCCTGTGAAGTGGTTATCACTGTGGAGAACTTTGAGTAGACTCTGGGCTGTACAGTTATGAGCTGAGAAATTTTGTTTGCATGTGTTACTCTCATTTTCAGTGTTTTTATTTTTTTTTTTTTTTTTTTTTTTTTTTTTTTTTTTTTTTGAGACGGAGTCTTGCTCTGTCGCCCGGTCTGGAGTGCAGTGGCGGGATCTCAGCTCACTGCAAGCTCCGCCTCCCGGGTTCACGCCATTCTCCTGCCTCAGCCTCCCGAGTAGCTGGGACCACAGGCGCCTGCCACCTCGCCCGGCTAGTTTTTTGTATTTTTAGTAGAGACGGGGTTTCACCGTGTTAGCCAGGATGGTCTCGATCTCCTGACCTCGTGATCCGCCCGTCTCGGCCTCCCAAAGTGCTGGGATTACAGGCTTGAGCCACCGCGCCCGGCCCAGTGTTTTTATATATATATTTATATATGCATGTATACACACACACACACATATATGTATATGCATATTTTTATTTTTTGTAGAGACAGGGTTTTGCCATTGTTGCCCATGGCTAGCCTAGAACTCCTGGACTCAGGTGATCCGCTTGCCTCGGCCTCCCAAAGTGCTGGGATTACAGGTGTGAGCCACCAAGACTGGCCAAAGTTTATTTTTAAAACTTTTAGGATGTTAAGCCCTTGAAGCTCCAACTACAAAGCAGGATAAAAGGCTGCCTAAAGCAGCAAAGATCAAGGCGTGACCCTGGAGGCAGCAGAGGGAGACTGCATTAGTCCATTTGTGTTGTTATAAAGGAATACCTGGGGTTAGGTAATTTATAAAGAAAGGAGATTTATTTGGCTCACAGTTCTGCAGGCTGTACAATCATGGTGCCAGCTCCACTAGGCTTCTAGTGAAGTCTCAGGAAGCTTTTACTTGTGGCAAAAGTCAAAGGAGGAGCAGTTGTGTCACATGGAGAGAGAAGGAAAAAGAGAGCTGCGAGGCTTTTTAAAATAATCAGCTATTGTGTGAACGAAGAGTGAAAACTCACTCATTACCACGGGCAGGGTACTAAGCCATTATTGAGCGAACCGCTCCCATGACCCAAATGCCTCCCACTAGGCCCCAGCTCCAACACCGGGGATCACATTTCAACATGAAATTTGGAGGGGACAAACCTCCAAACCTTATCAGAGATGATCCCAGCCACAGGTCTCAGAGAACCAGCAGAGGGCACTCCTCCAGGGCCCAGCCTGAGTGTGGAAATAGCTGTCAGAATCACGTCAGAATGTTTCAGAACTCATGGGTAAAAGCTGAGACAGAAAAAAAGAAGAAAGTAAGGGGCTGGCAGAAATCAGCTAGGAAGGCCGGGCGCGGTGGCTCACGCCTGTAATCCCAGCACTTTGGGAGGCCGAGGCGGGCGGATCACAAGGTCAGGAGATCGAGACTATCCTGGTGAACATGGTGAAACCCCGTTTCTACTAAAAATACAAAAAATTAGCCGGGCGTGGTGGCGGGTGCCTGTAGTCCCAGCTACTCGAGAGGCTGAGGCAGGAGAATGGTGTGAACCCAGGAGATGGAGCTTGCAGTGAGCCGAGATCGCGCCACTGCACTCCAGCCTGGGCGGCGGAGCCAGACTTTGTCTCAAAAAGAAAGAAAGGAAGGAAGGAAGGAAGGAAGGAAGGAAGGAAGGAAGGAAGGAAGGAGCTAGGAACCTTGAAAGACTTGACAGACTTTCATTGAAAGGTAAGATAGGAGTATTTTGACTCCCCTCATCCCCAAGGAAGGCCACCAGTATCTGAACTGTCGGAGAGCTGATCAGGCACGGAAAGGGGAACTTCTTCTGCCCTTCCCCCATTCACCACTGCTTCAGACACAGCATGGCCACTCCCATGGGAAATTGGCACACGTGTGCCAGAGAAGAGCCTTTCTAGGGCTATCAGGGGTGACTGTGTTTCCATTGACAGTGTGGCCATTTGGGTCAGTCTTGTGTGAAAGACAGGGCCCTTTCCCCCCTCTACAGGGAGTGCCAGCATTCCTGCAGTGGAGAGGGAGAGCTGAAAAGCTATGTGTTTGGAGCTGAGGGAGGATGCTCAGCACCAAAGACATTTAAATGGTGAGCTGAGGAGAAGACATCTTTAATGAGTCTCAACTACATTGCAGCTTGGAGATAGAGAGTAGTGTCTGGTCAATCTGAGTGTCCCGATGCCAGGACTGGGGAATGACAGGAAAACGGATGGCATTCCTGCCTGGCCAGGTCATGAAGCTGGGGCAGCCCTCTCCTCATCTGTGGAGACCTAGGCATGCTTCACCAGAAACTTCCCATGCCACCTCTCCTGCCTGAAAGCTGCTGCCTGTACTCACCATCGTGGGGCAGCCTTGGGGATCCAACTCTACTCAGTTATGGACCCCTCTCTGGTGTTGAACATGAGCAGGGAGCCCAGGCTGCTGTACATTCCATTTACCAGCACATTTTCTGAGGCAACAGAGAATTTTTCCAGGTATACAATGATAAAGCATATACTCACTTGCTTCTGCCACATAGGCCTTTAGGCATAAGCCCACCTACTGTTCTGGAGGCTGAACCACGAAACTCAATGCAAATCAGTTGACAAAAGGGCACATGAGTGGAAATAAACTTCTCATCTCTTCCAAAAGTGGAAATGAGATAGACTTCTTAAACCTCTGCCATCCTGGCCCTGCAGGAGGCTGTGAGCCTGTTCATACTCTCAGTACATACTACCACAGCTGGCATTTGAGAAAGCCACCACACAAAGTCCATCTATAACCAAGGAACAACTACAGAGTCTTTGCCACTGAAAGCATCCACAACAAAATGCAAAGGACCTTATGCAACATTATAGTCACATCATAAACGGAAAAAAAAAAATCCTGCCCAAATGAAATAAATTCAAAAATAAGAAGAGATAGTTTCTACAGATGAGAAGGAACCAAAGAAATGATTCTGGAAGTCTCTATTTTTTCTATTTTTAAAGTCCTTTCTCTGTTGAAAACAATAAAATGTTTTGAAAAAATACTCTGAAAAAATAGAATGTTATGACACCCCCCAAAAATTACACTAACTTTCTGGCAATAGATCCTAATGAAAATAAAATCTTTGAAATACAAAATAAATAATTCAAAATAATGATTATAAAGAAACTCAATGAAATCCAAGAGAAAGTTGAAGACATCGCAAAGAAATTTAAAAAATCAATTCAGCATATGAATAAAAAATGTACCAAGAGATAAATATTCAAAAAAAAAAAATCAAACCACCTGGAAATAAAAAATTCATCAAAGTAGTTGCAAATGCAGCTGAAAGCTTTAACAATAGACTACACCAAGAAGAAGAAAGAATTTCAGAGACTGAAGACAAGTCTTTCAAATTAACCCAGACAGACAAAAAAGAAAGAAAAGAGAATTAAAATATGAACAAAGCCTTCAGGAAGTATGTGGTTATGTAAAACATTTGAACCCATGAATCATAGGTATTCCTGAGGGAGAAAAAAGGGTAAAAAGTGTGGAAAATCTACTTGAGGAAATAATTGGGGAAAACTTCCCTAACCTTGGTTAGAGATTTAAAATCCAGGATAGAAGATACTCAGAGAACTCCTGGAAAATACATTGCAAGATAGACTTCAAGACAAATAGTCACTAGACAATCTTAAGTCAATGTAAAGGGAAAAAAATCCTAAAATCAACAAGAGAAGAGAAAAGTGTTCTAAAAACCTATACAGGAAATTCCATCAGACTAACAGTGGACTTTTCAGCAGACACCTTACAAGTAAGGAGATTGGAATCATATTTTCAGACTTCCTAGAGAAAAAAACTGTCAACCACAAATTTTGTATTCTGCTAGAATAAGCTTCATAAATGAATGAGAAATAGTATTTCTCAGACCAGCAGATGCTTAGGGAATTCATCAGCACTATACTGCATCTACAAGAAATGCTCAAGGGAGTTTTAAACATTGATACTTATCATCATAAAAAACACACAAAAGTGTAAACTCATAGGCCTTAGAAAACAATTATGCAAATGAGACTGCAAAGGAACTAAATAACAATCAACATTATAAGGAATACAGGCCGGGCACGGTGGCTCACACCTGTAATCCTAGCACTTTGGGATGCCAAGGTGGCCGGATCACGAGGTCAGGAGTTTGAGACCAGCCTGACCAACATGGTGAAACCCCGTCTCTACTAAAAATACAAAAATTAGCCAGGTGTGGTGGTGCACACCTGCAATCCCAGCTACTCAGGAGGCTGAGGCAGGAGAATCACTTGAACTCAGGAGGTGGAGATTGCAGTGAGCCTAGATCACACCACTGCACTCCAGCCTAGGCAACAGAGCAAGACTCCGTCTCAAAAAAAAAAAAAATTATGAGGAATATAACATCACATACCAATATTAACCTTAAACATAAATGAATTAAATACTCCATTTAAAAGATGTAGATTGGTGGAACGGCTTAAAAAGACATGATCCAACCATATGCTGCTTAAAGAAAACCCACCTTGCCGGGCACGGTGGCTCATATCTGTAATGCCAGCACTTTGGGAGGCTGAGGTGGGTGGATAATGAGGTCAGGAGTTCGAGACCAGCCTGGCCAACATAGTGAAATCCTGTCTCTACCAAAAATACAAAAATTAACTGGACATGGTGGCATGCGCCTGTAGTCCCCGCTACTCCGGGGGCTGAGGTGGGAAAATTGCTTGAACCTGGGAGGCGGAGGTTGCAGTGAGTTGAGACCATGCCATTGCACTCTAGCCTGGGTGACAGAGCGAGACTCTGTCTCAGAAAAAAAAAAAAAAAGTAAAAGAAAACTCACCTAACTTACAAAGACACTTATAGACTGAAAGCAAAGGGATGTAAAAAGATATTCAACATAAATGAAAATCAAAAGTGAGCAGGAATAGCTATACTTATATCAGATAAAACAACCTTTAAATAAAAAACAATAAAAAATGCCAAAGGGGGTTATTATATAATACTAAATGGAGTAGTTCAACAAGAAGATATAGCAATGCTAAATATAAATATGCACCCAACACAGATGCATGCTAATTAATAAAACAAATACTACTACACCAAAGAAAAGAGATAGACAACAATACAATAATAGTGTGGAAGTTTAACACACTACTGACACTAGGAGACAAATCATCAAGACAGAAAATCAACGGAGAAATAATGGACTTAAATTCGATCAAATGGACTTAATAGACATATACAGAATATTCTATCCAATAACCACAGAACATGCATTCTTCTCATCAGTGCATGGAACATTCTCCAAGATAGACCATATATTAGAGCACAAAACAAGTCTCAATAAATTTAAAAAAAATCATATCAAGTATCTTCTCAGATCAAAGTGGAATAAAATTAGAGATCAAGTCAATTTTAAGAGCATTTCTCAAAACTATACAAATACATGAAAGTTAACCTACTCCTGAATGATAATCTTTGGGTCAACAATGAAATTAAGATGTAAATTTTAAAACTTTTTGCTTTATGAAATAAATAAAAATGGAGACACAACATACCAATTACCTCTGGAATACCACAAAAGTAGTAGCATGACATACCAAAACATCTGGGATATCACAAAAGCAGTGCTAAGACAGAGGTTAATGAAATGTCCACATTTAAAAAAAGGAAGAAAGATCACAAATTAACAACCTAACATTGCACACCAAGTACTTTTTTTATTATCAGTAAAGAAAAAGTAACCCAAAATTAGCAGAAGAAAAGAAATAAGAAAGAGCAGAACTAAATAAAATTGAGGCAAAAAACAAAAAAACAAAACAAAAAATACAGGCTGGGTGCAGTAGTGGCTCACGCCTGTAATCACAGGATTTTGTGAGGCTGAGGCAGGCGGACCACCTGAGGTCAGGAGTTCGAGAGCAGTCTGACCAACATGGTGAAACCCCATTTCTACTAAAAATATGAAATAAGCCGGCTACGGTGGCGCGTGCCTATAATCCCAGCTATTTGGGAGGCTGAGGCAGGAGAATCACTTCAACCCAGGAAGTGGAGGTTACAATGAGCCGAGATCATGCCATTGCACTGCAGTCTGAGCAACAAGAGCAAAATTCTGTCTCAAATATAAAAACAAAAACAATTTTTAAAAAGTACAAAAGATAAAGGAAATGAAATAAGTGGTTCTTTGAAAAGATAAACAAGGCTGGGTATGGTGGCTCATGTCTGTAATCCTAGCACTTTGGGAGGCTGAGAGCTCAGGAGTTCAAGACCAGTCTGGACAACATGGTGAAACCCCATCTCTACAAAAAATACAAAAATTAGCCAGGTGTGGTGGCATGCACCTGTAGTCTCAGGTACTTGAGAGGCTGAGGTGGGAGAGCTTCTTGAGCCCAGGAAGTCTAGGCTGCAGTGAACCAAGATTGTGCCACTGTACTTCATGCAGGGGGACAGACCCAGACCCTGTTTCAAAAAGAAAAAGTGAAAAACAAAACAAAAAAATAGATAAGATAAACAAAGTTGATAGACTGCTAGCCAGAATCATCAAGAAAAGAAGATTTAAATCAGCACAATCAGAAATGAAAAAGGAGACATTACAACTGACAATACAGAAATACAAAAGATTATTGAGACTGCTATGAAAACCTCTACACTCACAAATTAGAGGAAATGAATAAATACCTGGAAACATACAGCCTCTCAAAATTGAACCAGGAGGGAATAGAAATCTTGAACAAACTTACAATAAGGAGTAAGATCAAATCAGTAATAAAAAATCTCCCAACAGCAACAACAACAACAAGAAAAACAACGACAAGCCCAGGACCACATGGGTTCACAGGCCAAGTCTATGAGAGGCACAAAGAAGCACTGGTACCAATCTTACCAAAACTGTTTCAAAAAGTCAATGAGGCCAGCCTGGCCAACACGGTGAAAGCCTGTCTCTACTAAAAATACAAAAATCAGCCGGGCGTGGTGGTGCACGCCTGTAATCTCAGCTACTTGGGAGGCTGAGGCAGGAGAATTTCTTGAGCCTAGGAGATGGAGGGTGCAGTGAGCTGAGATCGTGCCACTGCACTCCAGCCTGGGTGACAGAGTGTGACTCTAAAAGTCAACAAGGAGGGATTCCTTTCTAGCTCATTCTACAAAGCCAGTATCACCCAGTTACCAAAGCCAGGCAAGAACACGAGAAAAACAAAAATAAAACTACAGACCAATATACCCAATGAACGTTGATGCAATGTTTAACAAAATACCAGCAAAATGAATCCAACAGCCCAGTAAAGATACACCATGAGCAAATAGGTTTTAGTCCAGGATGCAAAGATGATTCATTCAACATATACAAATCAGGGCCGGGCGCAGTGGCTCAAGCCTGTAATCCCAGCACTTTGGGAGGCCGAGACGGGCGGATCACAAGGTCAGGAGATCAAGACCATCCTGGCTAACACAGTGAAACCCCGTCTCTACTAAAAATACAAAAAACTAGCCGGGCGAGGTGGCGGGTGCCTGTAGTCCCAGCTACTCGGGAGGCTGAGGCAGGAGAATGGCGTGAACCTGGGAGGCGGAGCTTGCAGTGAGCTGAGATCCGGCCACTGCACTCCAGTCCGGGCGACAGAGCAAGACTCCGTCTCAAAAAAAAAAAAAAAAAAAAAAAAATACAAATCAATAAATGTGGTTTACCACATAAAACGACTTTAAAACAAAAACCACATGACCATTTCAATGGGGGCAGAAAAAGTATTTGCTAAATTTCAGCATCCTTTTATGATTAAAAAAAAAAACAAAAAAAAAACTTTCCACCAGTCGTGGCGGCTCACACCTGCTATCCCAGCACTTTGGGAGGCTGAGGTGGGTGGATCACCTGAGGTCAAGAGTTCAAGATCAACCTGACCAACATGGTGAAACCCTGTCTCTACTAAAAGTATAAAAATTAGCTGGGCATGGTGGCAGGCACCTGTAATCCCAGCTACTCACGAGGCTGAAGCAGGAGAATCCCTTGAACCTGGAGGTGGAGGTTGCAGTGAGGTGAGATCGTGCCACTGCACTCCGGCCTGGGTGACAAGAGTGAAAAAGAAAAAAAAAGAAAAAGAAAAAACAACTTTCAGGCCGGGTATGGTGGCTCAGGCCTGTAACCCCAGCACTTTGGGAGACCAAGGTGGGCAGATCACTTGAGGTCAGGAGTTCAAGACCAGCCTGGCCAACATAGTGAAACCCCATCTCTACTAAAAATACAAAAGTAGTCAGGCATGGGGCCACATGCCTGTAATTCCAGCTTCTCAGGAGGCTGAGGCAGGAGAATCACTTGAACCCAGGAGGTGGAGTTTGCAGTGAGCCGAGATCATGCCATTGCACTCCAGCATGGGTAAAAAAGAGCAAAACTCTGTCTAAAAATAAATAATAAATAAATAAATAAATAAATTCAAGAAAAAAGGCAAAGAAGAAATTTGCCTCAAAATAATAAAAACCATCTATGATGAACCCACAGCCAACATCATGCTAAATGGAGAAAAGTTGTAAGTATTCCTCCGCTGGAACAAGACAAGGAGTCCCACATTCATCATTCCTACTAATTGTAGTACTGGAAGTCCTAGCCAGAGCAATCAGGCAAGATAAACATATGAAAGATATCCAAATTGGAAAACAGTAAGTCAAATCATCTCTGTTTGCTGATCATATAATTTTATACCTAGAAAACCTTAAAGGCTCTTCTGAAAGACTCCTAGATTTTATCAACAAATGCAGTAAATTTCCAAGTTACAAAATCTATGTACAAAAATCAGTAGTGCCCGGGCACAGTGGCTCATGCTTGTAATCCAGCACTTCGGGAGGCAGAGGCAGCTGGATCGCTTGAGGCCAGCAGTTTGAGGCTAGCCTGGCCAACATGGCAAAACTCCGTTTCTACTAAAAATACAAAAAAATTAACCGGGCGCTGTGACTCACACCTGTAATCCTAGCTACTTGGGATGCTGAGGTGGGAGAATCGTTTGAACCTGGGAAGCAGAGGCTACAGTGAGCCGAGATCATGCCACTGCACTCCAGCCTGGGTGACAGAGCTAGACCCTGTCTCAACAACAACAACAACAACAACAACAACAAATCTGTAGCATTTCTCTCTCTCTCTCTTTTTTTTTTTTTTTTTTGAGACAGTCTTTCTCTTTTGCCCAGGCTAGAGTGCAGTGGTGTGATCTTGGCTCACTGCAACCTCAGCCTCTTGAGTTCAAATGATTCTCCTGCCTCAGCCTCCTGAGGAGCTGGGATTACAGGCATGCACCACCATGCCTGGTTAATTTTTATATTTTTAGTAGAGATGGGGTTTCACCATGTTGGTCAGGCTGATCTCGAACTCCTGATCTCAGGTGATCTTCCTGCCTCAGCCTCCCAAAGTGCTAGGATTACAGGCATGTGCCACCATGCCCAGCCTGTCAGTAGCACTTTACATCAATAATAATCAAGCTGAGAATCAAATCAACAAGTCAATTCCATTTACAATAGATACAAAAATACTTAAAATTACATTTAGTCAAGGAGATGAAAGATCTCTACAAGGAAATCTATAAAACACTAATAAAAGAAGTTGTAGATGACACAAACGGGAAAACATCCCATGCTCATGGATTGGAAGAAGCAATATCATTTAAAAGATCGCAGTGCCCAACAAATCTACAGATTTAATGCAATGCCTATCAAAGTATACAAATGTCATTTTTCAAAGAATTAGAAAAAGCAATCCTAAAATTCATGTGAAATCAAAAAAGAGCCCAAATAGTTAAAGCAGGGGCCGGACGCGGTGGCTCAAGCCTGTAATCCCAGCACTTTGGGAGGCCAAGACGGGCGGATCACGAGGTCAGGAGATCGAGACCATCCTGGCTAACACGGTGAAACCCCGTCTCTACTAAAAATACAAAAAACTAGCCGGGCGACGTGGCGGGCACCTGTAGTCCCAGCTACTCGGGAGGCTGAGGCAGGAGAATGGCGTAAACCCAGGAGGCGGAGCTTGCAGTAAGCTGAGATCCGGCCACTGCACTCCAGCCTGGGCGACAGAGCGAGACTCCGTCTCAACAACAACAACAACAACAACAAAAAATAGTTAAAGCAATCAGAAATAAAAAGAACAAAGCTTAAGGTATCACATTAACTGACTTCGAATTATACTAGATAGTGGTAGTAACCAAAAACAGCATGGTTCTGGTATAAAAATAGACAATAGATAAATGGAACAGAATGGAGAATCCAGAAATAAAGGCACATACCTACAGTCAACTGATCTTTGACAATGTTCACAAAAACATACACTGGAGAAAGGACATCCTATTCAATAAATGGTGCTGGGAAAATTGGATAGCCATATGCAGAATGAAAGCTGGACCCATACCTCACCACACACAAAAATTAACTCAAGATGGGTTAAAGACTTAAATGTAAGACCCGAAACTATAAAGATTAGAGAAGAAAACCCAGGAAAAACCTCTGTGGACATTAACCTAGGCAAATAATTCATAACAAAGACCGAAAAAGCAAACACAACAAAACAAACAATAAACAAATCGGGCTATATTAAATTTAAAATTTTCTGCACAGCAAAAGAAATAATCAACAGAGTGAACAGATAATTTGAAGAATGGGAGAAAATACTCGCAAACTGTGCACACAACAAAGGACTAATATCCAGAATCTGCAAGAAACTCAAGAAGAAACAACAACAACAACAAACCTTATTAAAAAGTAATTGAAGGACACTAACATTTTTCAAAAAGAGGCATACAAATAGCCAATAAACATATGAAAAATGCTGCCGGGCGCAGTGGCTCAAGCCTGTAATCCCAGCATTTGGGAGGCCGAGACGGGCGGATCACGAGGTCAGGAGATCGAGACCATCCTGGCTAACACGGTGAAACCCCATCTCTACTAAAAAATATAAAAAACTAGCCGGGCGAGGTGGCGGGTGCCTGTAGTCCCAGCTACTCGGGAGGCTGAGGCAGGAGAATGGCGTAAACCCGGGAGGCGGAGCTTGCAGTGAGCTGAGATCCGGCCACTGCACTCCAGCCTGGCAACAGAGCGAGACTCCATCTCAAAAAAAAAAAAAAGAAGATATCTCATTGTGGTTTTAATTTTTCATTTCCTTCATGATTAATGATGTTCAGCATTTTTCTTTTTTTTTTTTTTTTTTTTTTTTTTGAGACCGAGTCTCACTCTGTCACCCAGGCTGGAGTGCAGTGGCCAGATCTCAGCTCACTGCAAGCTCCGCCTCCCTGGTTCACGCCATTCTCCTGCCTCAGCCTCCCGAGTAGCTGGGACTACAGGCGCCGCCACCTCGCCCGGCTAGTTTTTTGTATTTTTAGTAGAGACGGGGTTTCACCGTGTTAGCCAGGGTGGTCTCGATCTCCTGACCTCGTGATCCGCCCGTCTCGGCCTCCCAAAGTGCTGGGATTACAGGCTTGAGCCACCGCGCCCGGCCGAGATATCTTCTTACACCAGTCAGAATGGCTATCATTTATTTTATTTATTTATTTTTCTGAGACAAGGTCTCACTCTGTCGTCCAAGCTGGAGTGCAGTGGCACAATCTCGGCTCACGGCAGCCTCTGCCTCCTGGGTTCAAGTGATTCTCCTGCCTCAGCCACCTGAGTAGCTGGGATTACAGGCATGAGCCACTACACCCAGCTAATCTTTGTATTTTTAGTAGAAATGGGATTTCAACATGATGGCCAGGCTGGTCTTGAACTCCTGACCTCAAGTGATCCACCCGCCTTGGCCTCCCGAAGTGCTGAGATTATAGGCATGAGCCACTGCACTGGGCCAGAACGGCTAGTACTAAAAGTAAAAAAAAAGAGAGGCCGGGCGCGGTGGCTCAAGCCTGTAATCCTGGCACTTTGGGAGGCCAAGACGGGCGGATCACGAGGTCAGGAGATCGAGACCATCCTGGCTAACACTGTGAAACCCCGTCTCTACTAAAAAAATACAAAAAACTAGCCGGGCGAGGTGGCGGGCGCCTGTAGTCCTAGCTACTCGGGAGGCTGAGGCAGGAGAATGGCATAAATCTGGGAGGCGGAGCTTGCAGTGAGCTGAGATCTGGCCACTGCACTCCAGCCCGGGCGACAGAGCGAGACTCCGTCTCAAAAAAAAAAAAAAAAAAAAAAGAGAGAGAGAGAGACAGGTTAGCAAGAATGCAGAGAAAAGGGACCATTTATACACTGTTAGTGGAAATGTAATTAGGACAACCTCTATGGAAAATAGTACGGAAATTTCCCAAAGAACTAAAAACAAAACTATATTCAACCAAGAAACATCTCACATTCTGAGAGAATGGAGGGAAAAAAAAGAAGGAAAGAAATCCCACTATTGGGTACCTACCCAAAGGGGAAAAAATCATCTGCACTCATACGTTTATCGCAGCACTATTCATAACAACAAAGATACAGACTCAACCTAAGTGTCCATCAACAGATGATTGGATAAAGAATATGTGGTGTTTGGGTGTGTGTGTGTATATACATATATATACATATGTGTGTGTGTTTGTGTGTATGACTGAATAGGATTCAGTCCTACTCAGCCATATACATGTATGTATATATGGAATCCTACTCAGTCATAAAAAAGAATGAAATCATGTCATTTGCAACAACATAAATGGAACTGGAGGCCATTATCTTAAGTGAAATAACTCAGAAACAAGAAAGTCAAATACTATATATTCTCGTAAGTGGGAGCTAAATAATGTGAACACCTGGACATGGGGAGTAGAGCAATAGACATCAGAGACTTGGGAAGGTGTGAGACTGGGAAGGTGGTCAGGGATGAAAAATTACCTAGTGAATACAATGTAAACTATTTAGGTGATGATTACACTTCACCACTATGCAATATATCCATGTAACAAAATTGTACTTGTACCCATTGAATCTATAAAAACAAAAAAGAACGGAGAACATTTCATCAGTCATGAGACAAGATTGTACACATGTATGCAAAGAACTTTGACAACATAAAGAACTGATGTTTTACAAAAATATTATTTAGTAAAACAAAACCCAGTAGACAAAGAAAGTTTAACCAAGAAACCCAGTAGGCAAAGAAAGTTTAACCAAGTCAATTTCCATAAACAAAGAAAGTTATTAAAGAGCTTCTTTGTGAAAAAGCATGATTCCTCAGGAAGAGTCACACAATACTTTTCCAAACCTTTGAGAATCGAAAATCCCAATGGTAACTAAATTATTACAAAGCACAGCAAGTTCATTTTACTAAGCAAGAATAATATTGATAGCAAAATCTAAGGAAGATTGTACAAAGAGATAACTAGAAAACAATATGAATGTGAGTGCAAACATATTTAATAAATCACAGCAAAAAGAAAAGCCTCTGCTATTTTAAGAAATATGCCTTTTTTTTTTTTTTTGAGACAGAGTCTCGCCCTGTCGCCAAGGCTGGAGTGCAATGGCACGACCTTGGCTCACTGAAACCTCTGCCTCCTGGCTTCAAACAATTCTCCTGCCTCACCGTCCCAAGTGGCTGGGATTACAGGCACCAGCCACCATGCTCAGCAATTTTTTTTTTTTTTTTTTTTTTGGTAATTTTAGTAGAGATGGGATTTCACCACGTTGGCCAGGCTGGTCTCGAACTGACCTTGTGATCCGCCCGCCTCACTCACCCAAAGTGATGGGATTACAGGCGTAAGCCAAAAATATATCACTTTAGCCTCATAAAATTTATTGTAGGATGGCAAGTATAGCTCACTATTAGATAAATCCAGCACCATAATTTATTAGTAGTAAACCTAAAGAATAAAAATGAACTCATGGCCAGGCGCAGCGGCTCACACCTGTAATTCCAGCACTTTGGGAGGCCGAGGCGGGCAGATCACGAGGTCAGGAGATAGAGACCATCCTGGCTAACACAGTGAAACCTTGTCTCTACTAAAAATACAAAAAAAATTAGCCGGGTGTCTTGGCGGGCACTTGTAGTCCCAGCTACTCTGGAGGCAGAGGCAGGAGAATGGTGTGAACCCGGGAGGCAGAACTTGCAGTGAGCCGAGATCGTGCCACTGCACTCCAGCCTGGGCGACAGAGTGAGACCATCTCAAAAAAAAAAAAAAATGAACTGTCCAAAGATGCTAAAATACCATTTGACAAAATTCAGGAATTTTTCTGGAGTTAAAAAGAAAAAATTTCTTAACATTAAAACACACACACACCACACATGCACACACACATAACCCCCTCAGCATTTAACTTGAAAGGGGAAACACTGAATGCATTTGTGCTACATTAGGAACAAGATAAAGAAGTCCACTATTTCAATTAAAAAATATGCGACCGAGCCGGGCGCGGTGGCTCACACCTGTAATCCCAGCACTTTAGGAGGCCGAGGCAGGTGGATCACCTGAGGTCAGGAGTTCAAGACCAGCCTGGCCAACATGACGAAACCCCATCTCTACTAAAAGTACAAAAATTAGCCAGGCATGGTGGTGCGAGTCTGTAATCCCAGCTACTCAGCAGGCTGAGGCAGAAGAATTGCTTGAACCCAGGAGGCAGAGGTTGCAGTGAGCCAATATTGCGCCATTGCACTGCAGCCTGGGCAACAAGAGTGAGACTCTGTCTTAAAAAAAAACAAAAAACAGGCCGGGCGCTATGGCTCAAGCCTGTAATCCCAGCACTTTGGGAGGCCGATACGGGTGGATGGCGAGGTCAGGAGATCGAGACCAACCTAGCTAACACGGCGAAACCCCGTCTCTACTAAAAAATACAAAAAACTAGCTGGGCGAGTTGGCGGGTGCCTGTAGTCCCAGCTACTTGGGAGGCTGAGGCAGGAGAATGGCGTAAACCCGGGAGGCGGAGCTTGCAGTGAGCTGAGATCCGGCCACTGCACTCCAGCCTGGGGGACAGAGCGAGACTCCGTCTCAAAAAAACAAAAACAAAAAACAAAAAACAAAAAAACGGTCAAACACGCTGACTCACGCCTGTAATCCTAGGACTTTGGGAAGCTGAGGTGGGTGGATCATGAGGTCAGGAGTTAGAGATCAGCCTGACCAGCATGGAGAAACCCCACCTCTATTAAAAACAAAAATTAGTTGGGCATGGTGGCACACACCTGTAGTCCCAGCTGCTTAGGAGGCTGAGGCAAGAGAATCACTTGAACCTGGGAGGCAGAGGTTGCAGTGAGCCGAGATCGTGCCATTGCACTCCAGCCTGGGTGACAGAGTGAGACTCCATCTCAAAAAAAAAGAACAAATGGGGCAGGTGCAGTGGCTCACGCCTGTAATCCCAGCACTTTGGGAGGCCGAGGCCGGCGGATC